>NW_026961347.1:0-314494 GCF_963924245.1 Chroicocephalus ridibundus
GGTCTGGGGGTCCCGTCCTGCTTCCCCTCCATGAGCCACGTGTCTCTTGGCGCAGCCGCCGGCAGCTCAGGTGAGGAAACCCCCTGAGCTGGGACCCTTGGCTGATACACGGCTTGTCCCCATGTCCCCAGCCCACGCTGGGGCTCTCCTGAAGGTCTGGAGAAGATCCATCGCAGTGAAACTGGGGGTCCCATCAGGCCCCCCCCCACCCACCCCACCCCTCTGGGCGGTGCCCCTGCCACCGTTGGGTGGTGACGAACGATGAGCGTTTGGGGCTGGGGAAGGGGCTCTTGCTGGGTGGGAAAACCATAGAGGCGCAGAATGGTTTGGGATGGAAGAGGCCTTTAAAGGTCCATCAAGTCCAGGGAGATCTTCAACCAGACCAGGATGAAGAGAGCAACCAAGCCCCATCCAACCTGACCTTGAACCCTTCCCATCACAGACTCATGGAATGGTTTGAGGTTGGAAGGGACCTTTGAAGGTCCATCTGGTCCAACCCTCCCCCTTCAATGAGCAGGGAGATCTTCAACAGATGAGGTTCCTCAGAACCCCGTCCAACCTGGCATTGAATATCTCCAGGGATGGGGCATCTCCCACCTCTCTGGGCAAAACGTCCCTGTGGGGACACCAGGATGGAGCCTTCAGCCTCACCTTGACACAGACCTTTTCCTCTTCTTCTTCTTATTCTTCTTGTTGTTCTTCTTCTTCTCCTCCTTCTCTGCGGCTTCATTTGGAGTCGCGTTTGGATTCCCAGGAAAACCCCCTGGAACTGGAAAGGAGGGACCTCGTTGGAACAGCATCGTCGTCACGCTGCCGCCCCCGGCGACGCGTGGAGGGGTTGGGGGTGGGGTGGGGGGGTTGCGCTCAGCCCTCATCCCAAAATGGCCGAAAGGGGGAGGTTCCGCTCCCCTCGCAGACGCCCTCCCGCCCTCCCCGACACCCGCTTCCCCATTTCCAACGTGGTTTTCCACAGCGTACCCAGCTCTGGGGTTGGGAAGGGAGGAGCCGGCGGGGCGGGCGACGGACAGGGGAGGAGAAGACCTGGGGTCACCACCCTCCCACCGTATCCTTGGGCACAACCTACCCCGGGGCTCCGTTTTGGGTGAAGCCGCCACCGAGTCGTTAGGAGAAAAGGCCGTGAGGAGTTGGCCCGAAACCTGGAGCCTTTTGACGCTCGACGCCGGGCCACGTCCCTGCCAGATGGCGGAAGTTGGTCGCCCCGCCCCGCCGGGAAAGGAACCGGGAGCTGCTTTACCGTCTGGCCCGAGAGGTGGAGAACCCTCTTGGGTCTGATCCTCCCCTTGTTTGGGGCCCTTGGGAAGAAGCCCGGGAGGAGATTTGGCCACGCGCTCCATTATGAACCTGGAAAAGAGGAGGAGACACCCGCCGTCACCCATGGCGGCGCCGCCGCCACCGTTCGCCGCCATCAGGTAGAGTTTGGCCTTGATGTAAAAGCTGTTGTTGGCCCAACTCCACCCTGACCCGTCCCCGAGGACAGTCCTGGGAAACAGAGTCACCTGGCAAATATGTCCAGGCCACCATGGGAAGAAACGTTGCCTAAATTCCTCCCCCTTTTCCCATCAGACCCGCCTTACGGGAGCCACCAAGGCTCGGGGACAGCAACAAGGGGCACCGCCTGGTTGTCCCCATGGGAGGACACCCGTGGTGGCAGGAGGAGCAGATGTCACCGTGGGAATCGGCATCAAACGGCGGCTACAGCCACCAACGTACTCACTCAGGAAAGAGGACGACGCGGCCGGAGAAAGCCAGTGAGGCGACGGGTACGATGGGGGACACCATCACATCCAGCAGCCTGGGGACCTGCAGTGGAGGAGCACAAAGATGGTAGAACCTCCTCTGCGTGGCTGAGGGACTCAAGGTTAGAGGAGCCCAAAGATGGTAGAACCTCCTCCGCAAGGCTGATGGACTCAAGATTGGAGGAACCCAGAGATGGCAGGACGTCCTCAACGTGGTTGAAACACTCAAGGTTGGAGGAGCCCAAAGATGGTAGAACCTCCTCAACGTGGTTGAAACAGTCAAGGTTGGAGGAGCCCAAAGATGTCACAACCTTCTCCACATGGCTGAGGGACTCAAGGTTGGAGGACCCCGAAGATGGGGTCCTTCACTGAAAGGGTCGTCAAGCACTGGAACAGGCTGCCCAGGGAAGCGGTTGAGTCACCACCCCTGGAGGTATTTAAAAGACGGGTAGATGTGGCGCTGCGGGACTCGGCTTAGTGGTGGACTTGGCAGCGGTAGGGTGACGTTTGGACTCGGTGACCGTAAGGGTCTGTTCCAGCCTGGTCGGTTCCGTAACTCCGTTATGATGCGGTGATTCTAAACCGGGGTGCGGTGGCAGGAACGGCAGCGGGTAGCCCTCCGCCACACCGGTGACTGCTCTGCCGCTCCGCACCCGCTGATCTTCCCCAGCCGCCGACAGCCACCAACAGCCACCCTCCCCTTCCTTCTCCTGCCCCTGCCCCTTCCCTGCTCCCGGTTCCGCGACCCCCGGCCCCGCCGCTGCGGCCATCCCCCGGCGGCATCAGGCCGGCCACGGTGTGCGGGGGCGCGACATCCCCTTTTTGATAGCGGCATCGCCCCCGGGGCTCATCGTCTGGCTCCGGGCGAGGCGGGTGGCAGTGCGGCCGGCTGGCGGCAGTCCTGCCAGGATGGGCAAATTGTGCTCCAAGTTGTTTTGCTGCGTTCGGTGCGAGGACGAGACGGTACTTTTAAATTTATCCTTAAGGGAAAGGGCAGGAAGGCGGCCGTTGCCGTGATTAAGCCTGTGCCGCTGCTTCCAGCTGGAGTCAGTGGTGTGTGCGCATCCCGGGGTGGCGGAGTGGGGAGCGATGCTCGGCTTATTTACGGTGTGCAGAGCTCTGGTTCACCAGGGACAAGTCTGAACTGTCGCTTTCACACGCACTGCGGTGCCTTACATCATTTTATCCTGCAGCCTAAACGGAAGGGTTGGATTTTCGTGAAACAAGGAGGGACCACCGGCATCTTCTGTAGTAACAGCTGGCTTGATTTGTTGCTATGCTTTTCATACATTTTTAATAACCCTGTGGAGTACAAGTTAGAAAGGGAACTTGCACAGAGTTCTAAAGTTTGAAGAGAGATTTTTTTCAGCTTCTAGCTGTCCTGAGGTTTTACCTCTCTAGTGATCCTCCTTTCTGACAGGGACTGATCCTCCATCCTAGAAAGGAAACAAGGCAAAACTACATGTTTTCTTATGTCAGGGTGAATCTAAACCAATCGAACTTCCAGGCACCAAAATGGGTCGTGTAATATATGTCAGTGTGGAGGTAAGTACGTAGCTACAGGTAGCAGGAGATCGGCGTGTGTGAGAGAAGTTGTGGGACGTTTCTAACACATAGCTTTTCATGTTATTCTTCTGGATATATGCCTGGATTTTAAGTATTAAGGAAGGAGAGAATGAATTCATGCATTTAATTTGCTTAATAGAAAATATCTTCGCAGAAACACATGCTTGTGCAGTATATTTTGCTAGAGTTTGTCTTTTAAAACTATTCATGTACTTGGTCTAATGAAAAGCTGATAGTGTCTTCCATTAACCTAATCATCTATTCAAATATAGCTTGAGATACGCTACTAAGCAGGTTAAGAAAAAATGTATGGCTTAATATAAAACTTGTTAAAGTACAGTCACTGGGGGATATCTAGGTGGTTGTAAACTTTAACCTAAAGAGTATTATGAGGGAGGATTACCTGATAACTGGCATGAGTGAAACAGGAGTGTTAGAACACCTCTTTGTTGAAGGAAGACTGTAGATCCTTTTGAACATCATCTGCAGTGGGATTCAGTTATTGCTTCTGCAAGTATCGACTGAAATATTTATTGGTACAAGAGATTTCCCAATGTATATGCTTCTCTTTCCAATTATAATATAAGTCCTTGCCCCAGGGAACTGAAAAAAGCACAACAGTGACTAAGCACCATTTGCAGGTCAGTCTTTTTCTTTTTTTTTCCCCTCAATATTGTGAAAGCATTGGATACAGAAAAGCTATTCTGAAGGAGCAGTTTTAATGACAAGAGCCACAGAGCATCTGTGTGCAGTGCATATCTTCAGAAGGTATCGTAGAGAACTGGGAGGTGTTTGTGGAGATACAGTGCATATATTTGGACCTCAGAATAGACGCAAGCATGTAAGTTGGCAGGGAGGAGAGACATTTTGATTTAGGGAGGTAATTCCAGCTCCCATGTTTACTCCCTAGCCGCAGTTGACTTCCTATGTGGGTCTGGGCAATTTTCTGATGTTCCTTGCCTGATCTGACCCATTTTTTGCAGTGGATCTACTATTGCTTACCTATTGTTAATAAGTACATGGAGGTTTAATTAATTAGCATTTCTAATGAGTTAGTATCTCTCAGGTAGTCTGCAGTTCTCAGAGGAGAAATACACTAAGGCAAACCTTAACTCTGACTCCCCATCCCACAATTATTCTTGGTCTAAAGTAAAATCTTGACCTGTCTCCCTGACAGCGTATCCTCGAGGATGCCTAGCTCTTAGCTGAAGCTCCAGGAAACTAAAGCAGAGACTTTCCTCTCGCCCAAGCCCTCATGACTGCTTCCCTTCTTCATCTGTTTGAACACCACCAGTGTCTTGACCATCCTCAGGCCTGCATCATGGCATCTTTTACCAAGTTATTTTTCCAGGTCCTCACATGCAGTTATTTCGAAGTCCTGCAGATTTCTTTTTCTGAACTACACTGCTAAGTTTTGGCCACTGTTACATTTAATTGGACAACATAGGAAGTTCTGATCAAATGTGAGAAAGAAAAATTCCTCCTTCCTTCCCACCTCTCTGCCTACCTGCCTGGCTATCTGCCAGTTTTTCTGGAGCTGCTCAGATACTGCACCAATATAAGTCATACCTCAGTCTGTCCTCAGGGAGTTTTGACTTGAATGGAGAATACATCAGGGCAATTTTCAGTGTCTTTTTTGCTTGATGAAATGCAGTCCATCAGCGAGCCTTTCGTGGCAGAAATACTGGGAGGTCTGTACCTTAGAAAGCTGATGATAGGAAAAAGAGTTGCTACTGTGTCTTCTATTCAACAGCGCAGTAGTTTAAGCATAGAACAAACGTGTTGTTCTATTTTTCTTTCTGTCTGAGGAGACAGGACATATTCCAGACAGAAGACTTAATCATTGTGTTGTAGAGTACAGGTATGAGGAAGAAGGCTTCCTTCATCTCCATCATGCGCGTAATTTTATTTTATGAAAATTACTTCAATATCAGAGTCATTTCCTGGGATGCAGCCAATGGAAAACCTTTCTCAACAGTTTTCCAAGCAATAATGAAATCCCTCATTCACTAAAAGTACCCAAAAAATGAATGCAACATTTTAATTTGTACAAAAGCCACTGTTTTGGTTTCACATTTTGACCAAAAAAAAAGAAAAATTAATCCCAGATCACATCAAAGCAATTTTTTTCTCCCTTGCCATTGAACTGTCACACTGAAATGCCAGATATTTTCACAATCTCCTTACAGCGCCTATGACCTTTTCACCCACGGGAAACAGCTGTGTCATTAGTATGGACATTGAGCCTTTGGCCCTTAGTGCTCACCCTCAGTGGCTGTACTCACACCCGTGCCCGGTGAAGGGAGCCTACAAAGCTCCTTTGATACGCTGACCCTGTTCGACACAAAACTCTCGGGAGGGCAACAAAGGTTCCTGCTTACTCCGCCTTCCCTTTCAAACTTTGTTGAGGTAAATGTGAATGAAGATTGATTAATTCAATGGGATATCCCGTTAATTTGGCTTCTTACACATTTGTTTTGGCAGATTTTTCCTCGCATGCTTGTGAGTTTTCTAGTTGCTTTGGTGTTTTGACATTGGACATATATGAACTGCAGCATTGGACCTGGTAGCTTTACATTCTCATGTCAGATCCAGTTTTGCTCTACTGTCATGTTTGGTTTCCTAAGCACTGGCATTCCCAATTTCCTGGCTGCACTGACACTGAAGTGCTGGTTATCTCCAGAGCCACATTGATGATAACGAGGACAGGCTTTTTCATTTGGTATTAGCATTGTGTTTACACTGTTTGCAAGAACACGTGCAGACCAAATCTGTCATGTTACACTGACAAAGCAGGTTACAGGAACAGAAAATATCAGGGGTTTGTAAGTTCCCTGAGCATCCAGGAGACCATGAGGATGATCCGAAGGTTAGCCAAAACTACCCCTTGCCTGTCTTGCAGAAGAGGAAGATAAGGACTCGTGTTATTGCTTTCTAAAAGAACCCCCAGAGAATGAGGGGCTGTTTGAGGCCTGGTCACTGAGGGCAACCCTTGCACATCTGACCTCCCAGGAAACATAACCGTGAGGTCCCAAAGAGCAGTCAGAAAGCTCTAACCAAAATAAAATACAATGCAAGAAGTACTGGTAGGGTAGGGACATGACAGTGAAGGCACCTCAGTTGTGCCAACACCAGTGGCTCAAGATAGCCCCAGAGGCTGCTCTGGAGACCACAGCCCCAGCGTGGTGTGAGGCAGCCAGGAGGTCCACTGTTCTGGTAGGGTGGTGTCCATGCTGGCACCTGAGTTATGGGATAGCATTTTTAAGCTGGTACCATGGCGATTCTCCACTGTTCTGGAGAGGGTCTCACCACCCAATGTCCTTAAGGGTAGGACAAACCAGCACCCACCCGGATGGATACTGGTATCCAGGCCAGAGGCTGTGAGCAATGCCACAGCCTTTCACTGGCAGCGGACAACAATGCTGACCATGGCTGTGTGCGGTGTGAGCAGGTTGATGACCTGCTCAGCCAGGTGGCACAGCTCCAAGATGAAGAGATGGAGTTCCGAGAAGAGGTGAATAGATTGAGTAGATTGAGAGAGGAAGTTCCACCTAAACATGAGAAGGAACTTCTTTCCTTTGAGGGTGGCAGAGCACTGGAACAGGCTGCCCAGAGAGGTGGTGGAGTCACCGTCTCTGGAGACATTCAGAACCTGCCTGGACACGTTCCTGTGCAACCTGCTCCAGGTGACTCTGCTCTGGCCGGGGGGCTGGACTAGATGATCTCCAGAGGTCCTTTCCAACCCTATGATCCTATGATTCTATGATTCTATGATTGAGGAACATCAGAGAGAGTGAGAGGGAAACTGACCATTTCCACAAACTGCTCTCTACAAAAACAGAACGGGACATAACTCTTAGTGGACCAGAGGATTCCATATCCTTTCACCAGCAAGCCCCCCAGCTGTCCCGTAGTAACCCGCATGAGCAGGGTCAATGGGAACAGGTCTCTGTCCGATGGAACAAAAGAAAGAAAGGGAGCAAGCAGGTTCCTTTAAGAAGTGCACCACCTACAGTGCCCTTGCAGAACAGGTATGGGGCTCTGCAGAAGGAACTGGTGGCAAGCAAGGAAGAGGGCTCTCGAAGGTCAGAAGAGCCTCCAAGGCCAACTCACCTCAGGCCAACCATCAAAACTGACCCTGAAAAGAAAAATCGAAGGGTCATTGTTGTAGGTGACTCCCTGATGAGGGGAGCAGAGGGCCCAATATGCAGACTGAAGCCGCTTCAGAGAGAGGACTGCTGCCTCCCTGGTGCCCGGGTAAAGGACATCGTAGGTAAACTCCCCACCCTTGTGAGCCATTCAGATTATTACCTACTTCTGGTCTTTCAGGTGGGAAGTGATGAGGTAGCAATGAGAGGCTCACAATCATTTAAAAGAGATTTCAGGGCCTTAGGGCAACTGGTAAAGGGATCAGGAGTTCAGGTTGTGTTCTCCTCCATCCCTCGGACATCAGCGATGGACAAGGGAATATATAGGAGGAGTCAACAGGTCAGTTCATGGCTCCGGGACTGGTGCTGTAGACAGGGCTTTGGGTTTTATGATCACAGCTTGGTATATGAGGCACCAGAGCTGCGAGCAGCTAATGGGATGCACTTATCCCAGAAGGGGAAAAGGATTCTGGGGCAGGAGTTCTGGGGCAGGCCTCATTGATAGGGCTTTAAACTAGATTGGAAGGGGGAAGGGGTCAATAATGTCATGCTTGCCTGTGCCAAACAGTGGGGCAGCACATCAGGGGCAGAGGGATGGAGTCCTAGTAAGGGCTCTCAACTTGTTGCCCTAAGGCAAGCCAGAGATGACGCACCGGGACACCCCAAGGGAATCAAGGGAGATTCCCGCAAGAGGGTGACAGGGCCAGCCCAGCCGAAGTGCCTCTATGCGAATGCACGCAGCTTGGGCAATAAACATGATAAATTAAGGGCCACTGCGACATAGTGGCTATTACTGAAACTTGGTGGGATGATTCCCATGACTGGAATGTAGGGGTAGATGGATACAAGCTCTTTAGGAAGGACAGGCAGGGTAGGAGGGGAGGAGGTGTTGCCCTCTACATCAGTGACCAGCTAGAATTGGTAGAGCTCCACATGGGGAAGGACGATGAGCTGGTTGAGAGTGTATGGATTAAGATTGAAGGGAAGACAGGGGAAGGTGATGTCACAGTAGGGGTCTGCTACAGGCCACCTGCCCAGCAAAGCCAAGCAGATGAGGCCCTCCATAGGCAGAGAGAAGTGGCTTCACGTTCACAGGCCCTGGTCCTCGTGGGGGATTTCAACCACCCTGACATCTGCTGGAGGGACAACACTGCAAGGCACCAACAATCCAGGATGTCCCTGGAATGCATAGATGACAACTTTCTCCGCCAAGTGGTAGAGGAACCAACCAGAAAAGGTGCTATACTGGACCTTGTTCTCACCAACAGGGGAGGGCTGGCAGATTCCGATTTCCTGCTATTACAAAAAATAAAGCTGTTGTGTTATTTCCCTTTACAGAGTTAAAAACTAGATGCAGGAAAAATAAGCAGAAACATTAAGCTCTGAAATCTTTCTTTTTTTCCACTTTCCTTTTGGTAAAACAGAGTTAATATGCTCTCCTACCTGCTCTGTATCCTGCTGCTGAACTAATCCTTTCTGTGCCCTAGATTTTTATTAGCCTTGCTTGCTTATTACCAAAAGATTTACTTTCTAGGACTCTTTCTAATTCCATTTACTACTACATTGCCTTTTCTCTTGAATATGCTTTTTTTTGTAGTGTCCTTGAAATATTCGTGGCCTTTTCTAACCTAGGACATATTTATAATAGCCTGATCTATTTTTCCTAATCATTGGTGATCTTCCCAGCAGGATATGTTCCTTTGTCTTCTTCCTAATGTGATTCAGGATACATTCCAATTTAAAGTGCCCTTATGTTTGAACCGTTATGCCGGGATTTATTGGACTAAACCAAACTCCAGGAGAATTTCCTGAGGTTTTTCTTTGTCAGTTTGCACAGCACTCGTGAGATGCTGACAAAGTCCTTGCGTTTTAGCAATAACACCTTAGCATTGTTAACATAAATATGTTTTAATTTTCCTTTGGCCAGCTCATCTGCTTTGATTCCTTAAGTATTCAGATTTCTTTTGAGACAGGTCAAGGAAAGGAGCTCTTGTCCTTTACAGAAACTAAAATATCAGAAATAAATGTGGAAATAGGCATGAACGTCAGGCTGTTATTGGTGTCTGTATGGGTATGCCCACCATGCCTAGAACGGTGTAAGTACAGTAATCTGCTCTTCAAATTTGGCGGTGTGAGCTTATCGCTACGTCTGGAGGTGGTTAAATGCAGGCATGAGTAGATAAAAGTGTTTTACCAGAATTAGTAAAACCATCTTGTACGTATGCAGTCCAGCCATAAATGGTGCACAGATCGAACACAAAATGATAGAAAAATAGAAATGTCTTTTTAGATACATAGGAGTAAATAGAGTATTCTGTGCTGCCCTGTGCACCTGAGTGTGTGTATATGCATTCATAGAGATACAAGGTATTTGTAGCCAGTGAGTTGTGGCTCCTAAGCTTGGTTTAAAAACTGAATGAGTTCATTATAATCCATGCCACTCGCCAAAAAAAAAGTGGAAAAAAACTATCTGAGGAATCAATCTAATCTGTTTTACTCAATGAACATGTGAAAGTGCTTATCTGGGATAAACCTGGGGACTCTACATATTTCTCTCTCTTTTTCCTTAGAATGAAAATGCCCTTGTGAAAATAAAGGAGTCAGGAGTCGAGCTTGCAAAGATCAGGGATGAAGTTGGTAAGTAGTACAAGCAAAGTCCTTTTTCTCACTTTACACAAAAGCTGTAATTCCCTGGGACCTGGTCCTGGGGAACCTGCATACATACGGTGAAGTGTCTTCTGAAGCCCAGTGGCAAGGGGGTTTGGGGCTTTGCAGGGAACCATGGTTTTACCCCTTTGTTGTGGAGGTGGGTCCATCACAACACACACTGGAGCTGGTTGTGCATCATCTTTACCAGACAAATGGTTCTTCACAAACTCCTAGCTTCCGTTCTCAAACTATGTACCACCACTGCCAAGGAGAAAGCAGAGCGTGATGAGAAGTGGGAACTTGGGTCTGTTGTGGTGCACGGTGCCTGGGAATGCATCGCTTGTATGTACGTTTGCGTGTTTTGCAGTTCAGCTACAAACTGAAGGACACCAAGCTCAGAACTTTCTTGTTAGTGACAGGTCTCTTCCTGGTTGCAAGGCGGCAAAAGCAGCATGTTTGTGCTTTTGTCCGTGTATTCCCCCTGTATCTGCGTGCATCATTTTTCCTGTCTGGTTTCTGATCTAGACAGGAGAGATAGGGAGGGCATAAAGACATTTCAATTCTTGAGAGAGAAGATGGGCTTTTGCGCTGGCTTCAGTCAACAGGCTGAGTTCTTTTGGGCTTAAACCTCCCCAGAATGGGTGTGACATTGGGTTCATCTACCGCAGGGCAAATGGAGAAGAGGAAGGGCCCCTGGAGGGAGGACCATCAGGGCAGGGGACACCCTGAGTACCAAAAGGTGTTGGAACCACTGGTGACTGGAGCTGTGAACAGGGGGGACCTCTCAGCTTTCCCTGCAAGTGGGAGCCCAGGTGCTGGGTCGCACAGTAAGCCCAGATTATGCCATCTGGCAGGACGGTTTGCAAAATGGGGCTCAGACCCTGTGAGCTGGGCAGAGCTGCAGATCCTCCCTGTGATGCTTCTTCACCTTGGCGATGACAACCCAGTGCAGAGAAGCTGATCCCAGCCCTTTTTTCATGCCCAACAGCTTGTGCTCCCTGCTGTGCTCCTCTTCAATTCTTCTGTCTGATCATCATTTCACAGCGAGCTTTATTGTCCCCGTGGCCAAAGCATACTGCAGCAATAGGAAAGCAGCATTTCTAATTATTCCCTGATGCCTGCCTTCATCCATCCTCTGCATCTCCACAACTCTCACAGAGAAGTTGTTGCCACCAGTGCATTCTTTAGCCGGGGCACACCCAAAGCTCTCCATTGAATACCCACTTCTAATCTGAGAGAGAAGTTGGGTTTGCTCATTTTCATGAGTGCTTTTGCAAGTGGCGGTGACATGGGAAGGAAAGAGAGGTACGGTGCTGGAGATAAAGAGCTCTGCTTCCTTTACCCCATGTTTGTACAGCTGAAGTGAATAGAAATCACTGGTGGTCTTGTGGGAGAACTTTGCCAGGGAGGTAACTGAGTGCCCATGTGGGGGTCACAGAGCAGCATGTGCAGGAGATCACTGCACTGCCTGCCCTTGCCACTGCTCCTGTGCATGCAGCAATAGATACCTCCTCTGCACAAACCCGAGTCCTGGTGGAGTACGTGGAGACAGTTTTGGTAGGAACACCCAAATACTCCGGAAGAGCAGTCTGAGGTCTCAGCTGAGCTGTAACTGCTTCAGAAGGGAGATTAGCCATGGATATGTACATGCTTTCTTTCTCGGAGAGGGGAAAGATGGTGTGAAATAGTCCTTTCCTCAGTGGTCCTGTGGGCATGTGTACTGGAGAGGAGCCATCACAGGCCACCTCTTCCTGAGCTAGCCATCACTCTGGGAGACACCGAGATGCTGAACAGGGGTGGCTGGTGACCTGTCCTGCTTGTTGGAGGTAATCCTCTCTGTACAACCCCGAGATGCAACATGCCCAGGCAGAAGGATTCCCAGGAGGGATGGACAAAAAGATGAACATGGGCAGGTATTGCACTCCAGCAGGATGTGAAAAAATTCATCAGTAGTACAAATCCTGGTATGTGTCCATACATATGGAAGATGAATGTGTATGTTTTTTAGTGTAAGTCAAAAATTGCTGGACAGTCTGTTTTCCTTTGGAAGAAAATTATAAAATTAAGTTTTGTGAAACTGCCAGTGTTTTAAATCCACGGGCAAGGTGAAACGGCAAATGGCAGGTGCATGAGAGTGGCTCTCGTCAGTGCAGTTCTCTGCTGTCTCGAAAGCAGTGCAAGCTGTGGCTCAGGGTGCTGCTGGATCCATGAAGCCCACCTGCATTATAGGAAGGATATTTTGGTCTTGCTATCAGATGAATCCATATGTTGAACAATATTGTACACATTGTGCCAAGCTTTATGCAAATAAAGAATGAAACCGTCATTTATTTGACAACAGCAATTATTGTATGAAGAAGTTTAGGGAAAATCTACAGAGCAGGTTATTTTGACTACAACCAGGTTGTAGTTCTGACTTGTCTCGGTCACTTTGATAAGTAGTCTCTCATTAATTTAAAAATAACCAGTCTGGTTAAACCGCATGGGTGGTGGTCAGAAATTCCTGATTTCTCATGTGTAAGCTCACCGTGTCAGACTCACTGCTGCAAATGCCTGGATGAGTCAGTACAAGAAGGCTGGACTAGCCAGGGTTGATACAGGCAGTGTGTTCAGCATTGAGTTGTTTAGGCAATAGCTCTAATTCAGAATTGTGATTTAGGGACTGAATGTGCTTGGTTTTGAAAGCACACAGTCTTTGTTAGCTTCAACAGAAACTGCAGGATTCTGCTATAAAAAGCAATGAAACTGGGAGATGCAATCCACTGTTCAGAAAAATGAAATGTATTTTTAAGGGAATCTCTTTTGGTAAATAAAACCACTGCTGAAGCAATAGCAGTGATGGAGCATGTGTAAACAGCCTAGGGAGACCTGCACCCTTGTGAAGCCAGGCAAAATATTTAGGTTCGGATAACACCATCCACCTTTACCCCCAGCACTCCCGTGAAGTATCGCACCCCCTCTGAAACCAGCGTGCAGTGAAATAGGATAACGCTTCTCCCTTCCCAGCCCTGAGGAGGAATGTGGCCTCTAGAAACGCTGAGGGACTTGTTATTTTATGCAATAAGATTTGCTCATGTATTTTGCTAGAAATACCAAGGCTAGAAAAACATGACAAGCAATCGTTCTGCACTCAAGACACCCATCTTTATGAATTATAAATATAAGCACTTCTCAGCTGCAACAGAGACTCCTGGAATAAAGAGGTTTTGAACACCATCTGTTTCCTTTCAAACTAATGGAAATTAAATGTCGGAATTACCTGCTCCTTTGCTGTCAGGCAAATGACACGTGAAGTGAGTTGAGAGGAGGTGAAGAGATTCATAAAAACCTAGATGAATGGAAGACGATCAGATGTCAAGTTTAAAATTTGTATTATCTGTCTTCACAAGAGTTTGAAAGCCAAGGCTTGTGTTCCACCTCCTTGTGGATGTGCCTCCCAGTTAGAGGACCCTTAACCTGAGTGAAGTGGCTGTGATTTGTCTGCGGCCAAGGGTCAGGAGGAAGAGCAGAGTCTGCATGGCGAAGAGCCCGTTTCTCATGTCAGAAGCAGACAGTCCCTTGTTTGAGGGCGCATGACGCCAGCCCCCTCGGCTCCCATGGGAGTTACCCCCCTGAATGCAAAGTGCCAGGGCTGGGGAGGCTGGGCTGCCGCTCAGGCTGGGTTTGTGGGGGAGGATCAGTCCATTAGTGACATCTCCCTTTCCCTCACCTTCCCAGCCCAGCCCAAAATGGGTTTTGCTCGTCTGTTGCGTGCTGTAAAAGCCACCATGTGCTTTGGAGAAGCAACAGCATCCGCTCTCGTTTAACCCAGCACGCTGTCATCCCGGGAAATGCCATGTTATGTCAGAGTCATTTCCAGCCTGTAAGCAGCAACTGAAATACCTACAGAGAAGGGAGAAGAAAACCAGGGTGTAACTCTGGTTAGCAGTTGTGCTCTGTTTGTCTTGTTCCACGTCAGTAATACTTTTATCTAACTTTTCTTAGTGATTTTTTGTTTCCCCCTACAAGAGGAGCTCACTTTTACGGTACCCATATCCAGGCGCCTGAAAGCAAAATTCAGGTATGTGATGTTGGGGCCTTGCTGGAGGCGATTCAGCTTGGTTTGCCAGAACCACCTTCTGAAGCCTCTGCTGGTTAAAGGCTGGCTCCAGCAAGGCAGGCTCTCCCACTCCGGTTCCTGCTCCCCGGCTGGGTAAGGGAGCCGCAGACCTTGTGTTAGGCTGCACGGGTGTCACCTTCTGCTACTCCTGTCCCAGTCGAGCCAGGCCCAAAGGTCCGTCTCCTGCCTAAGAAGAGATTGAGTCTTTCTTCACCACTTCAGTCCTTGGCCTCGTTTGTCTCGGTCTGGGAGACTGTGATAGGGATCACCCCTTCTTGTTATCAGTATAGGGAAAATTTCCTGGGCAATGGCCTCATTTTCTGCTTCCAATAGCATTTTTGGGTGTGTGGGGAACGTGCCATGCAGACACTCTTTCCCTGCTTTCCTCTTCCCTCCATTTTGCACCTGCATCCGGGTTTGATTTGCAAGGTGTGAACAGTTTTGTGTTTCAGGTTGCAGAAAGTGTTTCAGATGGACTTGCTTTTGGTTAGAGCATGTCATTTCATTGCCCAGCCCTCCCTGTGTGCTGGGTAATCTCATTAGAGTGGCTAGAGAGAGAGAGTGTTCATTACGGCTCCAATTTAAAGCTTGAGTAAATTTGAATTCTACTGAACGCAGAGCTGCGAGCGTTATCCGTTGTCCTCCAGCTCCGGGATCGCTTTGCATGCCAAAGAAAATCAAGAAGCAAAAAGCAAGAGAGAGAGTTTAGAGGGATAAACCAAACTGCCAGGAGACAAGACCTTTCAGCTAATGGCCATATAAATTGTGCTGTTCCATTTTGGGTATGAGGCAGGTAGGAAAGCTTTCTGTGTGCCGCTGCTGCCGTGCTAAGCTCGCTGGTTCAGGCTCACTTTCTCTCTTTCTGTAAGCAGCGGAGAGCTTGAAAGGGACACAGAGTCCCTCTTAGTGCTCCAGAAAACATCAGGATCAGAACAGGACCCCAGTAATGATATTTGTTTGGATGTACTGAGCAAGTCCGGATATTGGTGTCCGCTGAGTGTGGAAGCAGAGATCGAAACAGGGCGAAAAATAGCTCTGTGGAAGGGGATGGCTAGCGTGGGTGCACAAATTACTGTGCACGGATGCACCTAACATGAGCTGTGGTCACAGCCGTAGGTAGCAACTTTGACAAATTGCTGCTATCCTGAAAACAAATGAGCATAGTCTGATACCATAGTAGAAAGAGACAGGAAAACATCGGGGGCTTTGCCAGATACTGAGCAAATATATGGTCGTAGGCTAAACACGTTTTTGAAACGTTGAGAAGTTGTCTACCCAAGGAGACAGCTGCTTCCAGCTCACTGATTTACAATGCCATACCGGTCTGTGCATGGCACGTGCATTTTGAAAGGCAAAGGATGGATGAGTGGCTAATACAGATGTTACATCCAAAACGTGATCATTTTTCTAAACCCGCTATGGGTCTAAATCAGAACAAAGGCCTAGCAGTGCCATTAAAATCACATCTCTTCTTCTCTAGTGCTGTTCTAAACGTTATGGTCATGATGATTTTAGTTATTTCTTACCTGTTAGATCTTTGCAAGTGAGCAAACTTGCTGTCTAAATGTAGTCTGGCTGACCTTGTCCAATTTACAACAGGTCTTCCATCTGGATTGATTGCAACCGTTCTTTAGCAAAGCAAAAGGCCAAGACACAGTGTTCGTGACACTGCTGTCCTGGGACCTGGGGAACAATATAGGTCAGGAACCAAATGGGGAAATAAACTGGATATCCTTGAATAGAACTGTTGGAGTTGCACCTCCTGAAACTAGTTGTAGACGTGGTTGTGTATTTGGAGACATGGTCACTGGGTTAGTTCACAAGAGTAAAAATTTCACAACTTCTGATTGCCTTCAGTACCAGCCTTTCGTTTGCACTCTTGGACTCCGTGAAGCACACAAGATAGTGGTTTCAATATATAAAAATATTTTAAGCAAGTATGCATTCATGGATTCAAGAGGTCCTTGATGGAGTTGGTGAAAAAAACAGGTTTATGGTGTGAGCAGCTTCTAACAGCCGGAAAACGGGATGCATGAGATGTATCTCCTTCTCCCAGTCAAGTGGCCAATCGTACCCCCTGCATACCATATGCATAGGATGCACCTTGAGGGCCCCGGCATCCTCTGCCTTCCTGGCACATCATTGGAAGTGGCGACTTAGCCAAGACTGTGGCTTGAGAGAAGGAAATAAGGAAAATCTCATATCCCAGTTGAAAGGCTTTGTGTCAAGCGACTGTCTCACATGCTGTTTCTTATATCCAAGGCAAAGTAAAAGCCCCAAAGCCTCAATTTGTGGATCCAAGACTATGCTGGCCAGGAGCGGACATCCAGTCACCCTGCAGGTCCACGGAGTTCCCTGCTTTTATTTTTTATTATTATTATTATTATTATTATTATTATTATTATTATTATTATACTTAATCAGATCCCAGTTTTGCATTGGCCTTTGCATAGTCTGGCAGTGCCTCTATTTAGACAAGTGCCTGTGTGTATGTGTGTGTGAGAGATGGGGACAGAGAGAGAAGGGACAGCGAGAGCTTGTTGATGGCTGAGATTCATGGGAGCCCCAGGGTCGGCGAGAACGACTGCGCTCAGTGCTGCACAAACAGATCAACGCCACTGTTTGCTCCCGAGGAGCTCAGAGCCTGACCGTACGGTCTTGTCTCCACAGCCCTCAACACAGAGAGATGGAAGAAACTACAGAGCGAGAAGGAGGAGCTGGAGAGGCGCTTTGAGGAGGAGTGGAAGCGGCTTGGCAGGCAGCAGCAGGAGGAGCTGCAGGCGCTGGAGCAGCAGCTGCAGAAGGAGTACGACACCAAGAGGGAGAGCCTGCAGGAGCAGCACAGCCTCCAGCTGGAGCAAGTCAAATTGCAGCATCAGGATCAGGTCAGTCTCTGCCTGTTCCCTGTGAAGAGTAGACCATGCCAATACTGAGTGGGTGTAGGTAATGAAATATATTGAACACTCCATCATAGAATCATAGAGTCTTCGTGGCTGGAAAGGACCAACCATACACACACAAAAAAACCCCTACAATCTCTGCCACTAGAGCATGCCCTGAAGTGCCACATCTATACGTTTCTTAAACACCTCTAGGGATGGTGACTCAACCACCTCCCTGGGCAGGCTGTTCCAGTGCCTGACCACTCTGCCAGTAAAGTCATTCTTCCTAATATCTAACCTAAACCTCCCCTGCCGCAACTTCAGACCATTTCCTCTGGTCCTGTCATTATTCACCTGGGAGAAGAGGCCAACACCCACCTCTCTACACCCTCCTTTCAGGGAGTTGTAGAGGGCAATGAGGTCTCCCCTCAGCCTCCTCTTCTCCAAGCTAAACACACCCAGCTCCCTCAGCCTCTCCTCATGAAGGTGTTGGTAACGAACTGAAGACTGGAATAATATATTCCTGATTATCTTTATTGCTTTTCCTCCCTATTATTCCTATAGGTATTTTTACATAGTAGCACATTACATTTCCATGTCTTGTCTTCACATGCTTCCAGATGTTTTACAACACAAATATTAAGACTAGCTCTGCTCCCCATGCATACTACTACCCAACCCACCTATTGTAGCCAATGTATATGAAACCAAGGGTTGAACAAGAATCTGCTTAACACAGGTAAGGCCAGCATAGTCCTGCCTGTTGTTATTTGCAATGCTAATTAAAGGGCGGTAGAGCAAAGTGATAGGGCCCATGCAACACGTAGCCGAAACACCGGTGATACACTCTGTGTTCCCTGATTTCTGCTCCACCGTTCAGTCTAATCTCTTAGATTGTACATTCCAAGTGTTCCTCCCTGCTTTGCTTTCTGCAGGTAGGTAGGAATACTACTCTCTGCAGGTAGGAATACTCTCACATGCAGCTACTTTAGTCTTATTTTTAATGGCTGGAGTGAACAAACACTAACTCACCTATGGGCACCTCTCACATGGTGGCAGAACATCCTGCTCTGGGTTGTGGCAATAATGCCTTTACCTTGCCTTTTCTCATTTGGAGCTCAGTGAGCATGGGATACAGATCTGATTTTTCCAGCTGCAACCCTTACTATTGCCCACAGTTCGTGAGGGCTTTTCTCACACGAGTATCTGCTGCACTCAGGTGCACTCTGCAGTCTGTGCCCTCGCACTTTGACATGCCACAGCCCTGGCTGCCATGGGCATGCCACCCAGGTGTCTGATGCAGTACAAGGGCCAGAGATCTGCGAAACGTGAGCCTAGCCAACAGACCCCCTGTTTGCCAGCATTGTTCTCTCCATCCTGGGGATTTTGCCAATGCCCAGGGCAGCTGGAGTTGGTAGAGGGTGACTTTTTCCCTCTCTCAGGCAACGTAAATTGGCAGCAACAACCTTTGGCAACGAAAGGTCGAGGAGAAGGTTTTATGTCTGCATGCTCTGTATCTCAGGGTATCTCTAGTGCGCATTTTGGGGCTGCTGCCTGAAGCAGGAGCCTGTGGCCAAGCAGGAGCCTGTGGCCAAGGCTCCAGAGCTGCTGCTCCACCCTGCTCATGCCCAGGGCAGAGCACAGACGTGCCCCACGTGGTTCCCAAGGACGATGACAGCGCTAGCTGTGGGCTTCAGAAGCAAACCACCCCCATCAGCAGAACCCTGTGCCTGAGCTAATTTCCACCATTTAAGAGGTAAAGGCTGGTGCAGCACTGTGTGGCCGTAGCTGAAGCGCCTCCAGGAGCCAGGGAGGGGGGCTGGCCTGCGGGGAGCTCATGGGAGAGGAGAGCACCGACACAGCGCAGCAGAGGCGGCAGCCCACTGTCTTTAAGGTCAACTGTTTGTAAAACGGGAGATGACACCATTTGCTGCCTGTGCTTGATGCACTGTAAAACACTCCTGGGATGGGAATGCAAATACAAACTGAGACGGTGACAGTTTTATGTCACTCATGCCACAGCTGCCCGGTGTTAGATTTATTGTGTAACAGCAACGGTACGCCGGGGCCAGGCACAAGCGTGGTCCTCGCTGGCACGTGGGTCAGACAGCCAGGTCAGACACACGGCATCCCAGCCTGTGCCCCAGAGTTCCTGCTGCCCTGGGGACAGCCATGCAATTTGGTTTGATTCTTCAGTGGGGGGTTTGCTGAAGAACTCTTGCTGGATTTTACCTATTTCAGTTGCTGTGCCTGCTAGTTGTTCCTGATTTGCAGGCTTATAACATGCAACACAAAGGCTTTATCTGACTGGGTTGTTTTGTCCTGGACAAACTACCTTTTTCTGTTAGGGCATTGATTTTCAAAGATGCATTAGAAGGTGCTGTCAAATAGGTTTTTGTGTTCTAAACCAGATTTTTCAAAATCTTTCTCTGTAAATTCTTAGAGATGAAGATTTGGTTCTGATTTCAGTTTATGCAAGACGGTTTTCTTGCAATGCCCCTCAAATTTTCTGCTTTGCTTTCTGATATGAAGGATGGGTGGTATTCCCAAAAGCCTTGGCTTCTTTTTCCTTTCACTGTGTCAGTGTGCCAGTTTGCCTAGTAGAAGATATTAGCTCTAGCTGCAAGCCTTGCCTCTCCTGGATCACCAGGCATAAGCATTTATGAAGGAATTTGTTCTGCGAGTTAATTTTTTGCTGAGATAGTTTCTCTCTGCTGCTCTTTGAAGTGTTTCTGCAAACTTCCGAGACCACAAGAACAGATGGTGGGTTTTTTTCCCTCAAGTTGATCAGTGCAAGAAAGGGTGATATAGGTCACCATAGGACTTGACTAGAAGTATACTTATTTTTCTCCTGTTCTTATCTATTGTCATTCTATTAATCACCACACAGAAACAATGGAAACACATCTTTCCTTCTGTTGGGCAAATAGTTCTGTCTCCTCCAGCCCTTTGGTTTGCTCCAGGGCTCTTTGTTCCTTGAATTACTGAAGTTAAGACAAACATTTTTCTCTACTGCTTTGAAAGTGCTGCTGTGACCCTAGTATCTCAGAGTTTAAGCCCATCTTTTCAATCCATGGTTCCGTTAGCATCTCATGATGAGTTTTAGCGGGTTTTCCCTTTCAATTCCTACTCTGCCGTACACCCATCCTGTGTCAAGTGCTCTTGGATCGGAGGAGGCTGACAGGCTGGGTTGGAAAGCTGCTCACCAGGAATGTTTCTTGGCCAAGGAGAAGGAGAACTTTTTTAGCCTAGGAACCAAGGTGCATGAGGAATAAGGATCCCTAACGGCTGCCGACCCAAAGGGTTTGTAATCCTCTGGTTCTTCCTTCCCCTTCTCAGAGGAGGAGGAGAAGTTCCTGGCTCAGACCATGCCAAAACAAGCAAGCCTACTCAAGGGACTGGACTCATTCAGCTCCAACGCTGCTGAGCTGGGACTGGTCCCAACCAGCATTAGACCAGAGGCACCTAACCCACGAGCTAAAGAGCTCTTACGCTGGGCATGGGAAAAGCCTTGTCCTTGAGCTGTCCGTCTGTGCAGGCTAATTTGGAGCTTGTGTTCATGGCGTCAATAACAACGGCAAAATTTGCAACGTTAGTCATCCCACTTCATGGTTTCCAGTCACAACTTAGTCTTCCGCACTGTATTGCTGTAGTCACCTTTTACTTTTGCACAAGATCTGAAAGGTCCCTTCCAACCTAGGTGATTCTATGATTCTAAGGTAGCTGTTGTTTCTTTGGATACACAGTTGTCAGGTTTTGAAGGCTCATCTGTCTCTGAGGAGGTGAAGGCAGCTCTTTCGGCATAGCTGAGCGTGAGAGCCAAACTCCTCACAAACAAGTCATGTGTGACAATGCATCCCAATAGTCCTCATATCTCCTTGCAAAGGAAAGGCTGCGATCCTGGCTTGCCAGCGTTTCTTGCTTGAGCTGCTCAGCTCAAGCTGTTTTGTCCAGCGACTTATTGAACTTGTCCCACTAGAGCCTCCACTTGATTTTGCTTTATTAAGCCTTAAAAATCCCACCTGAACTTCTCTTTGCAGCCAGAAATAGCCATGACACAGGTTGAGTTGATCAAGCCGATAGAGAAAGTTAGTGGCAAAGCTGGAATTAATATCCAAGAGATCTGATTCCCAGTGCTAAGTAGACTATCTGCCATGAAAAACTGCAGACAGGAGGTCACGCTGGAAGATTAGAGAGAGTCATGTGGGATGTGGATATGAAACGTACAGAAGACAGAAAAATCCCTGGAGACCATTTGGAACATATTACTTGGCTTTGTAGATAAATAACCTGCCAAGGATGGTGGCAACGAAAGGAGACCCCTTCACCTTGTGAAGGCATTGGAGTTGAGCGTAATCATTCCTATGGGGAGCTGCTCAGCTGAGAAGCAATTAGAGTATGAATAAAGACTTAAGCAAGGGAGAGGTAAAGAACATGGCGATGCTCATGAGGGTTCAGCGCACAGACACGGTATACAAGGACATGGTGCTCTGGGAAAAGTCAAGTGATATTCTCTATCCCGTTAGTAGCCCATTGAGTCATGGGCCCCCCCTTTCCCTGCTCTTTCATGCAATATATCAGCAGGCTGAGTCTCCATTGTTTTGCAAACAGTTCTTCACCACTGAATTGTCTCCCATATTATTGTGAAAATGAGTTTGGATAACTTTAAATGCCTGTCTTTCATTCTAAGAGCATGCTTTCTCCAGTACAGTTGGAAAATTTGCTTCTGTTGGATAATCTAACACATACATTTGACAGTTAGACACAGTGAAATAACACTTATTCCAGTCAAGACATGCTCAGCTGCAGTAACTTTCTACCATTATTTAACATAAGAGTGAGGAAAAAAGCTGTTTCAAGTCAAGTCACTTTGCAATGAACAGCTGTTTCATTATAAAAGTGAAATAGTTTGATCCTCTGAATTCCCAGATATCACAGAGAACGTGTTAAATGTAGAGAATAAGATCACTGTGATTACAAAACCCAGAAAAGCAAATCGATGCCTTGCATTCAGAAACTGCTCTGGACCACTGACTTAACCTTGATCACTGCTTTTCTCTGTATCTTCTTTAACGATGCATATCAAAACACCATTGTTAGGGATCTGGCTTTGCCTTTAGCCAAGTCTAGTCACAAGCAATGTACCGAAGGAGCCCCAAACCCATCGGGTGCACCCGAGCACAGGCTGCCCACTGCCCTCTTCCAGCTGCCTCCCCTGCTCCCCTTATGGCTGCGTGTGGTGGGGTGCAGTTTGCTGGGCAGCCTGCAGCAGCAGGACCTCTTTCTGGCCTCAATATGAGAGCGGGAGAAGGTTTTGTAGCCTCACCGTCACCTTGGTTACTTCCACACCCACATGAAAACTCATGTGTCTGCACAAAGGTTCTGTCATATCATTCATCAGTTTATTAGATGTGGACTCAAAACACACGATTCAAGAGGACACAGGAATTTGGGTATTGGCGACTTCGTAGATACTCTTTTTCATGTAAAAGTGTAGAATCATAGAATCATTTAGGTTGGAAAAGACCCTTGGGATCATCGAGTCCAACCATCAGCCCCACTCTACAAAGTTCTCCCTTACACCATATCCCTTAACACCTCCTCTGCACTCGCTGCAGCACCTCGATATCTCTCTCATATTGAGGTGCCCAAAACTGGACACAATACTCAAGGTGTGGCCACACCAGTGCTGAGTACAGGGGGACAATCACCTCCCTCCTTCTGCTGGTCACACTAGTTCTAATACAAGCCAGGATGGCATTGGCCCTCTTGGCCACCTGGGCACACTGCTGGCTCATGTTCAGCCCCTTGTCAATTAGAACCCCCAGGTCCTTTTCTGCCAGGCAGCTCTCCAGCCACACTCCCAAGCCTGTAGCGATGCATGGGGTTGTTGTGGCCCAAGTGCAGGACCCGGCACTTGGCCTTGTTGAAGCACATTCCATTAATATTGGCCCATCGGTCCAATCTACCCAAGTCTCTCTGTAGAGCCTCCCTGTCCTCATGTAGATCAACACTCCCGCCTAGCTTCGTGTCATCTGCAAACTTGCCGATGATACACTCTTTGTCCTTATCAAGGTCGTCAATAAAGATGTTGAACAGAAATGGTCCCAACACTGAGCCCTGAGGGACACCACTTGTGACCGGCCGCCGGCTGGATTTAACTCCATTGACCACCACTCTTTGGGACCGCCCATCCAGCCAGTGCTTGATCCAGCAGATCGTATGCTCATCCAGGCCGTGAGCCGCCAGTTTTTCCATGAGAATTCGATGGGGGACAGTGTCAAATGCTTTTCAAAAGTCTAGGTAGACAATGTCCACAGCCTTTCCCTCATCCAATAATTGGGTCATCTTGTCATAGAAGGAGATCCGGTTCGTCAGGCAGGACCTGCCTTTCTTAAACCCATGCTGACTAGGCCTGATCCCCTGCCTGTCCATTATATGACTTGTAATGGCACTCAAGATGATCTGCTCCATGGCTTTCCCTGCTACCCAGGTCAGACTGACAAGCCTATAGTTTTCCGGATCCTCCTTTCTGCCTTTTTTGCAGATGGGTGCTACATTTGCTACCCTCCAGTCCGTTGGGACCTCCCCAGTTAGCCATGACTTCAGGTAGAAAATGGAAAGTGGCTTGGCGAGCATGTCTGCCAACTCTTTCAGCACTCTTGGATGTAAGCCATCCGGTCCCATAGACTTGTGCGCATCCAAGCGGTGTAGCAGGTCACTGATCACTTCCTCTTTAATTGTGATGACCTCGTCCAGCTTCCCCTCCCTGTCCCCTAGCTCATGAGGCTGGGTGCCCACGGAATAGCTAAAGACTGAGGCAAAGTAGGCATTGAGCACCTCAGTTGATAGAGTGCAATTCATTTTGCATACCCACTAGTAATAATGTCAATGTTTCTCTAGAAATAAGTATTTTACAGATATGAATAATTCATAGGCACTTTCCATGGAAGTTAATTCAAGACCTTACAATAAACATCATTGCAGCAAAGTGCCGTGAAGACAAAAAGCAGGGTGGCTCAGAACTGTCTATGTTTATCTGACCATCAGAGGGAGTCGGGTCATTAATATAATTTAGATTAACGGAACGTTGAGATTTATGAACATTTCATGAATGGCTGTTTTTGCTTAAGGGCTTTTTGGCCTTTTGCTTTGTTATGTACCTCTTTTATCACCGTTAAGTTAAAAGAGCAAAAATGCTACCACCAGTGACTACACGCTACCACTCAAGGCGTCAACATGCCTGTTTCGTAATGAATAAACCTGCTCAGGTGCTGGAAGTGTCACTTTCGCAGTGGCTTGTCAGTGTGCCACAGCATGCCTAATCGTGTCTCCATGTCTCCATCCATTGTCGTTGGAACAGGTGGAAGATATCACAGCTTCACACGAGGCTGCACTGTTACAGCTGGAAAATAACCACGTAGTTGCCATTACAGTACTGCAGGATGAGAATGACTGGAAGATTCGAGGTAAGCCAGCGACAACCCAATGGCTACAGAGCTCTTCCAGAGCGGAAATTAGCGCTGTAGTGAGATTGTGTAAACCTGGATTTTCTTCCTCCAGAGTAGATGATAGAGAAAGTTCGTGTTGGTCTAGTGCTTTCACGTGGGGTGGACCACCAGGTTCGTGCTAGTGGTGAGGGAGAGCTGTATGCAGTGTGTACAGCATCTAACTTGGACCTGAGACTATCGGAGGGGTCTCTGCGACAACAATAAGGCTCTCTCCATGGGCTGCTGAACACAGAGTCCAAGTTCCACCTCACTTCACACCCAGACTTTTCTCAAGAGCCTCAGGAGGTGTTCAGGAGGCTAGAGCTCATTGAAGATCTCCAAATTTCATAGAATCATAGAATCATAGAATCATAGGGTTGGAAGGGACCTCTGGAGATCATCTAGTCCAACCCCCCTGCCAGAGCAGGGTCACCTAGAGCAGGTTACACAGGAACACGTCCAGGTGGGTTTTGAATGTCTCCAGAGATGGAGACTCCACCACCTCTCTGGGCAGCCTGTTCCAGTGCTCTGCCATTTAGGTGCTTAAATGCCTACACTGCTTCTAAAAACAAGACTCATCATTTTCAGTAGCACAAGTCTGGCCATGCTGAGCTGACCAAAGCCACATGCCGGTGCAAATCTGCACCTCAGCACCGTTACCTTAATTTTATGTTATGGTTTTTCCACAGGATTGGATGCTGCAGAGAGAGCTGCTTCCTCCCTACCAGCTCAGTATCTAAATAAATGTCTTTGTACATGCTTTAGCTGACATTTAGCAGATATCTGGACAATCGCCCTCTTTTTCTTTTTCTTTTAAATATAAGCATGGTCTAATATTTAAATAGCTCTGGTAGGTTTTCCCACAGCTTTCCCCAGACCAAGCCACATTGCTTAGCTCTGCACTGTGTCAATTAGAGACACAGTCGACAGCACAACTTGAGCTGAGAACAGCCTATTCCCCTTTCCCGTAGGCAGAGATGGTATCATCTAGCGTACGATTTTTAAATTAACATATACAATTTCGAAAATAACAAAAGAAGAGCTGTTCCTTGCTTGAGGATGTTCATATCTGTCCATTTGCGTTAGTATTTTCTGACGATAAATCTTGGCAGCGGTTTATCAGGGCTCTGGTGGCCAAAGTTTGTACTCCCTGCTCCTGGTGTGGCTACGAAATGCCCTCCTGTGCATGGAAAAGGCATTGCAGCAGCTGCCGTCTGGTGCCATGTACAGGGCACTAGAGCAATAGTATTATTATTGCTGTTATTGTGGCTAGCGAGCAATAGCTCGAGGGAAAAACCCCATAGATCTGGGGGTAAAGACACAAAAAATAAAGTGTCCGAGTACCAAAAAGGTAGGTTCTACTGCTGCACTGAATGACAATTTGATGCCATTGGTTTAGAGATTAAACTTTATACTGCTTTGGTTATTATTAAGTCCGGTGTGAGTTGTTCTAGTAAGGAAACCTTAAGTCATGTAATATAAACAGAGGAGTTTTTTCTCTTCGGGGTCTGTCAGTCTCACTGATGCAATAAACCTCACGGGTCATTCACCACAGCTCCTGGAGAAGTACTATCACATGTATTTTTGCATCCCAGTTACTGGCCCCTCTATCTCCCCAAAGAAATTCCAACCCAAGCTTTTAAATATATTCAGTGTAAAACTCTTTGATTTGGGGACATTCACTCTGAACGGGTGTGTCAGACTGACCCTTTTCAGATCAGAGCCCCTGAGAGCCGGGAATTCTGAGCAGTTCTGAAAAGTCAGAATCTGTTCATGTAGAAATAGAGGTACCCGCAGCCACCGAAAGAGCAGGAAATCCTGATGCTCAAAACAATTCACCTAAGGTCACAGAGTAGATTACGACCAGTTTCCTACTCAACCTCCATGCCCTAAAACTCCATCCCGAATTGCGCTTGGCTCCTGATGTCTGTGCTCTTGGACCCTGGCTTGCTGGATTTCACTTAGCAGTGTCGTGTCTGTGTGTCTTCCCCCAGAACTGAATACTGCTCACAAGCTGGAAAAGGCACAATTAGAAGAGAATTTTGAAAAGCTGCGGCTGTCACTCCAGGTTAGCAGTTTTGTTATTCCCCACCCCTGGAATGATGTTGTGGAGCAGCTGACGGGGCAGCCCCAGCCCCATTGCCGGCTGCTTCTTACCAGCTCTAGTACCTCTTGTCCTCTGCCCGGCCAAACTGGGATCTGGCAGCAAAGGTGCCCCCTCAGGTTTTTTCCTCCCCTGCCTTGGCTGGTTCAGCAAAATACTATCTGAAAGAGGAGAGAGGGAAAACCTAAAGGGAGGAAAAGGCAGCTGGATAAAGCAACGAAATGTCCTTTTGACCCTGCTGGCGGCTGGCCCAGCATAAGGAGCAAAGATGAGCTCTTCCCTGCATGGTGGGGAGAGCTCCAGCACCTGCCGTGCCTGTGAGCATCACCTTCTCTACGTGCTACCCTCGGGCAGACACCCCCGGGGCTCAGAAACGCTCGCCTCTCCCTGCCTGGCCCTGTGCCTGTGCTCTCAACTCTTTCCCACTGCCTGAAGACAGAGGAGCCAGTCCCGCGTGTAGACACATCGCCATTCCCACCGGAAGGCAATGCGGTCCCTGGTGAGGGATGCCCCGGGGCTGGCCCTGCTGTGCAGCCAGGCTGTGGCTGGCCAGGATCAGCCCTGCCCATCATATCTCCCACATCCCACTATTTAACACCAAGCTCAAGATCATCTTGGCTTTTTCAGTCCGTCTAACAACTCCATGCTGTTCTCACTCTCTAGATGAAGAAATCCCAAGGAGTGGAGGGCAGAAACATGCCCCTGGGATTCATGCTAAGTTTGGAAATCTTGTGTGAACAAATGAAAATGCCACAGCAAATAATGCAAGCGCTGTTTGATTTCCTAGGCAGAGATGAATTGCACTTTTTAAAACCCCTGACGAGCACATATCGTTGCACCCAGCAACTGCCACTGCCTTCCTCAGGCGGCTGTGACAGTTTGAGGCGTGTCAGCAGTTTTGCAATGAGCACTGATGTACTGTTATGGCCAAGAAATTACATGTATGAAAGATAAGAATACCAATTTCACGGCAACGGTGGCTTTTACAGATGTTGTATATAGAGAGGTAACAAAAATATGATTGCTTAAAATAACGTGTTGTTCCTGTGTATAGCTCTGAGATGAAATGACGATCTTTTAAAGCCCACACCACTAATTCATCGTTGCGTGTTACCATGTTAGAAGCCCAGAAAGGTGAAGGAAGCAGGGACGGGGTAGCTACCGCCTCATTCAGGCTCTAGGGACCGCACAAATGATCTCTTTCATGCCTGTGATAGTAAATGCCAGCTCACTTAAGGAAGGACATGCTCGTTCTCATCCAGCCCAAGGTGATGGCGTGATTTAGCATCCAAGAAACTTCATGAACTAGTTCCAGTTAGCGTCAGCCAGCCTCAGGCGTTGCAGAGATTTTGGGATTTCCTGAGGCACTGGGTTATCACTGTATGTTCAAGTGGCCTTGCATAAAACATACCACCTTGCAGAAGTTTCTAAGCCTTGTTCGACTCCCCTGGTGGTTTCTCAGTGCAGATTGACTTGTATGAATGTAAGAGGGGTGATAACACGGTTGATGTGTCTCCCGTCCAGGACCAGGTAGACACCCTCACCTTCCAGAACCAATCTCTGAAGGCCAAAGCAGACCGATTTGAAGAGGCTCTGAAGAAAAACACCCAGGAACAGCTGAAGGTAGATGGCGACTATAACTCTACGGTCATCAAGATACATGTTTCTAAGTATGACTCACATCATGCGATTAAGTGGATGGCAATGGGATCCTTACCCCAGGGACTGGGGGGCAGGTCCCAACCAAGACCCCAGTTAGCTTTGACGAGGAGTCAGAAATCTTAGTCTAGGTTCATAATTTTCTGATTTTACTTCTTTTTCTTTATTCTTTCACCCAGCCTTTGTAGCTCTATTTCCAACACATTTCACATTTCATTAACTCCATCTAGTACATCCTTACTGTTGTCTATTCTTCTTTCCCTTCTTCCTCTCTTTACTTTTTGTCTTTTCACATTTAGGTTTCTTTTTTTTGTTGTTGAGTGCCTTCTGAACTAACTTCTTTGATATCCTCTGTATCCCCTCATTTTTTTCTGGGCTTGCAGGGGACAGCCCTGTCATATGAAATATTTATTCAGCTGCTGTCTATGGGGGCCATGCTGCTTATTTACAGTGTGTAAGTAAACACACACTGCAATTATTTATCTGAAATGAAATAAATAACACTGAAATGACCCTCCAAAAAGAGGTTTCTTTTAACTTGGGGCATTTCAGTGTGTTCACAGCACAACCCCATCGGCAGTTGTATCAACAGGACAGGGGGGACAGAAGAAAAACAGTGGGGTGAGGAAAGGGCTCAGTGAGTTTTTAGGTGAGAGCACTCCTTAGGAAAGGAGCACAAATGTCTGGAACAGGTTTGGCCATGGGACACAGGGAGCATCTGTCCCTTTCCACCTCCACTGTACTGATTTATGTGAAAGGACAAATTCTGCTGTGTCACAGTGATGTTAATGCTGAGTACCACCAGGCAGTTCACTGGGAAAAATACAAACAGCTGAAGTCAGCAACAGTATTTCATCAGTGTAATTCAGAGCACATCTTTTGCCCATGAATCGAACCCTGGTGTCCCCTACATCTGAAGTTCTCAAGCAGAGGAGGAATTTTTTCCCACCGGATCTGATCTTTGTTAACGGGCACCGTGATGCAGTGATGCAGGCAAGGCAGAACACTGTAGTTTTCCCTTCCAGCCCCCTTTTCCAGTTTCCTCAGTTTCGGGTTTGTACTTTTCCTAAGCCAAAATACCTGCACAATCATAAAACACCTCATGCAATTCCCAAGCTATGAGTAGGAATGAGGTTGCTGAACAACCTGGCAGCCCATTCTTCTAGCCATGAGGCTGGTCAAAAGAAAGGTACCACTAGCTATCCAGCCAAAGGGATGGTCTCAAGGAGAATATCAGGGTTCGGATGGGCTGTGGAGGCCCAAGTCCAGGTGGTTTTCACATCACTGAGACTCTCAAACCACTGTCTGCATTGAGGAAACTTTATCTTATGGTGGAAGATGCATTTATGACTGATATGTATCCAAATCACTGGTATATTTCCTAGATTGTACGAGCTCCGTATCTGCACTTAGAAGAAGATCTGAAGAGCTTCAAACATGTTCTGGAAATGAAGAACCATCAGATTCACCAACAGGAGAAGATGATTATGGAGCTAGAAATGCAGGTGAGTTGTCATTTTTCCTCCAGAGGAGACGTCACAGAGATGATAAAGTAAAAGTTTGGTTACAGCAGATGAACTTAAAAAGGGTGAGACAACACATGGTGTTGGGGAAAGACACAAAGAGGTTCATAAATGGCTATGTATTGTGCTGTTCCACTGTCAGCCTGCGTAGCTGATTCTACTGTACCATGTGTCAGGTTTTCACTCAGAAATTGGGATCTTATCCCATCCCTTGATTTCTCCTACACATCCGTTGATCTCTATTGCTTTTTCATGCAATACCGGCTCAGCCTGTTACGTTAGCCAGTGAGGCAAGTGGTGTAGGAAGAATGGAGGAAGGGGAACTTTGTGGAAGGCCAGGGCTTTATTTTGTACACCAGCCTGCACCATGTGCCCCAACAGGAGTCAGGTTCAGGGCTGGAAAGGACAAGTGGAGGAAGATTGAGATGTGTGTGTCTTGCTGCTGCTTGTGCAGGCATTTAGGGAGCTCCCAGCTGCGAGTATGAATTAGCGATATTCAGCAAGCAGTCCCTATGCTGGGAAAGGTCTCTCCAACCCTAAAGCGATGCTTTTCTGCAGCCTGTGCTGTTTTCTCATCCTTTGCTTGTCGGGGTCCCTAACGAAGAACTCCCCGGTTCACCATCAATTACATTTTTTTGTTGGAAAGGGGATTGATTTTGTAAGGCATATCCTACAGTGACAGTAAACGTGTGGCGTGGTGAGAGGATGAGGCACCACCTCAGCTGGGGAGCCAGAACAGCTGGTTCAGCACAGCATTCAGCAAGATTTGTTTCCATTTACGGGGAAATTGGAGAACTCTGATGGTGATTTTGCTGAACAGATGCTTAAGGAAGACATTTTATTTGTGCTGACAAGACTAAGAACCTCCTTTTCCTCAGTTGGAAGTAAGGGTTGGTTCAGCTCTGCCTCCACTCCATGCTCTGCTGATGACCCCACTTGCTTCACCAGTATGATGTGGTGTGAGTCAGACCTCTAAGTCTTAGCTGCATCTCAAGATGACCACATCCATCTATCCCCAAATTTTAGAATTTGCTCTAGGGACAAATAAAGATAAAGAACAAATCCTCTTGGATCAGGTGTTGGGCTTTCTTCAGACTTAACGAACCTTCTTTTGTTGCAGGTTGAGAAAAAATTTAAACTGGAAGAAAAAATCACCATGCTGCAACAGCAGAATGAAGAACTCAGAGCCAGAATTGAGCAAAACACTGTCATAACAAGGTTTGTGCTGGTATTTGCAATCTGTCTGAGCCTGAAAGGAGACTGCAGATCTTGACTGCCCACGGCTGACACTTATTTCAGAAGGGGAAAAACTTACTTCCTCCTGAACGTCTATTGGTGTCCTGATCTGCTTGTTTTATTAAACAATCCGTTTTATATCGGGGTTTGCTTACTCTAACTTAAGGAATGCCACATATCTGCCTGTGTATTTCCATGATTTTGACATGCTGCTGAGAGCAAAGTTGCCGGTGGCTTCTGATCTCAGTGTCAGTGCCCTGAGACCCCTCAGTCAGTGGGTAACAAAGGTGGGAAATGGGGCAATTTCAGAAGAGACATCATCACGGTGCCACTGTCACTCAGGCAGGGTTATCCTTAGGTGGGTTTTTTCATCTGCACTGTCTATTTGCACCCTTGTCACAACCTGATAAGGGTGACACGGCTCCGTGTGTTAGGTAGTGTAGAAATAGAGAAGGGTAGGACAGTCCCTGTCCCAGAGAGTTCATAGTCTGCTGTAAGGGAAGAGACGGCAGCTGGAGCCAGGCAGAAAGGGTACCAGGGGGAGACGCTGGAGCTGAACTTGTCCCAACACACCAGCTGTCACTGTTGCCCCAAATGATGCCATTGGCCTAAAATGCAATCTAAGTTTTAGCTGACTTTTTAAAGCTTTGGTGTCTCATCTCTGGTTTCAATTTAGTTTTTATCTTTCCGGTGCCTCCTCTATTAATGGTTTAGCCTTTTAAAAAAATTGTCTCTTGCGTGTAGATATTTTTAAAAGGCAGCATTGCTTGTACTAACATTCAGGTTGGGCTGAGGATTATGTTTCATCACGCCTGATTGTAAATAGCTGTAACACACGTGTTACTGTCTGAGGAGGGTATCTACATACAGCCTTTCTGTGCCCGGGGAGGAAAAGCAGGAATTTTTAAGGTCTGGTTCACCAGACCAGTTTGGGACACCCGCTTTTGGACTGGACGAATTGTGGTCTGGAAGTGGCAGTCTCTCTCCAGGCCTGTGACGGCAGCCAGGGTGCCTGCTTCGGTGCTTGGTGTCTCCCTGTGCAGCAGCTCCCTGCCCTCGGCTGGGCGAATAGCACCCTCCATAGAATCATAGAATCATAGAATCATAGAATCATAGAATCATAGGGTTGGAAGGGACCTCTGGAGATCATCTAGTCCAACCCCCCTGCCAGAGCAGGGTCACCTAGAGCAGGTTACACAGGAACACGTCCAGGTGGGTTTTGAATGTCTCCAGAGATGGAGACTCCACCACCTCTCTGGGCAGCCTGTTCCAGTGCTCTGCCACCCTCAGGGTAAAGAAGTTCCTCCTCATGTTTAGGTGGAACTTCCTATGTTCCAGTTTGTGCCCATTGCCTCTTGTCCTGTCCCCGGGCACCACTGAAAAGAGCCTCGCCCCATCGTCCTGACACCCACCCTTTAAGTATTTATAAGCGTTGATAAGGTCACCCCTCAGACGTCTTTTTTCCAGACTGAAGAGACCCAAATCCCTCAGCCTTTCCTCATAAGAGAGGTGTTCCAGTCCCCTAATCATCCTCGTAGCCCTCCGCTGCACCCTTTCCAGCAGTTCCCTGTCCCTCTTGAACCGGGGAGCCCAGAACTGGACACAGTACTCCAGGTGCGGTCTCACCAAGGCAGAGTAGAGGGGGAGGATGACCTCCCTTGACCTGCTGGCCACGCTCCTCTTGATGCACCCCAGGATGCCATTGGCCTTCTTGGCCACAAGGGCACATTGCTGACTCATGGTCATCCTGTTGTCCACCAGGACTCCCAGGTCTCTTTCCACAGAGCTGCTCTCCAGCAGGTCAGCCCCCAACCTGTACTGGTGCATGGGGTTGTTCCTCCCCAGGTGCAGCACCCTACACTTGCCCTTGTTGAACTTCATAAGGTTTCTCTCTGCCCAGATCTCCAACCTGTCCAGGTCTCTCTGTATGGCGGCACAGCCTTCCAGTGTGTCAGCCACCCCACCCAGCTTGGTGTCATCAGCAAACTTGCTGAGGGTGCACTCTATCCCCTCATCCAGGTCATTGATGAATATGTTGAACAGGACTGGACCCAGTACTGACCCCTGGGGAACACCACTCGTCACTGGTCTCCAACTAGACTCTGTGCCCCTAATCACAACCCTCTGAGCTCTATCTTTCAACCAGTTTTCTATCCACCCCACTGACCATTCATCTAACCCACACTTCCTAAGCTTCCCTATGAGGATGCTGTGGGAGACCGTGTCAAACGCCTGCTCCACCCCCTGCCAGCAGCCGGCTGCAGCGCTTTGCTTCGTGCCTGTAACTGTGTAGGTACTGGTTTTGAAGAACACCAGGAGAAATTCTGAATTTGAGGTCGGCCTGAAAAGTCAACTTAGAGGACAGTCATTTTCAGCAGTAGCAGTTTGGGGACAGCATCAGACAGGGCTTTGAAGCTGGCGTTGTTAAAACATGTGTTTTCCTGGCAGCGGTAGCCACCCCAGCTGCTCGTTTCTGTTGTGCTGGCACTGCCTGGGAAGTGCAGGGTGAACGAGCTCAGGGAGCTGCCCTTGCCGGGGAACAGCGCGGATTAGAGCTATTTCTGTTGATTTGCAGTTTGGGAGCCCGCGCGGCCGTGGCAGCCCAGCAGCAGCAAGAGGAGGGAGGGGAGCAGGAGGGATGAGGACAAGAGCAAAGCCAGCCTTTGCAGCACGGCCAGGATGGGGGTCCTGGAGGCATCAGGGGGCCGAGGGGTGCACTACAGAGCTATTTCCAATCATAAGCCAAGGACAGGTTCAAAGGAAGGGAGAAGAGCCTTGCAGGTAGATCATGCACCAGCTTTGGGCACAGGAACTCCACAGAATCTCTGCTGGGACTTCCCCAAGTGCTTGAATAAATCATCTGATTTCCCAACATCTCAGATTCTCCCTCCAAATTAACCAGCATTTTCTTGGTTCTCTGGACTGGGGATGTTTGAGGAATGGTTGTTTCCAGCACCCTAGAGATGAAGGTGACCAGGAGGGTGTCTGGTCTCTGTTGGCATAACCTAGGCACCTACTGACCTCTCAGCCTTTTGGGAGAGGCTTTAACATGAGTTGAGGGCACGACTCAAGTGCTTTCCCCTGCATCCCTACCATGTCAGTGTGCCCCTGCAGACCTCTGTGGCTTTATGGCTGTGATTTGTTACAGCTCCTCAAACTGCAGGGAGGCTGGCAGAGGAACGCGTCTGATCCTAAGTCTGCAGTGCTGGGGATAGGTTAGGTCTAAAATTGGAGCATATATCTCAAGATACAAACTCAATAGTGAGAACACATTTGCTTTTACATTGCCTCTCTTCCTTCTTCTGTCTGAATGATGAAGAGGGGCTGAACGGGCATCTCTGCCTTTTAGAAGCAGCAACGCTGCATCTGCCCATCTCCCTGCCCCTGGCGCAGCAGAGGCAGATGCAGGTTGGCTGGGCTGAAGGCAGAGTCTCTGCTAAAGGATGCCGGCACTGCTGGGCTGTGCGAGCTGCCGCTGTCTCCATGTGGCATGAAGGTGGCTCTGCCTGTGTCCAGTCACGTCACCTTAGGTGACACAGTGTAAATTACCAGCGCAATGTGCACGAGGCTAAAATAAGTGCGATAAGCTCCTTTCTCCATCCACGTGCCAAAGCAGGTCTCTCTGGAGGACATGTCCACATGCTGTAAGGTGTGTTCACAGGCATCTGGCTACTTTTCTGCTCAAACGTCTCCCTGCTTACCTGCTCCTGCCCAAGCGTAATGGGGCTGCAGAAGCTAGGTGTTCCTGCATGCATCCTCCAGGATGGTGGTGTTGCCAGCACATGCCCAAAACACTTGTCTGTCAGGTCCCGCAGCCTGCCTGCACTGCCCTGTCTTTTTTAAAACCAGTCACCTGGTTAGGTGAGACCTTACTGCAGCCTTTCAGTACTTAAAGGGGGCTTATAAGAAAGATGGGGACAAGCTTTTTAGCAAGGGCCTGTTGTGATAGGACAAGGGGTAATGGTTTTAAACTAAAAAAGGGTAGAGTCAGATTACATATAAGGAAGAAAGTTTTTACAATGAGGGTGGTGAAACACTGGCACAGGTTGCCCGGAGAGGTTGTAGATGCCCCATCCCTGGACACATTCAAGGTCAGGTTGGACGGGGCTGTGAGCAACCTGATCTAGTTGAAGATGTCCCTGCTCGTTGCAGGGGAGTTGGGCTAGATGACCTTTAAAGGTCCGTTTCAGCCCAAACTATTCTATGATTCTGTGATTCTAGGGACGGAATGAGACGGGACACGACGGGACGGGACGGGACGGGATGGGACGGGATGGGATGGGTTGGAGGGAGGTGCTGGGGGTCCTGCCTGGCCCTGCCTCTTGTGCAGAACTGGCTGCATTAATTCCACCACCTTACATGTTGTCCTGCTTACCTCTCCAGGCAACTGTCAGAGGAGAACGCTAATCTTCAAGAATACCTTGAGAAAGAAGTGGAGGAGAAGAAGAAGCTGAGCAGGACTAATGAAGAGCTTCTCTGGAAGCTGCAGGAGAGAGAAGCCGTGAGCCCCGTGAAACTCCCACCGCCATCGTCCACTTCTTTTTATCGCTGCTCATCAGGGCACTCCTCTCCAGCAAAAGTCAGAACCTTGCGGCGATGATTCGGCGCCTGACCCCCAAAGGTCCCCTGCCTTTTCTGCATTTCCAATCTGCTACATGTTACCATCCAGCGAAGTATTACCATCAACAGGCGCCCAGGGTTCGTGGCTGCAGGCATGCTCGGTAGCTGCATAGCTTTGCACTAGGCAGGGTACTCTTATCGTCCCCACATAGGAGCTCTTGGTTCTGACGTGTTGATTAGGGTAGCAAAAAAGATAGCAAAAAGCTAGGACAGCAGAAGGTTAGGATAGCAAAATGTTTAGCTTGGTGTACTAACATTTTAACTGTGGTTAGAGCCAAAAGTTGGAAACTACTATGTTAATGGTTCATCAGAATGAACTTTTGCTGCAGTATTTCAGGTTAGTTACAAATACAGTTCAAGCTGTTAATATTTCTGTATATGTGTCTGTGTTTATATACATGTACGTCTTGTACCTTTATACCTATATATAGACACACACACATATATATGTAGTTGAAGATGTTCTGAATTGCTTTTTTTATATTATTGGATACTACTAAGTGCTGATATATTTTCATTACAGTCAGCAGTTTTCTAACTCGTGCCTAAGACTTGTATCTAAATGAAAAGCATTTCTGTTTAGCTTCCCAGGAATATTTATACCCAATCTAGAAGAAAGTTACACAGAAGGAGAAGCGCCTTCCAAATGACCACCAAGTGGTACTCTATGTAACATGAACACCAGCGACTTTGAAATTTTGAGACAGTACTGCCTTTGAAACCATCACCTTTGCATTGACCACCAGATAAGATACGCATACCATTCACTGCTTTTGAACTCTTAGCATCGATATTGTAAGTGGAGATAGGCTAGAGATGAGAAACCTGAGGGTTTTTAGCGAATTTGATAGAGGTTACTGGTTAACGTGTTTCAATTTTAGTGAATTTAAATCCTAGTTAGGTCTTACCTTGTTTTACCTTGTCCTGGTTTGGGTACAATTAAAATCTCTGCTTGTAGGTTCTGGTCCATTTTGATTTGTTTAAAGTCCCGTAAGCAAGAAGGAGAAGGTAAGTTATTCAACCTTGATCTTTGCTTGCCAAGAGGTTGCCAGTATTAGGATGAGATACCGGGCACCTGATAGGGCTCCGGGTTCCTCCCATCTGTAACACCAAACAGTGGTGCAACACCAGTGGACTACATGGGCGCAACTGAGGTCAGAATTTCTTTCCTTCCCCATATATATATTATTTCACATTGCTAAAGCTTACGCAAAGTTCCAGAGCACTTTTAAGGTTCATGGAAAAAAGCGGCTAAACTACCTTTAACTTTCCCTGCTTGGGGTTCACCCAGGCTTGGCGTGACCCCCACCCGAGGGGGTGGCGAGGATGAGGAGTGGATGGGGTGGGACAGGCTGCAGGTCCCTCGTGGGCACTGCTAGCAAGAAAAACAGTATGCCTGAGCGTAATTTTTTTGGAAAAAAGGGAGATCTGTGGGATGCTTTTCTACCCAGCTTGGGGCAAAGAGCCTGCGTGCATTCCTGCTCTGAGCACCGGGGTCAAAGTAAGCGAGAGACGGTACGTGCAGAGAATCCCCGGGGTGCAGGAGCACAGCGGGGAGGGCGGCGCTCCTACCCGGCTCTGCTCGGATGGGAGCTGTGCTTCAGCTTTCCTGGGAAGTACTCAGGATTCACAGACCGCAGCTTAGATACAGCTTCAATCACCATCAAAGCGCCTGTGGCCTGTTCCACAGCACTAGAAAAAAAAAAAAAAAAATTGATTTTCTTCTCCTTTTTAGAGAAATTTATTTTGTAGCAGCTTTTGCATGATACTGTGATAAACTGAGCGTCTTGTTAGAATAGATCCTGCCACACCAACTACTACTGTTGAAGTGCATTACGAGATTTTAGTGTGTGCAGCGAGTACAACCTGAAAGTAGGACAGGCACCCAACACACACAGGCACACAAAGCCCCTCCTTGCCAAGTACAACCTTAATCACTTTCATACTTGCTAAATGCACAGATAGCTGCAATACCTACTGCATTGTCATGTTGCAGTCTGCCCAAACAATTCTGAAACAGTGAGATCACAGGATCATAGAATGGTTTGGGTTGGAAGGGACCTTAAAGATCATCTAGTCCAACCCCCCTGCCATGGGCAGGGACATCTTTCAATAGATCATGTTTCTCAAAGCCCCATCCAGCCTGGCCTTGAACACTTCCAGGGATGGGGCATCCACAACTTCTCTGGGCAACCTGTTCCAGTGTCTCACTGCCCTCACAATAAAGAATTTCTTCCTTATGTCCAATTTAACTCTACCATCTTTTAGTTTAAAGCCGTTACTCCTTGTCCTGTCACTACAGGCCCTGGTGAAAGGTCTCTCTCCATCTTTCTTACCAGGCCCCTTTAGGTACTGGAAGGCTGCTAGAAGGTCTCCCCGCAGCCTTCTCTTCTCCAGGCTGAACAACCCCAGCTCTCTCAGTCTGTCCTCATTGGAGAGGTGCTCCAGCCCTCGGATCATTTTTGTGACCCTCCTCTGTACTTATTCCAACAGGTCCATGTCTTTCCCGTGCTGGGGGCCCCAGATCTGGACACAGTACTCCAGGTGGGGTCTCACCAGAACAGAGCAGAGGGGCAGAATCACCTCCCTCGACCTGCTGGCCACGCTTCTTTTGATGCAGCCCAGAACACAGTTGACCTTCTGGGCTGCGAGCGCACATTTCTGGCTCATGTCTGATTATTCATCCACCAGTGTCCCCAAGTCCTTCTTAGCAGACCTGCTCTCACTCCCTTCGTCCCCCAGCCTGTATCGATACCGGGGATTTACCCAACCCAGATGCAGGACTCTGCACTCGGCTTTGTTAAACCTCATGATGTTCACGTGGGCGCACTTCTCAGGCTTGTCCAGGTGCCTCTGGATGGCATCCCTTCCCTCTAGCGTATCACCTGCACCACTTGGCTTGGTGTCATCTGCAAATTTGCTGAGGGTGCACTCGATCCCACTGCCTATGTCATTAGTAGAGATATTAAACAGTACTTGTCCCAGCACAGACCCCTGAGGGACACCACTTGTTACCAATCTCCATTTGGACATAGAGCACTTGACTGCAAGTCTCTGGATGCAGCCATCCAGCCAATTCCATATCCAACGCCCATCCATCAAACCCATATCTGTCCAGTTTAGCGACGAGGATGTTGTGTGGGACCGTATCAAAGACCTTGCAGAAGTCCACGTAGATGGTATCAATTGCTCTTCCCTTATCCACCAACATAGTCACTCCATCACAGAGGACCACCAGATTAGTCAGGCGGACTTGTTGGTAGTTTCTAGGGGCCTCCTTTTTACCCTTCTGAAAAATGGGTGAGACGATACAACCAGAGTTGTTACCGTGATGCTAATATGAGCTTTTCCATGCTAAACACACTAGAGCATATTGATGGGCTCTCTGAGCCCGTCCTTTTTTAATTTATTCATTCTTTCCCTCTAATTTCTGGTGCTTTCCTTATCACTTTGTTAGTTTAAAGTCATATGCAAGAGATGCTTCCAGCAGTGAATTGGGAGTGGGGCTTTTATGGTGGGAAAGCTGGGACCGATCCCAGCTCCACCATCGTTTGGTATCCTTGCCAATCCCTTTCCCATCTGATTTTTGCCTCCCAATCCTGCCTCTCACTGGGTTCTTCCTTGGCACGGCCTCTGGGGCCTACCCGATGGCTAGCAAAGCTGCAGGAAGTTTTGCCTGACCAGTGGGGACCCAGAAACCCATCGCTGCGGTGGGCGCCAAGAGTGGTTCCTTCTGGTGCAAGCCCAGAAACGTGGACTTTTTTCCCCCCAAAAAGGTCATTCCTTTTTTTCCTGCTCTTCCTCTCTCCTGTCCCTCCTTGCCTCTGCATGCCAGAGTAGGTGTGAAGGGGAATGAAGACCCCCCAAGCATGCGGCCAAGCCGGTGACTCCGGCTCTCGCCAGGGAGCTGTGACCCTGCACGGTGAGCTTGGCATTCCCAGCGGTGTGGGAGCCACTTCTCTAGTCCTTGCTCCCCAGCCATCCCTGCTCAAAGATGAGCAAGGGGAAGCTTTTGCTTCTGGGGGGCTGGACACTTCCCGAACACCTTGGCCACTGCAGTGGCTTTCCTGTTTTGCAGGGTAGGGCGGCCTTTGGCAGCAGAGGGAACATAGCCAGCGCCGAGCTGGGTTTTGAAAAGGAGAACGTTTGATTTGGTTAATCTTTATTCAACGCAGAGGCAATAAAACCAGCTTATAGTTGCTCTGAAGGAGGCCCAGAGACTGGCACCGGGAGCAGGTGACAGTAGTGGGACAGCAGGAGACCCAGCGGCGAGCGGGGGGCACGGAGAGCTGGAAAAGCTGCAGGAAATCTCTGTTTTTCTGCAGGAAAGCGCTGTTTGGCCCCATTGGGACAACACCTCCCGCGGCTGCCGGCTCCGAGGGGTTATCTCGGCCAGCGGCAAAGTCTTGCGGTGGGGGCAGGCGGTGGGGAGGAAAGGAAAAACTATCAAGTGCAAAAATCAGGTATTTTACGTCTCTGCACTGATGGTGGTTGTGTCCCATGGACACGCTGAGGAGCCTCTGTACAGTTTCCCATGCAGCAGGAGTTCTGTGGTCCCGTTTACTATGTGGCTAATGATTACAGGAAGAGTTTGTATTATTTTGGTTATGATGTACAGATAAGTGTAATACATTCCTGATAATAAATACATGCGCCAGCGCACATGGGGGCCGACGCATAGGAACCAGCGTGTCCTGCCGTGTTTTCTGTATGTCTGTGCACACAGGAGCTGGAGTAAATGGAAAACAAAGCAAAACCCCATTAGAGAGTTACCCTGTGACAGTAGAGGCCAAAGCCAGACAGCCACTGAGCCTCCTGGCAGCGGGGCTGGGTGGCTGGGTTACCTGACTCTAGTTTACGTGCTATAAATTAGATCAAAAATCCCATGAATTCATTTCCTAAGGGTGCTTCCAACGCAACTGGGGCTCCTGGGAGACCTGGGATCGTGGTCTGCGATGCTTTTATTAAGGTGTCGTGCTTCAGCACGTGGTAAGGGGAACATTTTCTGCCGGTGGTTCAGGCACAGCAGCAAAGACGCACGCTCAGCAATGTGCCGGTCACCCACATTTCAACACCCCTTCCCCTGGCCCTGCCCTCCCACTGAGGACACCCAGTTCCTCAGGCTTTGCCACAAGGATTGAGAAGGGGCCAGGGCACGTCCCACCTCAGGAATGGGCCCGATAACGTCCTTGTGAAAGATTTCCTACCAGGCCCCTGGCTCGCTTAGCACAGACGAAGCCGTGAAGGACCACGACTGGGAGGAGAAGGAAAGCGGCAGCTCTAAAGGAGCTGTAAACACGCCAACGGTCAGTCGCCGTGGAGACCAGCTTCAGTGCAGGTAAGGCCTCACTGGGGAAGGGGATCGCGGCGGATAAGGCCGGCAAAGGGCTCTTTTGAGGGCTCTTTCGAGGGCTCTTGTAGCCAGGAAAGGCGGCTAGCTCGTGCCGAAACCGGCAGCTCGGGGGCGGGCTGCTGACGCGGCAGGGGCGGAGTCAGCATCACACGCGGCAGCTCTAAACGGGTGGTCCCGGAGCGCAGCGGCCGGCCGCTGCGCACCCAGCACGCGGGTAGCCTACGTGGGTCTCCCAGGGCGGCACCGCAGTGCGAGCGAGCGAACGAACAAGGAGCAGCATTTCGTACGGTGGGTCACTGGAAGCCTTGAGTCTAAGGTAAGCAGAAGCTGGGCAACCACAAGCAGAGGAACATCGGCGTGCAAGGGCACCGGCTCAGGGCGCGAGGGAAGCGAACAGCAGAGATCCTCCATCTCCCGGCACGAGAAAAGAACATGGCTGTAAAACAGTCAAAAGCTTCTGCGAGGAAGAACGTGGGAACTCAGACTGAGCTCCTCTGCAAGCATGTGGCTGTGCAGGTCTCGGGCTGTAATGAATGCCTGAGTCTGGCACTGCTCCCACAGGGTTCCAGAGACACTGTGTGCATACGGTGCGATCAAGTAAATGATCTGCTCAGGAAGGTGGTTGAACTGAAGGAAGAGGTAGAAAGGTTAAGAAGTATTAGGAACTGTGAAAACGAAATAGATTGGTGGAGCCATACCCTGAGGCAAAGGCAGCAGGAAGAGGCTCTATCAGAAGTGGATGACCCACTTCCCTCCTGTCACCAGGCAGAAGGAGAGGACTCAAGGGATAAGGGGGAGTGGAGTCAGATCCCTCCTCGGAGAGGTAAGCGAAACCTCTCACGGCCCCCCTCACCATCCCAACTGCCCTTACGTAATAGGTATGAGGCTCTGGAAATTGAGGACCAGGCGATTGAGGATGGAGAAGCTGATCCATCCAGTGAAATGCCCAGTGCTCGTCACTCACCCCCACGCCTCAGGACGTCCTCAACAAAGAAAGAAAGAAGGGTTATTGTAGTAGGTGACTCCCTTCTGAGAGGAACAGAGGGTCCTATCTGTAGACTGGACCCATCCCACAGGGAAGTCAGCTGCCTCCCTGGGGCCAGAATTAAGGACATACGGAGGAAACTCCCTTCCCTGGTCCAGTCATCAGATTACTATCCGCTACTGATATTTCAGGTAGGCAGTGACGAAGTAGGTACCAGAAGTCTGAGGGCAATGAAGAATGACTTTAGGGCCCTGGGACGGCTGGTTAAGGGATCGGGAGCACAAATAGTGTTCTCTCTATCCCACCATTTGCAGGGGTAGACGAGGGGATAAATAGGAGGAGCCAGCAAATTAACTCCTGGCTCCGCGACTGGTGCGTCCGGCAGGACTTTGGCTTTTTTGAACATGGGCTGATCTACAGGAAACCAGGCATGCTGGCATCAGGCGGGGGAAGCCTAACCCGAAGGGGAAGAAAGAGACTGGGACAAGAATTAGCAGGGCTTATCCATAAGGCTTTAAACTAGGATTGATGGGGGATGGTGACGAAACCAGGATCACAAAAGTGGTGCCTGGGAGCAACATAGCCCTGCTCATGGGTAAAAGTGATAGCAAGGTCTTGCAGCCTGTCTCAGCGATGGTGGGGGATAGTGAATTGTGTGGCAGCATAGACACAAGGAGTAGTGATAATTTGGTAACTACAGTAGTGTCCGAGAATGATCATGTGCAAATCAGGGCCTGTCCCCCCAAGAAAGTGGCAGGACAATTAACCCAACTGAAGTGCATCTACACTAATGCACGCAGCATGGGGAATAAGCAGGACGAGCTGGAGGCCATCGTGCAGCAGGGAAACTATGATGTGGTTGCCATCACGGAAACGTGGTGGGAAGACACACACAAGTGGAGTGCTGTAATTGATGGCTACCAGCTTTTCAGAAGAGATAGGCAAGGGAAGAGAGGTGGTGGGGTGGCCCTCTATGTTGGGGCGGTTTTGAATGTCTAGAACTCAACAGTGTGAATGACAGTGTTGAGTGTGTATGGATAAAAATCAAGGGGAAGGCCAACAAGGCAGATATCATGATGGGAGTTTGTTATAGACCCCCTAATCAGGATGTAGAAACCGATGAAGTATTCTATAAGCGGCTGGCAGAGGTCTCGCGATCATCTGCCCTTGTTCTTGTGGGGGATTTCAACTTCCCGGATGTCCGCTGGGAATACTACACAGCAGAGAGGGAACAGTCCCGGAGGTTCCTGGAGTGTGTGGAAGACAACTTCCTAACACAGCTGGTGAAGGAACCTACTAGGGGAAGTGCCCTACCGGACCTACTGTTTGTTAACAGAGAAGGTCTTGTGGGGGATGTAAAGGTTGGAGGTCGTCTTGGGCAGAGTGACCATGAAATGATAGAGTTTTCAATTCTTGGTGAAGGGAGGCGGGGAGCCAGCAAAACTGCCACCTTGGATTTCCGAAGGGCAGACTTTAGCCTGTTTAGGAGCATGGTTGAGAGTGTCCCTTGGGAGGCAGTTTTGAAGAGCAAAGGTGCCCAGGAAAGCTGGTCATACTTCAAGCAGGTGCTCTTAGAAGCACAGGAGAAGGCCATCCCCATGTCCCGAAAGACGAGCCGACGGGGAAGAAGGCCAGCCTGGCTAAATAGAGAGCTTTGGCTGGACCTCAGGAAAAAAAGGAAGGCTTACATTCTCTGGAAAAGGGGCTTAGCAACTTATGGGATTATCAAGATATAACAAAGCTATGCAGGGGGAAGATTAGAAGGGCCAAAGCTCAATCAGAACTCAGCTTGGCCACTGCAGTTAAAGACAACAAGAAGAGATTTTTCCAGTATATCAACAGAAAAAGGAAGACTAGGGAAAATATAGGTCCACTGATGAATGAGACGGGTGCCCTAGTGGTGGAAGACACAGAGAAGGCAGAGTTACTGAATGCCTTCTTTTCTTCGGTCTTCACTGATAAAGCCGTTCCTCACGCATCCCATACCCTGGAGGCAAGGGGGAAGGTCTGGAGAGAGGAAGACTTTCCCTTAGTTGAGGAGGACCGGGTCAGAGACTACTTGGCCAAGCTGGACATTCATAAATCCATGGGCCCTGACGGGATGCACCCGCGAGTGCTGAGAGAGCTGGCAGATGTTATCGCTAGACCACTCTCCATTGTCTTTGCAAGGTCATGGGGAACAGGAGAGGTGCCTGAGGACTGGAGGAAGGCTGACGTCACTCCAATCTTCAAAAAAGGCAAGAAGGAGGACCCAGGGAACTACAGGCCGGTTAGTCTCACCTCTGTCCCTGGGAAGGTAATGGAGCGACTCGTTCTGGATGTCATCTCCAAACACATAGAGGAACAGGAAGTTATTGGAAGTGGTCAGCATGGATTTACCAAGGGCAAATCATGCCTGACCAATCTGATAGCTTTCTATGATGTTATAACTGGTTGGCTGGATGAGGGGAGAGCCGTAGATGTCATCTACCTTGACCTTAGCAAGGCTTTTGACACTGTCTCCCATAACATCCTCATTAGGAAGCTGAGGAAGTATGGGCTAGACGAGGTGACAGTGAGGTGGATCGAGAGCTGGCTGAGTGACAGAACTCAGAGGGTTGTGATCAGCGGCACAGAGTCCAGTTGGAGGCCTGTAACGAGTGGTGTCCCTCAGGGGTCAATACTTGGACCAATTTTGTTCAATATATTCATTAATGACCTAGATGAGGGGACAGAGTGTATCCTCAGCAAGTTTGCTGATGATACCAAGCTGGGAGGGGTGGCCGACACTCCAGAGGGCCGTGCTGCCATCCAGCATGACCTGGTGTCGTGGTTTAGCCTCAGACGGCAACAAAGAACCACGTGCCGCTCGCTCGCGCCTTCCTAATACAGGAAGAATCGTAAGAAAAGGCAAGACTCTTGGGTTGAGACAAAGGCAGTTTAACAGGACAGCAAAGGGAACAGGCAAACAACAACAACAACATGGATAGGGGAATATACAAACGCGATTACGGAACCGCTGCTCCCCGCCGCTCGCCGGCCGGACCCCGGACGCCCCAGTCCACTTTTAAGCAGCAACTTCCTGCCCCCTCCCCCGGCAGCTCAGGGTGGGCATGGCTCACATGGCATGGAATACCAGGAAAAATTAACCCTATCCCCACCGGAACCAGGACATTATCCACCCCTTATTCCATACCATCTATGCCATGCCCAGCAGGTTCCAATGAATTGCCACCACTTTCCCCTGTTATATATATATATATATTTACACACATATAATGCCCTTAGTTTATGGGTCATCCCTCCAAAGTGTCCGTTGAGTTCTTTTAATCCACGGCTTTGGGCTCCATCTGTTAGAACAGTCTCTCAGGGCAGGTGAGATGCTGGGTGGTGCTGGTCTGTTGCATGCTGTATTTTTCGGAGCTTGTGACTGGTGCACCTGGTGTGGCTCATGCACGCAGCCCGTGGGCTGAAGATGTAGATCTTGAGGAAACTGCTGGGCACCAGCTGCTGAGGTCAGTTCTTATCCCATCATCCCTGTGCCTTACTTGTAGTACAACTGATAGCAATTATAGCAATGAGGACATACAGTGACAGTGTTACTTAGCAATTAACAGCACACAATCTGATTCATTGGCTATTCTCGCCCAAAATCAGATCCCCATGAGGTACACATCGGACTTCCCCATCCTTCCGCATCACCCACCAAGTGCACCCAGGTCCTTGGGCAAAAGCAATCCCACGGATGGGTTTGCCTTTGCCTGAGGCAGGACTAACCCAGACTGTCTTCCCTGGCATATTCTTCATGTGCACTACGGGGACTTTATCCCCTTCTACAGTACGTGGAAGTTTTGATTGGGCAGGGCCAGCCCGATTGTTAGATCCCCTGGGGTTAACTAGCCAGGTAGCTTTTGCTAAATGCGTATCCCAGTGTTTTAAAGTCCCACCACCCATTGCTCTCAGTGTAGTTTTTAACAGCCCATTGTATCGTTCTATCTTCCCAGAGGCTGGTGCGTGATAGGGGATGTGATACACCCACTCGATACCATGCTCTGTGGCCCAGGTGTCTATGAGGCTGTTTCGGAAATGAGTCCCGTTGTCCGACTCAGTTCTCTCTGGGGTACCATGTCGCCACAGGACTTGCTTTTCGAGGCCCAGGATAGTGTTCCGGGCAGTGGCATGGGGCACAGGGTATGTTTCCAGCCATCCCGTGGTTGCTTCCACCATTGTGAGCACATAGCGCTTGCCTTGACGGGTTTGTGGCGGTGTGATATAATCAATCTGCCAGGCCTCCCCATATTTGTATTTCAGCCATCGCCCTCCATACCAAAGAGGCTTCAAACGCTTGGCTTGTTTGATCGCAGCGCATGTCTCACATTCATGGATGACCTGTGCAATAGTGTCCATGGTCAAGTCCACCCCTCGGTCACGAGCCCATCTATATGTCGCATCTCTCCCTTGATGGCCTGAGGAGTCATGGGCCCACCGAGCTATGAATAGTTCACCCTTATGTTGCCAGTCCAGATCCACCTGAGCCACTTCAATCCTAGCAGCCCGATCCACCTGCTGGTTGTTCTGATGTTCCTCCGTGGCCCGATTCTTCGGTACGTGGGCATCTACGTGGCGTACTTTCACAACCAGATTCTCTATCCGGGCAGCAATATCTTGCCATAGGTCAGCAGCCCAGATGGGTTTGCCTCTGCGCTGCCAGTTGCCCTGCTTCCACTGCTGTAACCACCCCCACAGAGCATTTGCCACCATCCATGAGTCCGTGTAGAGATAAAGTACTGGCCATTTTTCTCGCTCAGCAATGTCCAAAGCCAGCTGAATAGCCTTCACCTCTGCAAACTGCCTCGATTCACCCTGTCCCTCACTGGCCTCTGCAACTTGTCGTGTAGGACTCCACACAGCAGCCTTCCACTTTCGATGCTTTCCCACAATACGGCAGGACCCATCAGTGAACAGGGCATATTTCTTCTCATTTTCTGGCAGTTTATTATATGGTGGGGCCTCTTCTGCATGCGTCACCTCCTCCTCTGGTGACATTCCGAAATCCTTGCCTTCTGGCCAGTCCATGATCACTTCCAGAATTCCTGGGCGACTGGGGTTTCCCATTCGAGTTCGCTGTGTGATCAGTGCAATCCACTTACTCCATGTAGCATCGGTTGCATGACGTGTGGTGGGGACCCTTTCTTTGAACATCCAACCCAGCACCGGCAGTCGAGGTGCTGGGAGGAGCTGTGCTTCTGTACCAACTACTTCCGAAGCAGCTCGAACCCCTTCATATGCTGCCAAGATCTCTTTTTCTGTTGGAGTGTAGCAGGCTTCGGATCCTCTGTATCCACGACTCCAAAACCCTAGGGGTCGACCTCGAGTCTCCCCTGGTGCTTTCTGCCAGAGGCTCCAGGTAGGGCCGTTCTCCCCGGCTGCGGTGTAGAGCACATTTTTAACATCTTGTCCTGCCCGGACTGGCCCCAGGGCCACTGCATGGACTCTTTCCTGTTTGACTTGTTCAAAAGCTTGTCATTGCTCAGGACCCCATTTAAAATCATTCTTCTTCCGGGTTACTTGATACAGAGGGCTTGCAATTTGACTGTAATCTGGGATATGCATCCTCCAAAACCCCACAATACCTAAGAAAGCTTGTGTTTCCTTTTTACTAGTTGGTGGAGACATAGCTGCTATTTTGTTGATCACATCCATTGGGATCTGACGGCGTCCATCTTGCCATTTTATTCCTAAAAACTGGATCTCCTGTGCAGGTCCTTGACCTTACTTCGCTTTATAGCAAAACCAGCGTTCAGAAGGATTTGGACTATTTTACTCCCTTTCTCAAAAACTTCTTCTGCTGTGTTTCCCCATACAATGATGTCATCAATGTACTGCAGATGTTCTGGAGCTTCACCCTGTTCCAGTGCAGTCTGGATCAGTCCATGGCAAATGGTGGGGCTGTGTTTCCACCCCTGGGGCAGTCGATTCCAGGTGTATTGGACGCCCCTCCAAGTGAAAGCAAACTGCGGCCTGCACTCTGCTGCCAAAGGGATTGAGAAGAATGCATTCGCTATATCAATCGTGGCATACCACTTGGCTGCCTTGGACTCCGGTTCGTACTGGAGTTCTAGCATGTCCGGCACGGCAGCACTCAGCGGTGGCGTGACTTCATTCAGGCCACGATAGTCTACAGTTAGCCTCCACTCTCCATTAGATTTTCGCACCGGCCATATGGGACTGTTAAAGGGTGAGCGAGTCTTGCTGATCACTCCTTGAACCTCTAGTTGACGAATCAGCTCATGGATGGGAATCAGAGAGTCTCGGTTAGTGCGATACCGCCGCCGATGCACCGTTGTGGTAGCAATCGGCACCTGTTGTTCTTTGACCCTCAACAACCCCACAACAGAAGAATCGTCCGAGAGACCAGGCAAGGCAGACAACTGTTTAACTTCCTCTGTCTCCAAAGCAGCTATGCCAAAGGCCCAGCGGTACCCTTTTGGGTCCTTAAAATACCCTCTCCTGAGGTAATCTATACCAAGGATGCATGGAGCCTCTGGGCCAGTCACAATGGGATGCTTTTGCCACTCATTCCCAGTTAGGCTCACTTCTGCCTCCAGTACAGTCAACTCTTGGGATCCCCCTGTCACCCCAGAAATACAAATGGGTTCTGCCCCTCTATAGCTTGATGGTATTAAAGTACACTGCGCACCCGTGTCCACTAGAGCCTTATACTCCTGTGGGTCTGATGTGCCAGGCCATCGAATCCACACCGTCCAATAAACCCGGTTGTCCCTTTCCTCCACCTGGCCGGAGGCAGGGCCCCCCTAATACTCGTCATAGTATCCATTACTCACTTCTTGCATAAATGACTTGGAAGTTCCCTCAAGAGGATCAGAAGCAAGATCAGGCCTTCTGCTTTGTCTGGGGAACGGCCCACTGGAAACTGGGGCGGCACTTTTCCTGGAGGGATCCCCTTTTGTGGTTGTCCTTCCTTGCAACTCCTGTACCCGTGTCCGCAGGATCGAAGTAGGTTGTCCATCCCACTTCCTCATGTCTTCTCCGTGGTCCCGCAGGTAGAACCACAGGGTGCCTCGTGGTGTGTACCCTCTGTACTCTCTCTCTTGAGTGGGGAAATGCCTGCTTCTAATAGCTGAGATGCTGGCCCGTGCAGGTGGGGAGTAGAACATATTCTCTTCAAGTTGCTGGACCTTCCGCGACAGTTTCTCCACAGCTGAGACAAGGGGGGAAGAGAGACTTTCTTCATATCGCCGGAGCCGGCCAGCCACCTCATCCACCGTTGGTCCCTCTTCACCTTTCCATTCCATTACTGCCAGGGAGTTGGCATATGACGATGGTGCGCTCCGTACAAACTTCCGCCACATGGGCCTTGTGCATCGCACCTCATCAGGGTCTGTGGGTAAGTCTGCATTGTCCAAGTCATAATAAATCATCTCTAATTCTCTCAGGTACTGGATACCTCTTTCCATGGTAGTCCACTTGCTTGGCTGACATACAACATCCTCACTGAAGGGGTACCTCTCCCTCACGCCTAACAGGAGTCGTTTCCAGAGGCTGAGGGCTTGGGTCTTTTTCCCAATCGCCTTGTCAATGCCGCCTTCCCTAGACAGGGATCCCAGCTGCTTGGCCTCCCTACCCTCTAATTCCAGGCTACTGGCCCCATTATCCCAGCACTGGAGCAGCCAGGTGACAATGTGCTCGCCTGAAAGTCGGCTGAAATCTTTTCGCATATCCCGCAGCTCACTCAAGGATAGGGATCGAGTAATTATCTCTGGTTCTGCCTCTTCCTCCTGCTCTCGTGATGGCCCTGGTTCATCATCATCTCTTACTAAGCGAACTGATTTCTTTGTGTACTTCTTCTTCTGTATGGGGGCAACTGATACCGGCACGGGTTGGTTCCCTGGTTCAGTGGCAGTGGCTGCTATGGGGGTTGGAGTAACTGCAGTGTCTACCACAGGGGTTGCAGTAGCTGCAGTGTCTGTCGCAAGGATTGCAGTAGCTACAGTGGCTGCCGCAGGGGTTGCAGTAGCCGCAGGGGCTGCCGCAGGGGTTGCAGTAGCTGCAGGGGCTGCCGCAGGGGTTGCAGCAGCCGCAGTGTCCGTCGCAGGGGCCGCAGCAGCCGCAGGGGCTGCCGCAGGGGCTGCTGGTCTGGTTTCCATCTCTTCCCCTTGAGGGTGCTGCATAATTCTGAGCAGTGCCTGGTAGATACTGGCCAGGGCCCAGCACAGCGCGGTGAGTTGTGCCTCTCTAGAATAGCCACAGCATTTTCCCTTCAGACATTCTACCACTTTATCAGGGTCCTGTAATTGTTCAGGGGTGAAGTCCCAGACCATTGGAGGTGAGTAGTTCTCTAGGTACCTGCCCATGCTCTCCCACATGCCATGCCACCCCTGACTATCCAGCCTCGGAGCAGGTCTCCGGGTGGTAGTCTTAAATAGTCGCTTAACCCTAAACAAGACCTGGAACGTATTCAGGAGACATAGCACTAGGAACACGCTGGTTTGAGTATCCCAAGGATATTCAAAATTCTCAAAAGCTGTCATACCTGACCCGAAGGAGAAAAGGGAGGCAAAAGGGCTGGGGAAATTATTAACAAATTCTGAGAGACGGTGTCCAATGTACGGACAGGACAGCAAAACCACATAAACACCCCAAAATAGCCGTCTGAACAGTGATGTTATCATATCATAAACAGATATCGCACAGGACAGCAGAATGACAATCCTCATCCCTCTTCCAGACATGGTAAACAGCATCGCAGGGAGTACATAAGCCATATAGGAATTTATGTAACACAGCCATGAGAACAAACCAAGCAACATGATGACCAGTGACTATTTACCTAATAAAATAAATGCATACAAAAAAAAACCAAAACCGTTTTTTTTTTCCACGTTCTAGTTGGATTCTGTCGTTATCTCAACCCTTCGAGCCCCACGTTGGGCGCCAAAAAGGACTGTCGTGGTTTAGCCTCAGACGGCAACAAAGAACCACGTGCCGCTCGCTCGCGCCTTCCTAATACAGGAAGAATCGTAAGAAAAGGCAAGACTCGGGTTGAGACAAAGGCAGTTTAACAGGACAGCAAAAGGAACAGGCAAACAACAACAACAACAACAACAACAACAACAACAACAACAACAACAACAACAACAACAACACGGATAGGGGAATATACAAACGCGATTACGGAACCGCCGCTCCCCACCGCTCACCAGCCGGACCCCGGACGCCCCAGCCCGCTTTTAAGCAGCAACTTCCTGCCCCCTCCCCCGGCAGCTCAGGGTGGGCGTGGCTCACATGGCATGGAATACCAGGAAAAATTAACCCTATCCCCACCGGAACCAGGACAAGAGGGGAGGGGGTGTGGCTCGTGTGGGAGTCAGCCAATGGGAGGGGAGGGGCGGGGCTTAGGGCAGCTTGATTCCTCTGTTCATTTATTAGCAACTAATGTTTCAGGTCCTTTACCCCCGAAAACACAAGGGCTACTATTAGGGAGATCATCGGTTACCTTAGCCGGACTTTTTGCATTGCCTGGAGTAATTGATGCGGATACCATTGGGGAAATTAAAATCATGGCCTGGACCCCATTTCCCCCTTGCACAGTACCCAAAGGAAGCCGCATTGCACAATTACTACTGGTCCCGCAGAACGCAAGCTCTCTTTCGCCTCACCCACCTCCGCAGCAAAGACAAGGAGGTTTTGGATCTACTGGGGATCCACAGATTCTCTGGCTACAGTCCATTTCCCAGAAGCGACCACTTTGCCAATGTACTCTTATTCACGGCACTCAGCAAGTAATCCTGAATGGGATTATTGACACAGGGGCCGATGTTACCGTAATTTCACAGGCGAAGTGGCCTCCACAATGGCCTTTGGCAGCTGTGCCTCAGGCACTAGCCGGAATCGGAGGAGTTGGTAGAAGCCACCAATCCTCGGAATTGATCCAAATCAAAGGCCCAGAAGGACGAGTGGCTTCCGTCAAGCCTTTTGTGCTGCCTGTTCCTATGGTCTTATGGGGACGTGATGTGCTGTCACAATGGGGAACTTCCATTCAGTCGCATTTTTAGGGGGGGCCACTGAGGTGCGCGACACCCTGAAACTGACTTGGAAAACGCAGACGCCCATTTGGGTAGATCAATGGCCCCTACCACGCAAAAAGCTTCGCGCTCTCCAAGGACTGGTTACGGAACAATTAGCAAAAGGACATATAGTACCTACTACTAGTCCTTGGAATTCACCTGTCTTTGTTATTAAGAAGCAATCCGGCAAGTGGCGCCTGCTCCATGATCTCCGAAAAATCAATGATGCTATGGTAGATATGGGAGCTCTGCAGCCAGGGCTCCCTTCTCCAACTATGATCCCCCGCAATTGGCATCTCACCGTTATTGACCTTAAGGATTGCTTTTTTAACATTCCACTACACCCTGACGACGCTGCCAAATTTGCTTTTTCAGTCCCAAGTGTCAATATGCAAGCCCCTGTGCAACGATATCAGTGGGTTGTACTGCCACAGGGAATGAAAAATAGCCCGACAATTTGTCAATGGTATGTCGCTAAGGTACTTAGCCCTGTCAGGGTTGCGTTGCCTCAAGTTCTGTTATATCATTATATGGATGATATCTTGATGGCTGCGCCTCACCTTGAGCTCATGGAAAAGGCCGTAGCCCTTGTCACGGCCGCTGTCAATTCGGCAGGCCTCTGTATTGCGCCCGAAAAGGTCCAGAAAATGCCCTCTTGGACCTACTTGGGTTGGCGCATCAGGACCCAGACGATAGTTCCCCAACCTGTGCATATACAGGCGGACATTAAAAATTTGCACGATGTTCAAAAATTATTAGGGACCATTACTTGGGTCCGACCCTTGCTAGGAATCTCCAATTCAGACTTAAGCCCTTTGTTTGAACTCCTCAAGGGAGATTCCGATTTACGCTCCCCTCGTCGACTGGGTCCTGAAGCCGCTGCCTCGTTACAAAAAGTAGCAGAAGCCATCGCCTTATGGCAAGCACACCGCTGTGCGCCTGAATTGCCCTTCAATTTAATTATTTTGAACCCTGCACGTCAGCCGTATGCTTTGATTTTTCAATGGGACCCTAACAATCCTGATCCCTTATTAATCATTTGAGTGGGTCTTTTTACCCAACCAGTCCACCAAAACAATTTGGACGCAACATGAAATGTTTGCTTCCTTGATAATTAAAGCACGGCAGCGCTTGCTTGCCCTGTCAGGGATGGACTTTGCTTCTATCTGTTTACCTGTAACTAATATGTTCCTACAATGGTTATTCCAACAGTCTGATGCTTTCGTATTTGCTTTAACAGATTATATGGGTCAACTAACCTCACATCCTCCGTCCCACAAGCTTCTACATGCTCATTTTAACTTAATATCCATACCAAAGGGATGTCACCAGCCCCTCCAAGGCCTTACTGTGTTCACCGATGGGTCTGGAAAAACACACAAGTCGGTGATTGTCTGGTGGGATGACCGCTCTCAACAATGGGAGTCGGACGTTGAGACAGTCTCCGGGTCCCCTCAAATCGTAGAGCTTGCCGCTGTTGTTCGAGCTTTTCATAAGTGGTCTACACCACTGAATCTTATTACTGATTCTGCTTATGTTGCAGGCGTCGTCGAACGGGCAGAGGCCTCGGTGCTGCGTCATACTTCGCATGCTGATTTGTTTGCTTTGTTGCAGGAACTTGTTTTCCTTTTAACCTCTCGAACACATCCCTATTTTGTTTTACATGTTAGATCGCACACCTCTTTACCTGGGTTTATTGCAGAGGGCAATCGACGGGCCGATATGCTCACTCTGCCGGTACAAGTTTTACCTGACCGTATTGCACAAGCTAAGCTTAGTCATTCCTTTTTCCATCAGAATGCAGGGGGCCTCAAACGTCAGTTTGGCCTCACTTCTCAGCAAGCGGCGAACATTATCGCTGTCTGCCCTGATTGTCAAAAACATTCTTTTCCTACGGCACCAGGTGGGGTTAATCCCAGAGGCTTACAAAGCCTGCAATTATGGCAGACGGATGTCACACACTATCCAGACTTTGGGAGATTAAAATACGTCCATTCCTCTATTGACACCTTTTCAGGCGCTCTATTTGCCTCCTGCCCTGTGGGGGAGGCGGCGAAAGATGTTCGCAGGCATCTGCTGCGTGCTTTTGCTACCTTAGGCATCCCTGCACAAATCAAAACAGACAATGGCCCTGCTTATGTCTCGGCTGCACTTAAAACCTTTTTTATCTCTTGGGGGATCACTCACATCACTGGGATCTCGCATTCCCCTATGGGCCAGTCACTGATTGAACGCTCTCATCAGTCTTTAAAGCGCTTGTTACAGCAACAGAAGGGGGGAGTAGGGCCAGCCACCCCTGAAGAACGTCTACAGAAAGCCCTGTATGTTTTTAACTTTTTAAATTGTTCTTTAATAGATAACAACCCTCCGATCGTTCGCCACTTTAACACAAACACTTCTTTCGAAGCCAGCGTAAAAGCTCCAGTCCTGATCCGCGACCCTGAGACAGGTAAGGTCTTGGGGCCATACCCCCTTGTCACATGGGGCAGAGGCTATGCTTGTGTTTCCACAGAACGAGGCCCCAGGTGGATCCCAGCGAAGAGCGTGCGACCGTTCCGTGAACCCCTACCACAGTCGGGCGGCCACAACACCAATCCACAGCTAGATCATTCCCCTGAACAGCATACCGGAGAACATTCGGAGGACTGATGCAGTGCTCTTATGGACAATAGAGCAGAGACGCCAGTAGAACATATTCATTGCGTCGCCTGTGGTAATTGTGACCCTTGGGTTTTATGTGACTGCTATCGCTGTGGTAAGAGATGGTAGCGATGGTTAACATTGGCCAATAGATGGTGTGACAGTTGCCTAATATATGAAATATATACAATTAGCATTGTAAGAATTTAGCATTGGAAAAAAAAAAAAAAAAAGACGAAAAAAAATTCCTTCAAACATCATGATCCTGATCCTGTTAACACTTTTTTGTATATGTGCGGCCTGGACACATGCCAATCCTTTGCCAGGGTACCATCCTCACCTTTTTGACCCCCATCAAAACGTCTGGGTTACTCTGGCCAGGTCGCTCAATACAACTAGCTTTTGTGCCAGTCTTGCTACGCCCAGCTCGCCCTTCATCACCTGCTTAGTAGGGGTACCACTGAATAACTCGACCTTTTTACTGTTTAATAACTCTATGACAACCTTACGGAAGCAGTACAGTATTTCCGGAAGGTTTCCTTTTTCTTGGCAAAATCTTAAGGACCTTTTTGAAAAATACGATTATTGGGATGATAAATTGCCAATAGGGCCCGAGCCGCAGGAAATTGACTTAGTAGATTCTCTTAATGCTTCTCATTGTTTGTTTATTGGCCTTAGGTCATGGTCGGGGGCCCAAAAAGAGGGGCGCTTAGTAAAGGATTCTCCACTGACCGCCATTTCACCTATTGGTAATGCTACCCTCTGGCAACAACAATGGTGTTTGAGCATTGCTCGAGACGCCACTCACTCAGCCCCCGGTACCATGCTCCCTAGGCAGCTCCCCTTGGGGTTCTTTTTTATTTGCGGAAATAGAGCTTGGTCTGGGATCCCTTCCAACCCTAGAGGAGGCCCGTGTACTATTGGACAGCTTAGTCTTGGCACTCCTCACTATCATCCAAGCCCAAAACAGCGGTTACGTTTTACTCGTGACACAACACAAGCATTAGAAAATACTTGCGACGATAATGTTAAGCTATGGAATCGCTGGGAGGTTTTTTTCGCCTCGCTATTTACCCCTGGGGTGGCAGCAGCGAGAGCCCACAGAGACTTAGATGCAATTGCCTGTTGGGTTGTTCAAGCAAATGCTACCAGCCGCATACTATCTGAGATGCTGAAGACTTGTCCACGGTACAACACGCAGTCCTGCAAAACAGAGCCGCTATTGACTTCTTGCTACTGGCCCACGGACATGGCTGTGAGGACTTTGACGGAATGTGCTGCATGGACTTAGAGGACCACTCTTCTTCGCTACATAAGCAAATTACACAGCTCCTCGCGCATTCACAAAAGGTGCAATCTGATACGGACTTCTTCGGATTGGGTGCTTTGGGTGATTGGTTTGGGCTAAACGGCTGGCTTAGGAGCCTGGTACAATCTGCTGTACTCATATTAGTTATTATATTGGTAGGCCTTCTGATTCTAAGCTGCGTTCTTTCCTGTGTCAGGTCTATGGTGACTAAAGTTGTTCGACATACATGGTTTATTCAAAACGGTGATATTCCAAAGATTTACGGTAGTGTTAGTTCTGTCCAGCTCACTGAGTATGATGACCTTTAAACCCGTGCCTCAGTTCTGCCTTTAAAGAAACAAAAAAGGGGGAGATGTCGGGGCAGCTAGCGGAAAAGTACAAGTATGCAAGAAACTCGAGGGCATGCCGACCTTGCAGACCTGGGACAAATAACTCTGAGGAGTCAGGGAACAGCTGGCCTTGCAGGTCCGAGATAAATAACCTTGAAGAAGTGGGGAGTAGGCAACAAGTTATAACTGTAGCTTCTAGCACATAGCAAAACCGTAGCTTCTAGCATGTAGCGAAACCGCAAGTAGGAGGGATTATTGTAATGAAATATTTACAGCTAAGCCAACTAGAAATGATAGAATTTGTGTAATTTGTGTAACTGTTAAGTAGCTGTATAAAAGGCTTTCCGACACGTCTAATAAACGGACATCTTGCTTGCATCAAGCAGCGTCCCGTCTCTCAATCACGGCAGAGAAGCAGGGTGCAGAGGGCTGTTTGAGGATCTCCTCTTCACGCTCCACAATGGCCCGCCTTGACACTCAGAAAGGAAGGCGTGGATGAGAAAGAAGCTCCTGACAAAACCCAAGCCTGAAGAGGAAGCACAGAGGAGGTGGAAGCTGGCTGCCTGCCAGCCTCAGGGGTTTTGTGTTTCCATACTGGAGACACACATTTGTGTGTGCGTGTGCTTGTTTCTGTTGGGGGGGAACTGAGGGATGAGGAGATCCTGGGGCCGGCTTCTAGATAGAGCATCTACAACCAGCTCCTGGAGGGATCCATTTTCTCTGTGTGTCTATACAGGTCTATATTTTCCACTAACGCAGTCTGCCATACAGGCAGCGCACCATACCAGTACCCTCACTGGTATTTTGGTGATGGTTGTCACGGTACTTCCTACTTGAGGCGGCAATTCTATTGAACTAGTACCTCCTTTAATTGTGTATCGTGGCCTGCAACTCCTCATGTTATCTTGTGAGAGACAGCACCACCAGCGTGAGCCATCAGCATAGAAACATGAACAGCTGAGCAAATGGATCTTCATTCCAGGGCAATGGAGCTTCACTTCAGGGGAACCTTGAGAAACTCTGGGATATGGCCAAGAGCAACCTCTAGAAGTTTACAAGGAGAAGCATCCAGTCCTGCACTGAGGGGGAGGAAGGAATAACCAGGTGCATCAGAGCCCGCTGGGACCTAACGTGCTGAGCAGTGATCCTGAGGAGAAGGTGCTGGGAACTGGAGTGGCCCCCCAAAGAAAAGTGTCCCCCTGTGTGCAGCTCCCCATTTTGGAGGAGTGGGGAGGAACTGGAGAGTGCCCAGAGGAGGTCTGCCCAGCTGTGGTTCAGCGTATAGTGCACATGCGCTGCGTGGGGAGGCTGAGGAATGGGGGCTTCTTTGCCCCTTTGGCCCCATGGTGGAGGGGCTCTGGGCAGGACAGGAGTTGCTCGAAGGACAGTTTCAGAGATAACGGGGCTTTTCTTCTTCGTGGGAGACCGCATGAGAAAGAAATAATGCCAGAACTTGTAGCTTGGGAAGTTTAAACAGGAAATGGGAGAAAGAAACGTCACTCCAAGGGCAGTGCTGTGGAAAAGGCGGCCATCCAGAAAGAATGTGGATCAGCCCGTGGCTTTGTGTTTATTAAAGACATATCCCCGAAGGATGGCGAGACTTCAGAAAGCTTAGTGAGTTGCTCAGGCGAGAGCAAGGTAGAGAAGCAGGGGAGATGTCTGCAGCCTGCAGGGACCATGCCCAGGTGTGGAACACAATAGGACAGCCTGCGGTGGTTTCAACAGTGTGGGGCTGTTGAAATGTGAAAAGCCCCCAAGAGATCCAAGGTCTTAATCTCCGTGTCTGTGACTGTCACCTCTGCCACTGATGCCTATAAGGAGTACAAGAGCCTGATGGCCTCCTCGTCCCCACCTGGGAGCCTGGGAGGTGTCCTGCTGTCATTCTGCACGTGTCATTGCACCTCCCTTCCCACATCATCCGCATGGAAGAGCAACTTGGAAGACATCATCCTGATTATGGAACAGGTCATCCTGAGTGCCATTATGTGGCACATGAAGAACAACCAGGCGATAGGGCGCAGTCAGCATGGGTTCACGAAAGGCAGGTCGTGCTTGACAACCCTGATCTCCTTCTAAAATAAGGTGACCCGCTGAGTGGATGAGGGAAAGGCTGTGGATGTTGTTTACGTGGAGTTTAGTAAAGCTTTTTGACACAGTTTCCCACAGTGTTCTCCTGGAGAAATTGGCTGCCCATGGCTTGGATGGGCGTACACTTCGCTGGGTGAAAAACTTCTGGGACAGCTGGGCCCAATGAGTGATGGTGAATGGAGTTCAATCCAGTTGGTGGCCGGTCACGAGTGGTGTTCCCCAGGGCTCAGTACTGGGGCCGATTCTCTTTAAAATCTTTATCAATGATCTGGACAATGGGATCGAGTGCACCCCAAGTAAGTTCACAGATGACACCAAGTTGGGTGCGTGTGTCAACCTGCTCGAGGGTAGGAGGGTGTTGCAGAGGGACCTGGACAGGCTGGATCGATGGGCCGAGGCCAAGGGCATGAGGTTCAACAAGGCCAAGTGCCAGGTCCTGCACTTGGGTCACAACAACCCCATGCATCGCTACAGGCTTGGGGAGGAGTGACTGGAGAGCTGCCTGGCAGGAAAGGACCTGGGGGTTTTTTGGTTGACAGGCATCTGAATATGACCCAGCAGTGTGCCCAGGTGGCCAACAGCATCCTGGCCTCTATCAGGAACAGTGTGGTGAATTGGACCATGGAAGTCATCATCCCTAGTCACTAGTTCAGGTTGCTCCAAGCTCCTGACCTTGGACACGTCCAGGGATGGGGCATCCGCAACTGCAAGCCATTGCCCCTTGTTCTGCTATTACAGGCCTTGGTAAAAAGTCTCACTCCATCTTTCTTGGCCTATGACCACTGTGATTTCACCTGCAAACACCGTGGAGAGAGCCCAGAGATCTCCCAAGACAGGGTTTGGAGGCCTCAAGCACTTGACCAGTATCTAGAGGCTGAGAGCCCTGGGCTCAGTGGTGTGGAGACTGAGGACGGTATAGGAGGAGCCTGAGCGTGCTGGAAGGGTGCTTTCAGAGCTGGTGGAGCTTTTCTTCCTAGTGGAAAACAGCATGAAACAGTGGAAAACAGAAAGAAATATTGCCACGACGGGCAAGTAGGGAGGTGCAGGCTGGCCACGAGGAGAAAGAAACATCACTCCAAGGGCAGTGCTGTGGTGCAACGCGCCACCCAGAAGGACTCTGGATCAGCCCAAGGCTTTGTGTTTCAAGGAAGAGCCAGGGAGGATGGAGAGATCTCAGCAAAGGAAGGTGGCAGCAAGGTGGGGCAGCCGGGTGGATGACTGCAGCCTGCAGGGAAAGAGGCAGAGGTGATGGGACGCCGTAGGACAGCCTGTGGTGTAGAAGACACAGGGATGTGGCAAAGCTGAAAGGCCCCTAACAGAGCCAACCTCTTCATGTCTTGGGCTACGGCTGTTGTCTCTGCCACTGATGCCTATGAGACAACCAGTCCTTCCAGCACTGCGGTCTTGTTGCCTCCTTGTCCACACTCAGGAGCCTGGGAGGTGTCGTACCCTAGTCCTGCCCTTGGCACTGCACATCTCCACATCCCACTGTGCCAGGAAGAGCCCTGAGGAAGGAGTGAGGGAGAGGATCTCCCTTCCTGGGGGCTGGGGGTCAGGCCTTGGCCCTTTGGGCGATGGAGTCAGGCCTTGGCCCTTTGCACTAATGAAACACATCCAGGTTTACCCAGCATCAGGGTCACCTTCAACTTGCTTTTCCCGACCTGTCATCACTGCCTCCAGTTTTCTGCTCTAACCAGACCCGGGGGGCAATTCCTCAGTGGTGTCCCTCAGTGGGACCCATCAACAACACAAGAAACTTTGGAGTTTGAACCCGACTTTGGCTCCTTGAGAGGTTCCTTCAACTTCCTCGCAGAGTCTGACGTTCACGGACTCGGCCTCGAACCCACCGGAGGGGGTCTCTCCAGTTGCTGCCCCCCCAGAGAATCACAGAAGATGCCGAGTTGGAAGGGACCCACAAGGCTCAAGTCCAACTCCCAGCTCCTCACGGAAGCACCTGAAACTGAACCATATGACAAAGACCGATGTCCAGATGCTCCTTGACCTCTGGCAGGCTGGGTGCCGGGACCACTCCCCTGGGGAGCCAGCGACTGACCACCCTCTCAGTGAAGAGCCTTTGTCTCACATCCAGGCGGAATTTCCCCCGATGCAGCTTCATTCCATTTCTTCGTGTCCTGCTGCTGGTCACCAGAGAGAGCAGATCAGCACCTCCCCCTCCGCTCGTGTCCACACACGTGTCCATTCACCTCCCCACCTGTCTACGCGTGTCCACACACCCCCACAGGCATCCACGTGTCTCTGCACACGTGTCCACACACCTCCACATGCCTCCACTCCCAACCACACGCCTCCAAACGTGTCCACTTGCATGTCCACACACCTCCACAGGCTTCCACGCGTGTCTGCACATGTGTCCACACGCCTCCACATGTGTCCACATGTGTGTCCACACGCCACCACTCCTGTCTCCACACGTGTCCACACACCCACATAGGCTTCCACATGTGTCCACATGTGTTCACACACCTCCACACGTATCCGCTCTTGACCACAGGCCTCCACACGTGTCCACACGCGTGTCCACACACCCCCAAGGGCTTCCACTCCGTTCTCCACACGTGCCCACACGCATCCACATGTGCCCACACACCTCCAGACGCCTCCACACCCCACTGTGCGTGGCCACACACATGTTCACACACCTCCACATGCCTCAGACCGACCCCCCCACACCATCTTGGTACCCCCCCACGTCCCCTCCTATCCCTCTGCTAACACCCTGCAGAGCGCTGTGCCCAATATACAGAAACGTCTTGCGGTATCTCCTACAGGGAAAGTGCCAGGAGGGAATTGTCGAGCTTGTTCTCAGTGTCTCTGAGAATTGCTCTGATTATCCGTGTGACCTCTTTGCTAAGACTCTCCAGAGAGCCGTCCTCAAAACAAACACACATCTTGACATATCATCCACATTGATCGCAGTGTCTCCAGGAACGGCATTCAAGGAGCCAGGAACTTTTCTCCCTACACTGTCCATTGAGTTGTCCTCAAAACCAATATACATCCTGCTATATCTCCCACATGGAAAGTGCCAGGAGGGAGAAGTGGCGATTATGTTTAGACTTTCTCGGAACTGCTTCAAATCAACAAGATATCTTTGTGCTGGAAATCTCCCAACAGCCAAACGTAAAAGCAGCAAACATCTCGCTGTATGTCCCACATCCAAAGTGCCAAGAGAGAGCTTGCTCTCCCTCTCTTTGAGTACTGTTTTCACTGTCCCGATGACCTCTTTGCTAACATTCTCTTCAGAGCTGCAGTGAAACCAGGAACCACGTGGAGAAGGCACCCACACTGAAAGTGCCTGGAGGGAACATTGGGGCTTCTTCTCAGTGTCTCTGACCATAGGGTTTCACTGTCCCGGGAAAGTCTCTGCTAACACCGTGCAGAGCGCTGTGCCCAATCTACAGAAACGTCTTGCGGTATCTCCTACAGGGAAAGTGCCAGGAGGGAACTGTCGAGCTTGTTCTCAGTGTCTCTGAGAATTGCTCTGATTATCCCTGTGACCTCTTTGCTAAGACTCTCCAGAGAGACGTCCTCAAAACCAACACACATCTTGACATATCATCCACATTGATCGCAGTGTCTCCAGGAACGGCATTCAAGGAGCCAGGAACTTTTCTCCCTACACTGTCCATTGAGTTGTCCTCAAAATCAATATACATCCTGCTATATCTCCCACATGGAAAGTGCCAGGAGGGAAAAGTGGGGATTATGTTTAGACTTTCTCGGAACTGCTTCAAATCAACAAGATATCTTTGTGCTGTAAATCTCCCAACAGCCAAATGTAAAAGCAGCAAACATCTCGCTGGATGTCCCACATCCAAAGTGCCAAGAGAGAGCTTGCTCTCCCTGTCTTTGAGTACTGTTTTCACTGTCCCGATGACCTCTTTGCTAACATTCTCTTCAGAGCTGCATGTGACCTCTTTCCTAAGACTCTCCAGAGAGCCGTCCTCAAAACCAACACACATCTTGACATATCTCCCACATGGATCGTAGTGTCTCCAGGAACGGCATTCAAGGAGCCAGGAACTTTTCTCCCTACACTGTCCATTGAGTTGTCCTCAAAACCAATATACATCCTGCTATATCTCCCACATGGAAAGTGCCAGGAGGGAGAAGTGGCGATTATGTTTAGACTTTCTCGGAACTGCTTCAAATCAACTAGATATCTTTGTGCTGTAAATCTCCCAACAGCCAAATGTAAAAGCAGCAAACATCTCGGTGTATGTCCCACATCCAAAGTGCCAAGAGAGAGCTTGCTCTCCCTGTCTTTGAGTACTGTTTTCACTGTCCCGGTTACCTCTTTGCTAACATTCTCTTCAGCGCTGCAGGGAAACCAGGAACCACGTGGAGAAGGCACCCACACTGAAAGTGCCTGGAGGGAACATTGGGGCTTCTTCTCAGTGTCTCTGACATAGGGTTTCACTGTCCCGGGAAAGTCTCTGCTAACACCCTGCAGAGCGCTGTGCCCAATCTACAGAAACGTCTTGCGGTATCTCCTACAGGGAAACTTTTCTCCCTACACTGTCCATTACGTTGTCCTCTGTCGGAGGACGTCGGAGTGGGAGACGGACCCGGAGTAACGATGGAATCTCAATATGAGTATGATCGTTCTCCCTTTATTCAAGTTTTCACAGAGTAGATATAGACAGGCAATAAGAGCACGCGCTAGCGGCAGCTATATGATTGGCTTACAGTCTCTGTTCACGCGCTGTCCATGCAGTTCATTCACAGATCAGATTGGTTACAAGAATTCACATAGTAAATTACTTAGTCATTAGCACAACATGTTTTCTATCTTCTCAGTCCCCGTTTTTCCCATGTACTAATTCCATCTTCTACCACCGGTTTTGCTCTTAATCTAATCTCTCATAGTAGGGAGGCTGGCTCATGTGAACATTTTCTCTCAGACACATTCCTACAATCCCCCCTTTTTCTTCTTGAGCCAGCCAGACCTTATGCGTGGCATTTTCTATCATGTCAGTCACTTTGCAGAGAACACACGAGGCTACCATAATCAATAATAATATAACCAACAGTAGCATGAGCCCTTGTTTTAGTAAATCTGATAACCATCCCATTATACCCCATGAGTTTGACCAATCAACGAAACCATTTTTGACCGCTTTTAATTTGGACATGTTATCCTTGTTGTGACGCTCTTAGCAGGTTATATACTAAACACAATTAAAAACAGAATCAAAAAGAACCCTGCTAAGGCAATAAATACCCAGATTCCTAAATTTAGCCCAGAAAGCCAATTTCTTTGGATTTACCCACGAGAAATCCTTTTGTAATATTTCAAATACATTGCGGTTGCTGACAGCACAAGCGACCCTGGAAAAACAATCGTGGTAACATTTCAATCATCTTAGTTACTGGTTTTGAAAAGGTATGTGGCAAAAATACCCACTCTAATGCAGTCAGGCTCTTTGCATCATCCCACTGTCCTATCAGGGCATAAAGTTGAAATTCTTGTAGGAAGGTGTTCAATGCGTCTTGCAGCAGTAGTAGACTATATCTTATCTTGCAACATACTGTAATGCCTTCAGAGCTGTTGGGTTTAATGAACATAGAACTTGTGGGGGGGGGGGGGCGGGGGCAGACACAGTGCTTCAGGGCATACCCTGTACCTTCAAAGTGCGCTCATGTCTCTCTCCCCCTCTCTGACCTGAGAGAGCCTCCTTATATTCTGCACTGCATTGAGGGGAGAAGTACAGGCTAGACTCGCTGCATGCATGGCCAGTGCACGCAGCGAGTCCCACCAGACTCTCCTGCGCTGGATCGAGTAGAAAAGTACAGGCTAGAGTCACTGCACACGTGGCCAGCGTATGCAGCGAGTCTCACCAAACTCATGATCCAGCTTTGCTGACAGCGGCTGTCTGATACATGACCACATTGTTGTAATCCCTTCGTGTTATCTTCTTCTGTGAAGGTCAGGTTCTCATGGATACACACATAGTTTTTAGAGCAACATATTCTACAACTCGTACAAGGGTACGATGCAAAGCGGCATTTACAGCTGATCATATAATGCTTATTAAACACGGCAAACAGCATACTAAACATAACAGACAAATTCCTTCCACACAGGCGATGAGTATAATTTGCTTCAACCAACCCCATCCCCAAGTCCATCCAGCAAAGAGATTTCACCCAGTGGTCTCCACAAGTTGCTGGTTCAGTCGGTGCAGTTCCTGCAACTGGGCATGGATGGATTTGGAGTGGTCACTTAGATTCATACAACACAGTCCTTTAAAATCTTGACAACCATGTCTGTGAGCTGAAAGCAAAAAATCAGTAGCAGTTCTGTTTTGCAACATCGCATATCAAATACTATCTATATCTAGCAATAACTCAGAAATAGCGGTACTAGTAGCATTGTTAAACTTATCCTTGGCAGCAAGAGAGTCCTTGTTATCACAAATCCTTGGCAGCAAAAGAGTCCTTGTTAGCTAGAGCGCATGCGGACTCCCTGTTCTTGCTGGTACTGTGCTTTGATCTTCTTCCACAACAGGCCAAGATTCTCAAGCAGCTAGATAAGGTGTCTGTGAGTCCATTACAGGCTTATGTCATCCAAATGTTTTTCTTGCAAGCACCCGAGACTGAATAACAATTGGTGTGATAAATGTGTTTTCCAGCACCCAGGTGCGAGTCCCTTGAGTGTATTTACAATCCTCCTCGCCGATCTGACGTTGCTTTCCCATATTCCACCCCCTTGCTCAAGAGACTGCTTCTGCTGGGGTTCATTTTAGTCTCACAGGGTATAACACAGAGCAATCTACTAAGGCATGCAATAACATATACACATATAGGAAAAACCCCAAAAACATATCTCTATGGTACTGCTTTGAATCAGGTGTCCTATTTCTCTTTTTCTGATGCTTTCCCGTAATGCTTATGGCACTCTTTTGTGCTAACGTGTCACATTTCCCATCTAATTGTTCCTGTTTGGTTTCTTTTTTTTTTTTTTTTTTTCCCCCATTACTTACGACTGACATAAAAGTCTGCCTTTGCAACAAGAGCTCAGTTTCTCATTTTTCCTTAAGTTTCTTATTTTCCTACAGAGCATCCTATAGATTTTGGCTCAACTCCTTTTCCCAATCGACCATGACCTTATAGACAAACAACAAACAACCAGCGATACGCCCTGCACGGGCGAGCCGTTCCCGAGAGTGTAAACGTGTCGGCTCATGAAAATTCCCCCAATATTTCAGGACTTCCATCGGTTCTACAGCCCATCCTGGTGTATCTACTTGGGGCGCGCTCGCCTTACGTCTAAACACTGTGTATATACAAACTTCTTCACTTGACGGAGTGTCAGCCCTAGATGCATACGAGAACAGTACCACACCAGGCAGAACACCTGCTCAAGTGGAGTCACCTAACGACACTGCACACAACAAAAAGCAAACAGTAGCACAGATGCTGATCAGCAGGTATAAGCCGGCGCCCACACACACTTACACAGCAGACATACAAAACCAGCACTTTTATCTCAGGGGGACGACTGGGGAGGGGAGGGGGTGAGGTGGGCAATGTCAGGAGCAAACAGCTCCGGCTCTGTCCTTCTCTGCTGACATTCTGCCTCCTCCATCGGCCTCAGGTGGAGCAGAGGGGATCAGCAGGGGATCGTCCCAGACCTTCGGACCTGGCCTGTTCAATCCCCCTCCCGTGGGTTGTAATGCTGCAAAAGCCCCGGCTGCTGTGGCTCGCTCCGCGTTCATATCTTGTAAGGTCGATAACACCAACCACCATGTCGTCGCTAACGGTGATGCCTCTTTGTCTCCTTTACTTATCACTTCCCACAGTTTATTCCCAACAGCCTCCTGTATTTCTGGTTTGAAAGCTGTCTGGGGCTCTGGTGCGAATCCATTCTCTCTGCACCAGGTTAACAACCTTCGGAGCATACGCTCATCGTGTTTCAGCCCTCTCTTAGAGAGGATATGCAGGAGAAGTCTTAATATAGCCCCTTCTTCTTTTGTTACTTGTTGTCCCATCTCCTGCCCTGGCTTAATCAGTTTGAGCAACAGTTTCGCTGGTGTTTCAATCCCTCTCTTAGAGAGGATCCCAGCGAGTAGCGTGGCCGCAGCTTCTGTTTCCATAGCTGCGCCTGGGAGGTGCGGAGCGACCTCACGCCGTTGTCTGCTCCCGCTGATGCGCCCAAGCAGCACGTCTCCCAGCCGAAGTTTCCCACTCCCCTCCTCTAGCTGCTTACCGCAGTCTCGGAGAACTCAGTCGCGCTGAACCATCCTCTGCTACCAGATGTCGGAGGACGTCGGAGTGGGAGACGGACCCGGAGTAACGATGGAATCTCAATATGAGTATGATCGTTCTCCCTTTATTCAAGTTTTCACAGAGTAGATATAGACAGGCAATAAGAGCACGCGCTAGCGGCAGCTATATGATTGGCTTACAGACTCTGTTCACGCGCTGTCCATGCAGTTCATTCACAGATCAGATTGGTTACAAGAATTCACATAGTAAATTACTTAGTCATTAGCACAACATGTTTTCTATCTTCTCAGTCCCCGTTTTTCCCATGTACTAATTCCATCTTCTACCACCGGTTTTGCTCTTAATCTAATCTCTCATAGTAGGGAGGCTGGCTCATGTGAACATTTTCTCTCAGACACATTCCTACAGTCCTCAAAACCAATATAGATCCTGCTATATCAACCACATGGAAAGTGCCAGGAGGGAAAAGTGGGGATTACGCCTAGACTTTCTCGGAACTGCTTCAAATCAACAAGATATCTTTGTGCTGTAAAACTCCCAACAGCCTAACGCAAAAGCAGCAAACATCTCGCTGTATGTCCCACATCAAAAGTGCTAAGAGAGTAATGTAGAGCTTCCTCTCCCTGTCTTTGAGTACTGTTTTCACTGTCCCGATGACCTCTTTGCTAACATTCTCTTCAGAGCTGCATGTGACCTCTTTGCTAAGACTCTCCAGAGAGCCGTCCTCAAAACCAACACACATCTTGACATATCTCCCACATGGATCGCAGTGTCTCCAGGAACGGCATTCAAGGAGCCAGGAACTTTTCTCCCTACACTGTCCATTGAGTTGTCCTCAAAACCAATATACATCCTGCTATATCTCCCACATGGAAAGTGCCAGGAGGGAAAAGTGGGGATTATGTTTAGACTTTCTCGGAACTGCTTCAAATCAACTAGATATCTTTGTGCTGTAAATCTCCCAACAGCCAAACGCAAAAGCAGCAAACATCTCGCTGTATGTCCCACATCCAAAGTGCCAAGAGAGAGCTTGCTCTCCCTGTCTTTGAGTACTGTTTTCACTGTCCCGATGACCTCTTTGCTAACATTCTCTTCAGCACTGCAGGGAAACCAGGAACCACGTGGAGAAGGCACCCACACTGAAAGTGCCTGGAGGGAACATTGGGGCTTCTTCTCAGTGTCTCTGACATAGGGTTTCACTGTCCCGGGAAAGTCTCTGCTAACACCCTGCAGAGCGCTGTGCCCAATCTACAGAAACGTCTTGCGGTATCTCCTACAGGGAAAGTGCCAGGAGGGAATTGTCGAGCTTGTTCTCAGTGTCTCTGAGAATTGCTCTGATTATCTGTGTGACCTCTTTGCTAAGACTCTCCAGAGAGACGTCCTCAAAACCAACACACATCTTGACATATCATCCACATTGATCGCAGTGTCTCCAGGAACGGCATTCAAGGAGCCAGGAACTTTTCTGCCCACACTCTCCGGGGACAGTTCCTTAAAACCAATATACATCCTGCTATATCTCCCACATGGAAAATGCCAGGAGGGAAAAGTGCGGATTATGTTTAGACTTTCTCGGAACTGCTTCAAATCAACTAGATATCTTTGTGCTGTAAATCTCCCAACAGCCAAACGCAAAAGCAGAAAACATCTCGCTGTATGTCCCACATCCAAAGTGCCAAGAGAGAGCTTGCTCTCCCTGTCTTTGAGTACTGTTTTCACTGTCCCGATGACCTCTTTGCTAACATTCTCTTCAGAGCTGCAGTGAAACCAGGAACCACGTGGAGAAGGCACCCACACTGAAAGTGCCTGGAGGGAACACTGGGGCTTCTTCTCAGTGTCTCTGACATAGGGTTTCACTGTCCCGGGAAAGTCTCTGCTAACACCCTGCAGAGCGCAGTGCTCAATATACAGAAACGTCTTGCGGTATCTCCTACAGGGAAAGTGCCAGGAGGGAATTGTCGAGCTTGTTCTCAGTGTCTCTGAGAATTGCTCTGATTATCCCTGTGACCTCTTTGCTAAGACTCTCCAGAGAGCCGTCCTCAAAACCAACACACATCTTGACATATCTCCCACATGGATCGCAGTGTCTCCAGGAACGGCATTCAAGGAGCCAGGAACGTTTCTCCCTACACTGTCCATTGAGTTGGCCTCAAAACCAATATACATCCTGCTATATCAACCACATGGAAAGTGCCAGGAGGGAAAAGTGCGGATTATGTTTAGACTTTCTCGGAACTGCTTCAAATCAACTAGATATCTTTGTGCTGTAAATCTCCCAACAGCCAAATGTAAAAGCAGCAAACATCTCGCTGTATGTCCCACATCCAAAGTGCCAAGAGAGTAATGTAGAGCTTGCTCTCCCTGTCTTTGAGTACTGTTTTCACTGTCCCGGTTACCTCTTTGCTAACATTCTCTTCAGAGCTGCAGTGAAACCAGGAACCACGTGGAGAAGGCACCCACACTGAAAGTGCCTGGAGGGAACATTGGGGCTTCTTCTCAGTGTCTCTGATATAGGGTTTCACTGTCCCGGGAAAGTCTCTGCTAACACCCTGCAGAGCGCTGTGCCCAATATACAGAAACGTCTTGCGGTATCTCCTACAGGGAAACTTTTCTCCCTACACTGTCCATTAAGTTGTCCTCAAAACCAATATACATCCTGCTATATCAACCACATGGAAAGCGCCAGGAGGGAAAAGTCGGGATTATGCCTAGACTTTCTCGGAACTGCTTCAAATCAACAAGATATCTTTGTGCTGTAAATCTCCCAACAGCCAAACGCAAAAGCAGCAAACATCTCGCTGTATGTCCCACATCCAAAGTGCCAAGAGAGAGCTTGCTCTCCCTGTCTTTGAGTACTGTTTTCACTGTCCCGGTTACCTCTTTGCTAACATTCTCTTCAGAGCTGCAGTGAAACCAAGAACCACGTGGAGAAGGCACCCACACTGAAAGTGCCTGGAGGGAACATTGGGGCTTCTTCTCAGTGTCTCTGACATAGGGTTTCACTGTCCCGGGAAAGTCTCTGCTAACACCCTGCAGAGCGCTGTGCCCAATATACAAAACCGTCTTGCGGTATCTCGCACAGGGAAAGTGCCAGGAGGGAATTGTCGAGCTTGTACTCAGTGTCTCTGAGAATTGCTCTGATTATCCGTGTGACCTCTTTGCTAAGACTCTCCAGAGAGCCGTCCTCAAAACCAACACACATCTTGACATATCATCCACATTGATCGCAGTGTCTCCAGGAACGGCATTCAAGGAGCCAGGAACTTTTCTGCCCACACTCTCCGGGGACAGTTCCTTAAAACCAATATACATCCTGCTATATCTCCCACATGGAAAATGCCAGGAGGGAGAAGTGGGGATTATGTTTAGACTTTCTCGGAACTGCTTCAAATCAACTAGATATCTTTGTGCTGTAAATCTCCCAACAGCCAAACGCAAAAGCAGCAAACATCTCGCTGTGAAACCAGGAACCACGTGGAGAAGGCACCCACACTGAAAGTTCCTGGAGGGAACATTGGGGCTTCTTCTCAGTGTCTCTGACATAGGGTTTCACTGTCCTGGGAAAGTCTCTGCTAACACCCTGCAGAGCGCTGTGCCCAATATACAGAAACGTCTTGCGGTATCTCCTACAGGGAAACTTTTCTCCCTGCACTGTCCATTAAGTTCTCCTCAAAACCAATATACATCCTGCTATATCAACCACATGGAAAGTGCCAGGAGGGAAAAGTGGGGATTATGCCTAGACTTTCTCGGAACTGTTTCAAATCAACAAGATATCTTTGTGCTGTAAATCTCCCAACAGCCAAACGCAAAAGCAGAAAACATCTCGCTGTATGTCCCACATCCAAAGTGCTAAGAGAGTAATGTAGAGCTTGCTCTCCCTGTCTTTGAGTACTGTTTTCACTGTCCCGATGACCTCTTTGCTAACATTCTCTTCAGAGCTGCAGTGAAACCAGAAACCACGTGGAGAAGGCACCCACACTGAAAGTGCCTGGAGGGAACATTGGGGCTTCTTCTCAGTGTCTCTGACCATAGTGTTTCACTGTCCCGGGAAAGTCTATGCTAACACCCTGAGAGCGCTGTGCCCAATATACAGAAACGTCTTGCGGTATCTCCTACAGGGAAAGTGCCAGGAGGGAATTGTGGAGCTTGTTCTCAGTGTCTCTGAGAATTGCTCTGATTATCCCTGTGACCTCTTTGCTAAGACTCTCCAGAGAGCCGTCCTCAAAACCAACACACATCTTGACATATCTCCCACATGGATCGCAGTGTCTCCAGGAACGGCATTCAAGGAGCCAGGAACTTTTCTCCCTACACTGTCCATTGAGTTGTCCTCAAAACCAATATACATCCTGCTATATCTCCCACATGGAAAGTGCCAGGAGGGAAAAGTGGGGATTATGTTTAGACTTTCTCGGAACTGCTTCAAATCAACTAGATATCTTTGTGCTGTAAATCTCCCAACAGCCAAACGCAAAAGCAGCAAACATCTCGCTGTATGTCCCACATCCAAAGTGCCAAGAGAGAGCTTGCTCTCCCTGTCTTTGAGTACTGTTTTCACTGTCCCGGTTACCTCTTTGCTAACGTTCTCTTCAGAGCTGCAGTGAAACCAGGAACCACATGGAGAAGGCACCCACACTGAAAGTGCCTGGAGGGAACATTGGGGCTTCTTCTCAGTGTCTCTGACATAGGGTTTCACTGTCCCGGGAAAGTCTCTGCTAACACCCTGCAGAGCGCTGTGCCCAATATACAGAAACGTCTTGCGGTATCTCCTACAGGGAAAGTGCCAGGAGGGAATTGTCGAGCTTGTTCTCAGTGTCTCTGAGAATTGCTCTGATTATCCGTGTGGCCTCTTTGCTAAGACTCTCCAGAGAGCCGTCCTCAAAACCAACACACATCTTGACATATCATCCACATTGATCGCAGTGTCTCCAGGAACGGCATTCAAGGAGCCAGGAACTTTTCTCCCTACACTGTCCATTGAGTTGTCCTCAAAACCAATATACATCCTGCTATATCTCCCACATGGAAAGTGCCAGGAGGGAGAAGTGGCGATTATGTTTAGACTTTCTCGGAACTGCTTCAAATCAACTAGATATCTTTGTGCTGTAAATCTCCCAACAGCCAAATGTAAAAGCAGCAAACATCTCGCTGTATGTCCCACATCCAAAGTGCCAAGAGAGAGCTTGCTCTCCCTCTCTTTGAGTACTGTTTTCACTGTCCCGGTGTCCTGGTTCCGGTGGGGATAGGGTTAATTTTCCCTGGTATTCCATGCCATGTGAGCCACGCCCACCCTGAGCTGCCGGGGGAGGGGGCAGGAAGTTGCTGCTTAAAAGCGGGCTGGGGCGTCCTGGGTCCGGCCAGTCGGCGAGCGGCGGGGAGCGGCCGTTCCGTAATTGCGTTTGTATATTCCCCTATCCGTGTTGTTATTGTTGTTGTTTGCCTGTTCCCTTTGCTGTTCTGTTTAACTGCCTTTGTCCCAACCCAAGGGTCTTGCCTTTTCTTACGATCCTTCCTGTATTAGGAAGGCACGTGCGAGCGGCACGTGGTTCTTTGTTGCCATCTGAGGCTAAACCACGACAGTCCTTTTTGGCGCCCAACGTGGGGCTCGAAGGGTTGAGATAACGACAGAATCCAACTAGAACGTGGAAAAAACGGTTTTGGTTTTTTTTTTCTTGTATGCATTTATTTTATTAGGTAAGTAGTCACTGGTCATCATGTTGCTTGGTTTGTTCTCGTGGCTGTGTTACATAAATTCCTATGTGGCTTATGTACTCCCTGCGATGCTGTTTACCATGTCTGGAAGAGGGATGAGGAGTATCATTCTTTGTTGCCATCTGAGGCTAAACCACGACACCCAGTTACCTCTTTGCTAACATTCTCTTCAGAGCTGCAGTGAAACCAGGAACCACGTGGAGAAGGCACCCACACTGAAAGTGCCTGGAGGGAACATTGGGGCTTCTTCTCAGTGTCCCTGACATAGGGTTTCACTGTCCCGGGAAAGTCTCTGCTAACACCCTGCAGAGCGCTGTGCCCAATATACAGAAACGTCTTGCGGTATCTCCTACAGGGAAAGTGCCAGGAGGGAATTGTCGAGCTTGTTCTCAGTGTCTCTGAGAATTGCTCTGATTATCCCTGTGACCTCTTTGCTAAGACTCTCCAGAGAGCCGTCCTCAAAACAAACACACATCTTGACATATCTCCCACATTGATCGCAGTGTCTCCAGGAACGGCATTCAAGGAGCCAGGAACTTCTCTCCCTACACTGTCCATTGAGTTGTCCTCAAAACCAATATACATCCTGCTATATCTCCCACATGGAAAGTGCCAGGAGGGAGAAGTGGGGATTATGTTTAGACTTTCTCGGAAGTGCTTCAAATCAACTAGATATCTTTGTGCTGTAAATCTCCCAACAGCCAAATGTAAAAGCAGCAAACATATCGCTGTATGTCCCACATCCAAAGTGCCAAGAGAGAGCTTGCTCTCCCTGTCTTTGAGTACTGTTTTCACTGTCCCGATGACCTCTTTGCTAACATTCTCTTCAGAGCTGCAGTGAAACCAGGAACCACGTGGAGAAGGCACCCACACTGAAAGTGCCTGTACGGAACATTGGGGCTTCTTCTCAGTGTCTCTGACATAGGGTTTCACTGTCCCGGGAAAGTCTCTGCTAACACCCTGCAGAGCGCTGTGCCCAATATACAGAAACGTCTTGCGGTATCTCCTACAGGGAAAGTGCCAGGAGGGAATTGTGGAGCTTGTTCTCAGTGTCTCTGAGAATTGCTCTGATTATCCCTGTGACCTCTTTGCTAAGACTCTCCAGAGAGCCGTCCTCAAAACCAACACACATCTTGACATATCTCCCACATGGATCGCAGTGTCTCCAGGAACGGCATTCAAGGAGCCAGGAACTTTTCTCCCTACACTGTCCATTGAGTTGTCCTCAAAACCAATATACATCCTGCTATATCTCCCACATGGAAAGTGCCAGGAGGGAGAAGTGGGGATTATGTTTAGACTTTCTCGGAACTGCTTCAAATCAACTAGATATCTTTGTGCTGTAAATCTCCCAACAGCCAAATGTAAAAGCAGCAAACATCTCGCTGTATGTCCCACATCCAAAGTGCCAAGAGAGAGCTTGCTCTCCCTCTCTTTGAGTACTGTTTTCACTGTCCCGGTGTCCTGGTTCCGGTGGGGATAGGGTTAATTTTCCCTGGTATTCCATGCCATGTGAGCCACGCCCACCCTGAGCTGCCGGGGGAGGGGGCAGGAAGTTGCTGCTTAAAAGCGGGCTGGGGCGTCCTGGGTCCGGCCAGTCGGCGAGCGGCGGGGAGCGGCCGTTCCGTAATTGCGTTTGTATATTCCCCTATCCGTGTTGTTATTGTTGTTGTTTGCCTGTTCCCTTTGCTGTTCTGTTTAACTGCCTTTGTCCCAACCCAAGGGTCTTGCCTTTTCTTACGATCCTTCCTGTATTAGGAAGGCACGTGCGAGCGGCACGTGGTTCTTTGTTGCCATCTGAGGCTAAACCACGACAGTCCTTTTTGGCGCCCAACGTGGGGCTCGAAGGGTTGAGATAACGACAGAATCCAACTAGAACGTGGAAAAAACGGTTTTGGTTTTTTTTTTCTTGTATGCATTTATTTTATTAGGTAAGTAGTCACTGGTCATCATGTTGCTTGGTTTGTTCTCGTGGCTGTGTTACATAAATTCCTATGTGGCTTATGTACTCCCTGCGATGCTGTTTACCATGTCTGGAAGAGGGATGAGGATTATCATTCTTTGTTGCCATCTGAGGCTAAACCACGACAACCGGTTACCTCTTTGCTAACATTCTCTTCAGCGCTGCAGGGAAACCAGGAACCACGTGGAGAAGGCACCCACACTGAAAGTGCCTGGAAGGAACATTGGGGCTTCTTCTCAGTGTCTCTGACATAGGGTTTCACTGTCCCGGGAAAGTCTCTGCTAACACCCTGCAGAGCGCTGTGCCCAATATACAGAAACGTCTTGCGGTATCTCCTACAGGGAAAGTGCCAGGAGGGAATTGTCGAGCTTGTTCTCAGTGTCTCTGAGAATTGCTCTGATTATCCCTGTGACCTCTTTGCTAAGACTCTCCAGAGAGCCGTCCTCAAAACAAACACACATCTTGACATATCTCCCACATTGATCGCAGTGTCTCCAGGAACGGCATTCAAGGAGCCAGGAACTTTTCTCCCTACACTGTCCATTGAGTTGTCCTCAAAACCAATATACATCCTGCTATATCTCCCACATGGAAAGTGCCAGGAGGGAGAAGTGGCGATTATGTTTAGACTTTCTCGGAAGTGCTTCAAATCAACTAGATATCTTTGTGCTGTAAATCTCCCAACAGCCAAACGTAAAAGCAGCAAACATCTCGCTGTATGTCCCACATCCAAAGTGCCAAGAGAGAGCTTGCTCTCCCTGTCTTTGAGTACTGTTTTCACTGTCCCGATGACCTCTTTGCTAACATTCTCTTCAGAGCTGCAGTGAAACCAGGAACCACGTGGAGAAGGCACCCACACTGAAAGTGCCTGGACGGAACATTGGGGCTTCTTCTCAGTGTCTCTGACATAGGGTTTCACTGTCCCGGGAAAGTCTCTGCTAACACCCTGCAGAGCGCTGTGCCCAATATACAGAAACGTCTTGCGGTATCTCCTACAGGGAAAGTGCCAGGAGGGAATTGTGGAGCTTGTTCTCAGTGTCTCTGAGAATTGCTCTGATTATCCGTGTGACCTCTTTGCTAAGACTCTCCAGAGAGCCGTCCTCAAAACCAACACACATCTTGACATATCTCCCACATGGATCGCAGTGTCTCCAGGAACGGCATTCAAGGAGCCAGGAACTTTTCTCCCTACACTGTCCATTGAGTTGTCCTCAAAACCAATATACATCCTGCTATATCTCCCACATGGAAAGTGCCAGGAGGGAGAAGTGGGGATTATGCCTAGACTTTCTCGGAACTGCTTCAAATCAACAAGATATCTTTGTGCTGTAAATCTCCCAACAGCCAAACGCAAAAGCAGCAAACATCTCGCTGTATGTCCCACATCCAAAGTGCCAAGAGAGAGCTTGCTCTCCCTGTCTTTGAGTACTGTTTTCACTGTCCCGATGACCTCTTTGCTAACATTCTCTTCAGAGCTGCAGTGAAACCAAGAACCACGTGGAGAAGGCACCCACACTGAAAGTGCCTGGAGGGAACATTGGGGCTTCTTCTCAGTGTCTCTGACATAGGGTTTCACTGTCCCGGGAAAGTCTCTGCTAACACCCTGCAGAGCGCTGTGCCCAATATACAGAAACGTCTTGCGGTATCTCCTACAGGGAAACTTTTCTCCCTACACTGTCCATTAAGTTGTCCTCAAAACCAATATACATCCTGCTATATCAACCACATGGAAAGCGCCAGGAGGGAAAAGTGGGGATTATGCCTAGACTTTCTCGGAACTGCTTCAAATCAACAAGATATCTTTGTGCTGTAAATCTCCCAACAGCCAAACGCAAAAGCAGCAAACATCTCGCTGTATGTCCCACATCCAAAGTGCCAAGAGAGAGCTTGCTCTCCCTGTCTTTGAGTACTGTTTTCACTGTCCCGATGACCTCTTTGCTAACATTCTCTTCAGAGCTGCAGTGAAACCAAGAACCACGTGGAGAAGGCACCCACACTGAAAGTGCCTGGAGGGAACATTGGGGCTTCTTCTCAGTGTCTCTGACATAGGGTTTCACTGTCCCGGGAAAGTCTCTGCTAACACCCTGCAGAGCGCTGTGCCCAATATACAGAAACGTCTTGCGGTATCTCCTACAGGGAAACTTTTCTCCCTACACTGTCCATTAAGTTGTCCTCAAAACCAATATACATCCTGCTATATCAACCACATGGAAAGTGCCAGGAGGGAAAAGTGGGGATTATGCCTAGACTTTCTCGGAACTGCTTCAAATCAACAAGATATCTTTGTGCTGTAAATCTCCCAACAGCCAAACGCAAAAGCAGCAAACATCTCGCTGGATGTCCCACATCCAAAGTGCCAAGAGAGAGCTTGCTCTCCCTGTCTTTGAGTACTGTTTTCACTGTCCCGGTTACCTCTTTGCTAACGTTCTCTTCAGAGCTGCAGTGAAACCAGGAACCACATGGAGAAGGCACCCACACTGAAAGTGCCTGGAGGGAACATTGGGGCTTCTTCTCAGTGTCTCTGACATAGGGTTTCACTGTCCCGGGAAAGTCTCTGCTAACACCCTGCAGAGCGCTGTGCCCAATATACAGAAACGTCTTGCGGTATCTCCTACAGGGAAAGTGCCAGGAGGGAATTGTCGAGCTTGTTCTCAGTGTCTCTGAGAATTGCTCTGATTATCCCTGTGACCTCTTTGCTAAGACTCTCCAGAGAGACGTCCTCAAAACCAACACACATCTTGACATATCATCCACATTGATCGCACTGTCTCCAGGAACGGCATTCAAGGAGCCAGGACCTTTTCTCCCTACACTGTCCATTGAGTTGTCCTCAAAACCAATATACATCCTGCTATATCTCCCACATGGAAAGTGCCAGGAGGGAGAAGTGGGGATTATGTTTAGACTTTCTCGGAACTGCTTCAAATCAACTAGATATCTTTGTGCTGTAAATCTCCCAACAGCCAAATGTAAAAGCAGCAAACATCTCGCTGTATGTCCCACATCCAAAGTGCCAAGAGAGAGCTTGCTCTCCCTCTCTTTGAGTACTGTTTTCACTGTCCCGGTGTCCTGGTTCCGGTGGGGATAGGGTTAATTTTCCCTGGTATTCCATGCCATGTGAGCCACGCCCACCCTGAGCTGCCGGGGGAGGGGGCAGGAAGTTGCTGCTTAAAAGCGGGCTGGGGCGTCCTGGGTCCGGCCAGTCGGCGAGCGGCGGGGAGCGGCCGTTCCGTAATTGCGTTTGTATATTCCCCTATCCGTGTTGTTATTGTTGTTGTTTGCCTGTTCCCTTTGCTGTTCTGTTTAACTGCCTTTGTCCCAACCCAAGGGTCTTGCCTTTTCTTACGATCCTTCCTGTATTAGGAAGGCACGTGCGAGCGGCACGTGGTTCTTTGTTGCCATCTGAGGCTAAACCACGACAGTCCTTTTTGGCGCCCAACGTGGGGCTCGAAGGGTTGAGATAACGACAGAATCCAACTAGAACGTGGAAAAAACGGTTTTGGTTTTTTTTTTCTTGTATGCATTTATTTTATTAGGTAAGTAGTCACTGGTCATCATGTTGCTTGGTTTGTTCTCGTGGCTGTGTTACATAAATTCCTATGTGGCTTATGTACTCCCTGCGATGCTGTTTACCATGTCTGGAAGAGGGATGAGGATTATCATTCTTTGTTGCCATCTGAGGCTAAACCACGACACCCGGTTACCTCTTTGCTAACATTCTCTTCAGAGCTGCAGTGAAACCAGGAACCACGTGGAGAAGGCACCCACACTGAAAGTGCCTGGACGGAACACTGGGGCTTCTTCTCAGTGTCTCTGACATAGGGTTTCACTGTCCCGGGAAAGTCTCTGCTAACACCCTGCAGAGCGCTGTGCCCAATATACAGAAACGTCTTGCGGTATCTCCTACAGGGAAAGTGCCAGGAGGGAATTGTCGAGCTTGTTCTCAGTGTCTCTGAGAATTGCTCTGATTATCCCTGTGACCTCTTTGCTAAGACTCTCCAGAGAGACGTCCTCAAAACCAACACACATCTTGACATATCATCCACATTGATCGCACTGTCTCCAGGAACGGCATTCAAGGAGCCAGGACCTTTTCTCCCTACACTGTCCATTGAGTTGTCCTCAAAACCAATATACATCCTGCTATATCTCCCACATGGAAAGTGCCAGGAGGGAGAAGTGGGGATTATGTTTAGACTTTCTCGGAACTGCTTCAAATCAACTAGATATCTTTGTGCTGTAAATCTCCCAACAGCCAAATGTAAAAGCAGCAAACATCTCGCTGTATGTCCCACATCCAAAGTGCCAAGAGAGTAATGTAGAGCTTGCTCTCCCTGTCTTTGAGTACTGTTTTCACTGTCCCGGTTACCTCTTTGCTAACATTCTCTTCAGAGCTGCAGTGAAACCAGGAACCACGTGGAGAAGGCACCCACACTGAAAGTGCCTGGAGGGAACATTGGGGCTTCTTCTCAGTGTCTCTGATATAGGGTTTCACTGTCCCGGGAAAGTCTCTGCTAACACCCTGCAGAGCGCTGTGCCCAATATACAGAAACGGCTTGCGGTATCTCCTACAGGGAAACTTTTCTCCCTACACTGTCCATTAAGTTCTCCTCAAAACCAATATACATCCTGCTATATCAACCACATGGAAAGCGCCAGGAGGGAAAAGTGGGGATTATGCCTAGACTTTCTCGGAACTGCTTCAAATCAACAAGATATCTTTGTGCTGTAAATCTCCCAACAGCCAAACGCAAAAGCAGCAAACATCTCGCTGTATGTCCCACATCCAAAGTGCCAAGAGAGAGCTTGCTCTCCCTGTCTTTGAGTACTGTTTTCACTGTCCCGATGACCTCTTTGCTAACATTCTCTTCAGAGCTGCAGTGAAACCAAGAACCACGTGGAGAAGGCACCCACACTGAAAGTGCCTGGAGGGAACATTGGGGCTTCTTCTCAGTGTCTCTGACATAGGGTTTCACTGTCCCGGGAAAGTCTCTGCTAACACCCTGCAGAGCGCTGTGCCCAATCTACAGAAACGTCTTGCGGTATCTCCCCCAGGGAAAGTGCCAGGAGGGAATTGTCGAGCTTGTACTCAGTGTCTCTGAGAATTGCTCTGATTATCCGTGTGACCTCTTTGCTAAGACTCTCCAGAGAGCCGTCCTCAAAACCAACACACATCTTGACATATCATCCACATTGATCGCAGTGTCTCCAGGAACGGCATTCAAGGAGCCAGGAACTCTTCTGCCCACACTCTCCGGGGACAGTTCCTTAAAACCAATATACATCCTGCTATATCTCCCACATGGAAAATGCCAGGAGGGAGAAGTGGGGATTATGTTTAGACTTTCTCGGAACTGCTTCAAATCAACTAGATATCTTTGTGCTGTAAATCTCCCAACAGCCAAATGTAAAAGCAGCAAACATCTCGCTGTATGTCCCACATCCAAAGTGCCAAGAGAGAGCTTGCTCTCCCTCTCTTTGAGTACTGTTTTCACTGTCCCGGTGTCCTGGTTCCGGTGGGGATAGGGTTAATTTTCCCTGGTATTCCATGCCATGTGAGCCACGCCCACCCTGAGCTGCCTGGGGAGGGGGCAGGAAGTTGCTGCTTAAAAGCGGGCTGGGGCGTCCTGGGTCCGGCCAGTCGGCGAGCGGCAGGGAGCGGCCGTTCCGTAATTGCGTTTGTATATTCCCCTATCCGTGTTGTTATTGTTGTTGTTTGCCTGTTCCCTTTGCTGTTCTGTTTAACTGCCTTTGTCCCAACCCAAGGGTCTTGCCTTTTCTTACGATCCTTCCTGTATTAGGAAGGCACGTGCGAGCGGCACGTGGTTCTTTGTTGCCATCTGAGGCTAAACCACGACAGTCCTTTTTGGCGCCCAACGTGGGGCTCGAAGGGTTGAGATAACGACAGAATCCAACTAGAACGTGGAAAAAACGGTTTTGGTTTTTTTTTTCTTGTATGCATTTATTTTATTAGGTAAGTAGTCACTGGTCATCATGTTGCTTGGTTTGTTCTCGTGGCTGTGTTACATAAATTCCTATGTGGCTTATGTACTCCCTGCGATGCTGTTTACCATGTCTGGAAGAGGGATGAGGATTATCATTCTTTGTTGCCATCTGAGGCTAAACCACGACACCCGGTTACCTCTTTGCTAACATTCTCTTCAGAGCTGCAGTGAAACCAGGAACCACGTGGAGAAGGCACCCACACTGAAAGTGCCTGGAGGGAACATTGGGGCTTCTTCTCAGTGTCCCTGACATAGGGTTTCACTGTCCCGGGAAAGTCTCTGCTAACACCCTGCAGAGCGCTGTGCCCAATATACAGAAACGTCTTGCGGTATCTCCTACAGGGAAAGTGCCAGGAGGGAATTGTCGAGCTTGTTCTCAGTGTCTCTGAGAATTGCTCTGATTATCTGTGTGACCTCTTTGCTAAGACTCTCCAGAGAGCCGTCCTCAAAACCAACACACATCTTGACATATCATCCACATTGATCGCAGTGTCTCCAGGAACGGCATTCAAGGAGCCAGGAACTTTTCTACCCACACTCTCCGGGGACAGTTCCTTAAAACCAATATACATCCTGCTATATCTCCCACATGGAAAATGCCAGGAGGGAGAAGTGGGGATTATGTTTAGACTTTCTCGGAACTGCTTCAAATCAACTAGATATCTTTGTGCTGTAAATCTCCCAACAGCCAAACGCAAAAGCAGCAAACATCTCGCTGTATGTCCCACATCCAAAGTGCCAAGAGAGAGCTTGCTCTCCCTGTCTTTGAGTACTGTTTTCACTGTCCCGGTTACCTCTTTGCTAACATTCTCTTCAGAGCTGCAGTGAAACCAGGAACCACGTGGAGAAGGCACCCACACTGAAAGTGCCTGGAGGGAACATTGGGGCTTCTTCTCAGTGTCTCTGACATAGGGTTTCACTGTCCCGGGAAAGTCTCTGCTAACACCCTGCAGAGCGCTGTGCCCAATATACAGAAACGTCTTGCGGTATCTCCTACAGGGAAACTTTTCTCCCTACACTGTCCATTAAGTTGTCCTCAAAACCAATATACATCCTGCTATATCAACCACATGGAAAGTGCCAGGAGGGAAAAGTGGGGATTATGCCTAGACTTTCTCGGAGCTGCTTCAAATCAACAAGATATCTTTGTGCTGTAAATCTCCCAACAGCCAAACGCAAAAGCAGAAAACATCTCGCTGTATGTCCCACATCCAAAGTGCTAAGAGAGTAATGTAGAGCTTGCTCTCCCTGTCTTTGAGTACTGTTTTCACTGTCCCGATGACCTCTTTGCTAACATTCTCTTCAGAGCTGCAGGGAAACCAGGAACCACGTGGAGAAGGCACCCACACTGAAAGTGCCTGGAGGGAACATTGGGGCTTCTTCTTAGTGTCTCTGACCATAGTGTTTCACTGTCCCGGGAAAGTCTCTGCTAACACCCTGAGAGCGCTGTGCCCAATATACAGAAACGTCTTGCGGTATCTCCTACAGGGAAAGTGCCAGGAGGGAATTGTCGAGCTTGTACTCAGTGTCTCTGAGAATTGTTCTGATTATCCGTGTGACCTCTTTGCTAAGACTCTCCAGAAAGACGTCCTCAAAACAAACACACATCTTGACATATCTCCCACATGGATCGCAGTGTCTCCAGGAACGGCATTCAAGGAGCCAGGAACTTTTCTCCCTACACTGTCCATTGAGTTGTCCTCAAAACCAATATACATCCTGCTATATCTCCCACATGGAAAGTGCCAGGAGGGAAAAGTGCGGATTATGTTTAGACTTTCTCGGAACTGCTTCAAATCAACTAGATATCTTTGTGCTGTAAATCTCCCAACAGCCAAACGCAAAAGCAGCAAACATCTCGCTGTATGTCCCACATCCAAAGTGCCAAGAGAGAGCTTGCTCTCCCTCTCTTTGAGTACTGTTTTCACTGTCCCGGTTACCTCTTTGCTAACGTTCTCTTCAGAGCTGCAGTGAAACCAGGAACCACATGGAGAAGGCACCCACACTGAAAGTGCCTGGAGGGAACATTGGGGCTTCTTCTCAGTGTCTCTGACATAGGGTTTCACTGTCCCGGGAAAGTCTCTGCTAACACCCTGCAGAGCGCTGTGCCCAATCTACAGAAACGTCTTGCGGTATCTCCTACAGGGAAAGTGCCAGGAGGGAATTGTCGAGCTTGTTCTCAGTGTCTCTGAGAATTGCTCTGATTATCTGTGTGACCTCTTTGCTAAGACTCTCCAGAGAGCCGTCCTCAAAACCAACACACATCTTGACATATCATCCACATTGATCGCAGTGTCTCCAGGAACGGCATTCAAGGAGCCAGGAACTTTTCTCCCTACACTGTCCATTGAGTTGTCCTCAAAACCAATATACATCCTGCTATATCTCCCACATGGAAAGTGCCAGGAGGGAGAAGTGGCGATTATGTTTAGACTTTCTCGGAACTGCTTCAAATCAACTAGATATCTTTGTGCTGTAAATCTCCCAACAGCCAAATGTAAAAGCAGCAAACATCTCGCTGTATGTCCCACATCCAAAGTGCCAAGAGAGAGCTTGCTCTCCCTCTCTTTGAGTACTGTTTTCACTGTCCCGGTGTCCTGGTTCCGGTGGGGATAGGGTTAATTTTCCCTGGTATTCCATGCCATGTGAGCCACGCCCACCCTGAGCTGCCGGGGGAGGGGGCAGGAAGTTGCTGCTTAAAAGCGGGCTGGGGCGTCCTGGGTCCGGCCAGTCGGCGAGCGGCGGGGAGCGGCCGTTCCGTAATTGCGTTTGTATATTCCCCTATCCGTGTTGTTATTGTTGTTGTTTGCCTGTTCCCTTTGCTGTTCTGTTTAACTGCCTTTGTCCCAACCCAAGGGTCTTGCCTTTTCTTACGATCCTTCCTGTATTAGGAAGGCACGTGCGAGCGGCACGTGGTTCTTTGTTGCCATCTGAGGCTAAACCACGACAGTCCTTTTTGGCGCCCAACGTGGGGCTCGAAGGGTTGAGATAACGACAGAATCCAACTAGAACGTGGAAAAAACGGTTTTGGTTTTTTTTTTCTTGTATGCATTTATTTTATTAGGTAAGTAGTCACTGGTCATCATGTTGCTTGGTTTGTTCTCGTGGCTGTGTTACATAAATTCCTATGTGGCTTATGTACTCCCTGCGATGCTGTTTACCATGTCTGGAAGAGGGATGAGGATTATCATTCTTTGTTGCCATCTGAGGCTAAACCACGACACCCGGTTACCTCTTTGCTAACATTCTCTTCAGAGCTGCAGTGAAACCAGGAACCACGTGGAGAAGGCACCCACACTGAAAGTGCCTGGAGGGAACATTGGGGCTTCTTCTCAGTGTCCCTGACATAGGGTTTCACTGTCCCGGGAAAGTCTCTGATAACACCCTGAGAGCGCTGTGCCCAATATACAGAAACGTCTTGCGGTATCTCCTACAGGGAAAGTGCCAGGAGGGAATTGTCGAGCTTGTTCTCAGTGTCTCTGAGAATTGCTCTGATTATCTGTGTGACCTCTTTGCTAAGACTCTCCAGAGAGCCGTCCTCAAAACCAACACACATCTTGACATATCATCCACATTGATCGCAGTGTCTCCAGGAACGGCATTCAAGGAGCCAGGAACTTTTCTACCCACACTCTCCGGGGACAGTTCCTTAAAACCAATATACATCCTGCTATATCTCCCACATGGAAAATGCCAGGAGGGAGAAGTGGGGATTATGTTTAGACTTTCTCGGAACTGCTTCAAATCAACTAGATAACTTTGTGCTGTAAATCTCCCAACAGCCAAACGCAAAAGCAGCAAACATCTCGCTGTATGTCCCACATCCAAAGTGCCAAGAGAGAGCTTGCTCTCCCTGTCTTTGAGTACTGTTTTCACTGTCCCGGTTACCTCTTTGCTAACATTCTCTTCAGAGCTGCAGTGAAACCAGGAACCACGTGGAGAAGGCACCCACACTGAAAGTGCCTGGAGGGAACATTGGGGCTTCTTCTCAGTGTCTCTGACATAGGGTTTCACTGTCCCGGGAAAGTCTCTGCTAACACCCTGCAGAGCGCTGTGCCCAATATACAGAAACGTCTTGCGGTATCTCCTACAGGGAAACTTTTCTCCCTACACTGTCCATTAAGTTGTCCTCAAAACCAATATACATCCTGCTATATCAACCACATGGAAAGTGCCAGGAGGGAAAAGTGGGGATTATGCCTAGACTTTCTCGGAGCTGCTTCAAATCAACAAGATATCTTTGTGCTGTAAATCTCCCAACAGCCAAACGCAAAAGCAGAAAACATCTCGCTGTATGTCCCACATCCAAAGTGCTAAGAGAGTAATGTAGAGCTTGCTCTCCCTGTCTTTGAGTACTGTTTTCACTGTCCCGATGACCTCTTTGCTAACATTCTCTTCAGAGCTGCAGTGAAACCAGGAACCACGTGGAGAAGGCACCCACACTGAAAGTGCCTGGAGGGAACATTGGGGCTTCTTCTTAGTGTCTCTGACCATAGTGTTTCACTGTCCCGGGAAAGTCTCTGCTAACACCCTGAGAGCGCTGTGCCCAATATACAGAAACGTCTTGCGGTATCTCCTACAGGGAAAGTGCCAGGAGGGAATTGTCGAGCTTGTACTCAGTGTCTCTGAGAATTGTTCTGATTATCCGTGTGACCTCTTTGCTAAGACTCTCCAGAAAGACGTCCTCAAAACCAACACACATCTTGACATATCTCCCACATGGATCGCAGTGTCTCCAGGAACGGCATTCAAGGAGCCAGGAACTTTTCTCCCTACACTGTCCATTGAGTTGTCCTCAAAACCAATATACATCCTGCTATATCTCCCACATGGAAAGTGCCAGGAGGGAAAAGTGCGGATTATGTTTAGACTTTCTCGGAACTGCTTCAAATCAACTAGATATCTTTGTGCTGTAAATCTCCCAACAGCCAAACGCAAAAGCAGCAAACATCTCGCTGTATGTCCCACATCCAAAGTGCCAAGAGAGAGCTTGCTCTCCCTCTCTTTGAGTACTGTTTTCACTGTCCCGGTTACCTCTTTGCTAACGTTCTCTTCAGAGCTGCAGTGAAACCAGGAACCACATGGAGAAGGCACCCACACTGAAAGTGCCTGGAGGGAACATTGGGGCTTCTTCTCAGTGTCTCTGACATAGGGTTTCACTGTCCCGGGAAAGTCTCTGCTAACACCCTGCAGAGCGCTGTGCCCAATCTACAGAAACGTCTTGCGGTATCTCCTACAGGGAAAGTGCCAGGAGGGAATTGTGGAGCTTGTTCTCAGTGTCTCTGAGAATTGCTCTGATTATCCGTGTGACCTCTTTGCTAAGACTCTCCAGAGAGACGTCCTCAAAACCAACACACATCTTGACATATCATCCACATTGATCGCAGTGTCTCCAGGAACGGCATTCAAGGAGCCAGGAACTTTTCTACCCACACTCTCCGGGGACAGTTCCTTAAAACCAATATACATCCTGCTATATCTCCCACATGGAAAATGCCAGGAGGGAGAAGTGGGGATTATGTTTAGACTTTCTCGGAACTGCTTCAAATCAACTAGATAACTTTGTGCTGTAAATCTCCCAACAGCCAAACGCAAAAGCAGCAAACATCTCGCTGTATGTCCCACATCCAAAGTGCCAAGAGAGAGCTTGCTCTCCCTGTCTTTGAGTACTGTTTTCACTGTCCCGGTTACCTCTTTGCTAACATTCTCTTCAGAGCTGCAGTGAAACCAGGAACCACGTGGAGAAGGCACCCACACTGAAAGTGCCTGGAGGGAACATTGGGTCTTCTTCTCAGTGTCTCTGACATAGGGTTTCACTGTCCCGGGAAAGTCTCTGCTAACACCCTGCAGAGCGCTGTGCCCAATATACAGAAACGTCTTGCGGTATCTCCTACAGGGAAACTTTTCTCCCTACACTGTCCATTAAGTTGTCCTCAAAACCAATATACATCCTGCTATATCAACCACATGGAAAGTGCCAGGAGGGAAAAGTGGGGATTATGCCTAGACTTTCTCGGAGCTGCTTCAAATCAACAAGATATCTTTGTGCTGTAAATCTCCCAACAGCCAAACGCAAAAGCAGAAAACATCTCGCTGTATGTCCCACATCCAAAGTGCTAAGAGAGTAACGTAGAGCTTGCTCTCCCTGTCTTTGAGTACTGTTTTCACTGTCCCGATGACCTCTTTGCTAACATTCTCTTCAGAGCTGCAGGGAAACCAGGAACCACGTGGAGAAGGCACCCACACTGAAAGTGCCTGGAGGGAACATTGGGGCTTCTTCTCAGTGTCTCTGACCATAGTGTTTCACTGTCCCGGGAAAGTCTCTGCTAACACCCTGAGAGCGCTGTGCCCAATATACAGAAACGTCTTGCGGTATCTCCTACAGGGAAAGTGCCAGGAGGGAATTGTCGAGCTTGTACTCAGTGTCTCTGAGAATTGTTCTGATTATCCGTGTGACCTCTTTGCTAAGACTCTCCAGAAAGACGTCCTCAAAACAAACACACATCTTGACATATCTCCCACATGGATCGCAGTGTCTCCAGGAACGGCATTCAAGGAGCCAGGAACTTTTCTCCCTACACTGTCCATTGAGTTGTCCTCAAAACCAATATACATCCTGCTATATCTCCCACATGGAAAGTGCCAGGAGGGAAAAGTGCGGATTATGTTTAGACTTTCTCGGAACTGCTTCAAATCAACTAGATATCTTTGTGCTGTAAATCTCCCAACAGCCAAACGCAAAAGCAGCAAACATCTCGCTGTATGTCCCACATCCAAAGTGCCAAGAGAGAGCTTGCTCTCCCTCTCTTTGAGTACTGTTTTCACTGTCCCGGTGTCCTGGTTCCGGTGGGGATAGGGTTAATTTTCCCTGGTATTCCATGCCATGTGAGCCACGCCCACCCTGAGCTGCCGGGGGAGGGGGCAGGAAGTTGCTGCTTAAAAGCGGGCTGGGGCGTCCCGGGTCCGGCTGGTCGGCGAGCGGCGGGGAGCGGCCGTTCCGTAATTGCGTTTGTATATTCCCCTATCCGTGTTGTTATTGTTGTTGTTTGCCTGTTCCCTTTGCTGTTCTGTTTAACTGCCTTTGTCCCAACCCAAGGGTCTTGCCTTTTCTTACGATCCTTCCTGTATTAGGAAGGCACGTGCGAGCGGCACGTGGTTCTTTGTTGCCATCTGAGGCTAAACCACGACAGTCCTTTTTGGCGCCCAACGTGGGGCTCGAAGGGTTGAGATAACGACAGAATCCAACTAGAACGTGGAAAAAACGGTTTTGGTTTTTTTTTTCTTGTATGCATTTATTTTATTAGGTAAGTAGTCACTGGTCATCATGTTGCTTGGTTTGTTCTCGTGGCTGTGTTACATAAATTCCTATGTGGCTTATGTACTCCCTGCGATGCTGTTTACCATGTCTGGAAGAGGGATGAGGATTATCATTCTTTGTTGCCATCTGAGGCTAAACCACGACACCCGGTTACCTCTTTGCTAACATTCTCTTCAGAGCTGCAGTGAAACCAGGAACCACGTGGAGAAGGCACCCACACTGAAAGTGCCTGGAGGGAACATTGGGGCTTCTTCTCAGTGTCCCTGACATAGGGTTTCACTGTCCCGGGAAAGTCTCTGCTAACACCCTGCAGAGCGCTGTGCCCAATATACAGAAACGTCTTGCGGTATCTCCTACAGGGAAAGTGCCAGGAGGGAATTGTCGAGCTTGTTCTCAGTGTCTCTGAGAATTGCTCTGATTATCCCTGTGACCTCTTTGCTAAGACTCTCCAGAGAGCCGTCCTCAAAACAAACACACATCTTGACATATCTCCCACATTGATCGCAGTGTCTCCAGGAACGGCATTCAAGGAGCCAGGAACTTTTCTCCCTACACTGTCCATTGAGTTGTCCTCAAAACCAATATACATCCTGCTATATCTCCCACATGGAAAGTGCCAGGAGGGAGAAGTGGGGATTATGTTTAGACTTTCTCGGAAGTGCTTCAAATCAACGAGATATCTTTGTGCTGTAAATCTCCCAACAGCCAAATGTAAAAGCAGCAAACATCTCGCTGTATGTCCCACATCCAAAGTGCCAAGAGAGAGCTTGCTCCCCCTGTCTTTGAGTACTGTTTTCACTGTCCCGGTTACCTCTTTGCTAACATTCTCTTCAGCGCTGCAGTGAAACCAGGAACCACATGGAGAAGGCACCCACACTGAAAGTGCCTGGAGGGAACATTGGGGCTTCTTCTCAGTGTCTCTGACATAGGGTTTCACTGTCCCGGGAAAGTCTCTGCTAACACCCTGCAGAGCGCTGTGCCCAATCTACAGAAACGTCTTGCGGTATCTCCTACAGGGAAAGTGCCAGGAGGGAATTGTCGAGCTTGTTCTCAGTGTCTCTGAGAATTGCTCTGATTATCCGTGTGACCTCTTTGCTAAGACTCTCCAGAGAGCCGTCCTCAAAACCAACACACATCTTGACATATCATCCACATTGATCGCAGTGTCTCCAGGAACGGCATTCAAGGAGCCAGGAACGGCATTCACGGAGCCAGGAACTTTTCTCCCTACACTGTCCATTGAGTTGTCCTCAAAACCAATATACATCCTGCTATATCTCCCACATGGAAAGTGCCAGGAGGGAGAAGTGGCGATTATGTTTAGACTTTCTCGGAACTGCTTCAAATCAACTAGATATCTTTGTGCTGGAAATCTCCCAACAGCCAAATGTAAAAGCAGCAAACATCTCGCTGTATGTCCCACATCCAAAGTGCCAAGAGAGAGCTTGCTCTCCCTCTCTTTGAGTACTGTTTTCACTGTCCCGGTGTCCTGGTTCCGGTGGGGATAGGGTTAATTTTCCCTGGTATTCCATGCCATGTGAGCCACGCCCACCCTGAGCTGCCGGGGGAGGGGGCAGGAAGTTGCTGCTTAAAAGCGGGCTGGGGCGTCCCGGGTCCGGCTGGTCGGCGAGCGGCGGGGAGCGGCGGTTCCGTAATTGCGTTTGTATATTCCCATATCCATGTTGTTGTTGTTGTTGTTTGCCTGTTCCCTTTGCTTTTCTGTTTAACTGCCTTTGTCCCAACCCAAGAGTCTTGCCTTTTCTTACGATCCTTCCTGTATTAGGAAGGCACGTGCGAGCGGCACGTGGTTCTTTGTTGCCATCTGAGGCTAAACCACGACAGTCCTTTTTGGCGCCCAACGTGGGGCTCGAAGGGTTGAGATAACGACAGAATCCAACTAGAACGTGGAAAAAACGGTTTTGGTTTTTTTTTTCTTGTATGCATTTATTTTATTAGGTAAGTAGTCACTGGTCATCATGTTGCTTGGTTTGTTCTCGTGGCTGTGTTACATAAATTCCTATGTGGCTTATGTACTCCCTGCGATGCTGTTTACCATGTCTGGAAGAGGGATGAGGATTATCATTCTTTGTTGCCATCTGAGGCTAAACCACGACACCCGGTTACCTCTTTGCTAACATTCTCTTCAGAGCTGCAGGGAAACCAGGAACCACGTGGAGAAGGCACCCACACTGAAAGTGCCTGGAGGGAACATTGGGGCTTCTTCTCATTGTCTCTGACCATAGGGTTTCACTGTCCCGGGAAAGTCTCTGCTAACACCCTGAGAGCGCTGTGCCCAATATACAGAAACGTCTTGCGGTATCTCCTACAGGGAAAGTGCCAGGAGGGAATTGTCGAGCTTGTTCTCAGTGTCTCTGAGAATTGCTCTGATTATCCGTGTGACCTCTTTGCTAAGACTCTCCAGAAAGACGTCCTCAAAACCAACACACATCTTGACATATCTCCCACATGGATCGCAGTGTCTCCAGGAACGGCATTCAAGGAGCCAGGAACTTTTCTCCCTACACTGTCCATTGAGTTGTCCTCAAAACCAATATACATCCTGCTATATCTCCCACATGGAAAGTGCCAGGAGGGAAAAGTGCGGATTATGTTTAGACTTTCTCGGAACTGCTTCAAATCAACTAGATATCTTTGTGCTGTAAATCTCCCAACAGCCAAACGCAAAAGCAGCAAACATCTCGCTGTATGTCCCACATCCAAAGTGCCAAGAGAGAGCTTGCTCTCCCTGTCTTTGAGTACTGTTTTCACTGTCCCGGTTACCTCTTTGCTAACATTCTCTTCAGCGCTGCAGGGAAACCAGGAACCACGTGGAGAAGGCACCCACACTGAAAGTGCCTGGAGGGAACATTGGGGCTTCTTCTCAGTGTCTCTGACATAGGGTTTCACTGTCCCGGGAAAGTCTCTGCTAACACCCTGCAGAGCGCTGTGCCCAATCTACAGAAACGTCTTGCGGTATCTCCTACAGGGAAAGTGCCAGGAGGGAATTGTCGAGCTTGTTCTCAGTGTCTCTGAGAATTGCTCTGATTATCCGTGTGGCCTCTTTGCTAAGACTCTCCAGAGAGCCGTCCTCAAAACCAACACACATCTTGACATATCATCCACATTGATCGCAGTGTCTCCAGGAACGGCATTCAAGGAGCCAGGAACTTTTCTCCCTACACTGTCCATTGAGTTGTCCTCAAAACCAATATACATCCTGCTATATCTCCCACATGGAAAGTGCCAGGAGGGAGAAGTGGGGATTATGTTTAGACTTTCTCGGAACTGCTTCAAATCAACTAGATATCTTTGTGCTGTAAATCTCCCAACAGCCAAATGTAAAAGCAGCAAACATCTCGCTGTATGTCCCACATCCAAAGTGCCAAGAGAGAGCTTGCTCTCCCTCTCTTTGAGTACTGTTTTCACTGTCCCGGTGTCCTGGTTCCGGTGGGGATAGGGTTAATTTTCCCTGGTATTCCATGCCATGTGAGCCACGCCCACCCTGAGCTGCCTGGGGAGGGGGCAGGAAGTTGCTGCTTAAAAGCGGGCTGGGGCGTCCTGGGTCCGGCCAGTCGGCGAGCGGCAGGGAGCGGCCGTTCCGTAATTGCGTTTGTATATTCCCCTATCCGTGTTGTTATTGTTGTTGTTTGCCTGTTCCCTTTGCTGTTCTGTTTAACTGCCTTTGTCCCAACCCAAGGGTCTTGCCTTTTCTTACGATCCTTCCTGTATTAGGAAGGCACGTGCGAGCGGCACGTGGTTCTTTGTTGCCATCTGAGGCTAAACCACGACAGTCCTTTTTGGCGCCCAACGTGGGGCTCGAAGGGTTGAGATAACGACAGAATCCAACTAGAACGTGGAAAAAACGGTTTTGGTTTTTTTTTTCTTGTATGCATTTATTTTATTAGGTAAGTAGTCACTGGTCATCATGTTGCTTGGTTTGTTCTCGTGGCTGTGTTACATAAATTCCTATGTGGCTTATGTACTCCCTGCGATGCTGTTTACCATGTCTGGAAGAGGGATGAGGATTATCATTCTTTGTTGCCATCTGAGGCTAAACCACGACACCCGGTTACCTCTTTGCTAACATTCTCTTCAGAGCTGCAGTGAAACCAGGAACCACGTGGAGAAGGCACCCACACTGAAAGTGCCTGGAGGGAACATTGGGGCTTCTTCTCAGTGTCCCTGACATAGGGTTTCACTGTCCCGGGAAAGTCTCTGCTAACACCCTGCAGAGCGCTGTGCCCAATATACAGAAACGTCTCGCGGTATCTCCTACAGGGAAAGTGCCAGGAGGGAATTGTCGAGCTTGTTCTCAGTGTCTCTGAGAATTGCTCTGATTATCTGTGTGACCTCTTTGCTAAGACTCTCCAGAGAGCCGTCCTCAAAACCAACACACATCTTGACATATCATCCACATTGATCGCAGTGTCTCCAGGAACGGCATTCAAGGAGCCAGGAACTTTTCTACCCACACTCTCCGGGGACAGTTCCTTAAAACCAATATACATCCTGCTATATCTCCCACATGGAAAATGCCAGGAGGGAGAAGTGGCGATTATGTTTAGACTTTCTCAGAACTGCTTCAAATCAACTAGATAACTTTGTGCTGTAAATCTCCCAACAGCCAAACGCAAAAGCAGCAAACATCTCGCTGTATGTCCCACATCCAAAGTGCCAAGAGAGAGCTTGCTCTCCCTGTCTTTGAGTACTGTTTTCACTGTCCCGGTTACCTCTTTGCTAACATTCTCTTCAGAGCTGCAGTGAAACCAGGAACCACGTGGAGAAGGCACCCACACTGAAAGTGCCTGGAGGGAACATTGGGGCTTCTTCTCAGTGTCTCTGACATAGGGTTTCACTGTCCCGGGAAAGTCTCTGCTAACACCCTGAGAGCGCTGTGCCCAATATACAGAAACGTCTTGCGGTATCTCCTACAGGGAAACTTTTCTCCCTACACTGTCCATTAAGTTGTCCTCAAAACCAATATACATCCTGCTATATCAACCACATGGAAAGTGCCAGGAGGGAAAAGTGGGGATTATGCCTAGACTTTCTCGGAGCTGCTTCAAATCAACAAGATATCTTTGTGCTGTAAATCTCCCAACAGCCAAACGCAAAAGCAGAAAACATCTCGCTGTATGTCCCACATCCAAAGTGCTAAGACAGTAATGTAGAGCTTGCTCTCCCTGTCTTTGAGTACTGTTTTCACTGTCCCGATGACCTCTTTGCTAACATTCTCTTCAGAGCTGCAGTGAAACCAGGAACCACGTGGAGAAGGCACCCACACTGAAAGTGCCTGGAGGGAACATTGGGGCTTCTTCTTAGTGTCTCTGACCATAGTGTTTCACTGTCCCGGGAAAGTCTCTGCTAACACCCTGAGAGCGCTGTGCCCAATATACAGAAACGTCTTGCGGTATCTCCTACAGGGAAAGTGCCAGGAGGGAATTGTCGAGCTTGTACTCAGTGTCTCTGAGAATTGTTCTGATTATCCGTGTGACCTCTTTGCTAAGACTCTCCAGAAAGACGTCCTCAAAACCAACACACATATTGACATATCTCCCACATGGATCGCAGTGTCTCCAGGAACGGCATTCAAGGAGCCAGGAACTTTTCTCCCTACACTGTCCATTGAGTTGTCCTCAAAACCAATATACATCCTGCTATATCTCCCACATGGAAAGTGCCAGGAGGGAAAAGTGCGGATTATGTTTAGACTTTCTCGGAACTGCTTCAAATCAACTAGATATCTTTGTGCTGTAAATCTCCCAACAGCCAAACGCAAAAGCAGCAAACATCTCGCTGTATGTCCCACATCCAAAGTGCCAAGAGAGAGCTTGCTCTCCCTCTCTTTGAGTACTGTTTTCACTGTCCCGGTGTCCTGGTTCCGGTGGGGATAGGGTTAATTTTCCCTGGTATTCCATGCCATGTGAGCCACGCCCACCCTGAGCTGACGGGGGAGGGGGCAGGAAGTTGCTGCTTAAAAGCGGGCTGGGGCGTCCTGGGTCCGGCCAGTCGGCGAGCGGCGGGGAGCGGCCGTTCCGTAATTGCGTTTGTATATTCCCCTATCCGTGTTGTTATTGTTGTTGTTTGCCTGTTCCCTTTGCTGTTCTGTTTAACTGCCTTTGTCCCAACCCAAGGGTCTTGCCTTTTCTTACGATCCTTCCTGTATTAGGAAGGCACGTGCGAGCGGCACGTGGTTCTTTGTTGCCATCTGAGGCTAAACCACGACAGTCCTTTTTGGCGCCCAACGTGGGGCTCGAAGGGTTGAGATAACGACAGAATCCAACTAGAACGTGGAAAAAACGGTTTTGGTTTTTTTTTTCTTGTATGCATTTATTTTATTAGGTAAGTAGTCACTGGTCATCATGTTGCTTGGTTTGTTCTCGTGGCTGTGTTACATAAATTCCTATGTGGCTTATGTACTCCCTGCGATGCTGTTTACCATGTCTGGAAGAGGGATGAGGATTATCATTCTTTGTTGCCATCTGAGGCTAAACCACGACACCCGGTTACCTCTTTGCTAACATTCTCTTCAGAGCTGCAGTGAAACCAGGAACCACGTGGAGAAGGCACCCACACTGAAAGTGCCTGGAGGGAACATTGGGGCTTCTTCTCAGTGTCCCTGACATAGGGTTTCACTGTCCCGGGAAAGTCTCTGATAACACCCTGCAGAGCGCTGTGCCCAATATACAGAAACGTCTTGCGGTATCTCCTACAGGGAAAGTGCCAGGAGGGAATTGTCGAGCTTGTTCTCAGTGTCTCTGAGAATTGCTCTGATTATCCCTGTGACCTCTTTGCTAAGACTCTCCAGAGAGCCGTCCTCAAAACAAACACACATCTTGACATATCTCCCACATTGATCGCAGTGTCTCCAGGAACGGCATTCAAGGAGCCAGGAACTTTTCTCCCTACACTGTCCATTGAGTTGTCCTCAAAACCAATATACATCCTGCTATATCTCCCACATGGAAAGTGCCAGGAGGGAGAAGTGGCGATTATGTTTAGACTTTCTCGGAACTGCTTCAAATCAACTAGATATCTTTGTGCTGGAAATCTCCCAACAGCCAAATGTAAAAGCAGCAAACATCTCGCTGTATGTCCCACATCCAAAGTGCCAAGAGAGAGCTTGCTCTCCCTCTCTTTGAGTACTGTTTTCACTGTCCCGGTGTCCTGGTTCCGGTGGGGATAGGGTTAATTTTCCCTGGTATTCCATGCCATGTGAGCCACGCCCACCCTGAGCTGCCGGGGGAGGGGGCAGGAAGTTGCTGCTTAAAAGCGGGCTGGGGCGTCCCGGGTCCGGCTGGTCGGCGAGCGGCGGGGAGCGGCCGTTCCGTAATTGCGTTTGTATATTCCCCTATCCGTGTTGTTATTGTTGTTGTTTGCCTGTTCCCTTTGCTGTTCTGTTTAACTGCCTTTGTCCCAACCCAAGGGTCTTGCCTTTTCTTACGATCCTTCCTGTATTAGGAAGGCACGTGCGAGCGGCACGTGGTTCTTTGTTGCCATCTGAGGCTAAACCACGACAGTCCTTTTTGGCGCCCAACGTGGGGCTCGAAGGGTTGAGATAACGACAGAATCCAACTAGAACGTGGAAAAAACGGTTTTGGTTTTTTTTTTCTTGTATGCATTTATTTTATTAGGTAAGTAGTCACTGGTCATCATGTTGCTTGGTTTGTTCTCGTGGCTGTGTTACATAAATTCCTATGTGGCTTATGTACTCCCTGCGATGCTGTTTACCATGTCTGGAAGAGGGATGAGGATTATCATTCTTTGTTGCCATCTGAGGCTAAACCACGACACCCGGTTACCTCTTTGCTAACATTCTCTTCAGAGCTGCAGGGAAACCAGGAACCACGTGGAGAAGGCACCCACACTGAAAGTGCCTGGAGGGAACATTGGGGCTTCTTCTCATTGTCTCTGACCATAGGGTTTCACTGTCCCGGGAAAGTCTCTGCTAACACCCTGAGAGCGCTGTGCCCAATATACAGAAACGTCTTGCGGTATCTCCTACAGGGAAAGTGCCAGGAGGGAATTGTCGAGCTTGTACTGAGTGTCTCTGAGAATTGTTCTGATTATCCGTGTGACCTCTTTGCTAAGACTCTCCAGAAAGACGTCCTCAAAACCAACACACATCTTGACATATCTCCCACATGGATCGCAGTGTCTCCAGGAACGGCATTCAAGGAGCCAGGAACTTTTCTCCCTACACTGTCCATTGAGTTGTCCTCAAAACCAATATACATCCTGCTATATCTCCCACATGGAAAGTGCCAGGAGGGAAAAGTGCGGATTATGTTTAGACTTTCTCGGAACTGCTTCAAATCAACTAGATATCTTTGTGCTGTAAATCTCCCAACAGCCAAACGCAAAAGCAGCAAACATCTCGCTGGATGTCCCACATCCAAAGTGCCAAGAGAGAGCTTGCTCTCCCTGTCTTTGAGTACTGTTTTCACTGTCCCGGTTACCTCTTGGCTAACATTCTCTTCAGAGCTGCAGTGAAACCAGGAACCACATGGAGAAGGCACCCACACTGAAAGTGCCTGGAGGGAACATTGGGGCTTCTTCTCAGTGTCTCTGACATAGGGTTTCACTGTCCCGGGAAAGTCTCTGCTAACACCCTGCAGAGCGCTGTGCCCAATCTACAGAAACGTCTTGCGGTATCTCCTACAGGGAAAGTGCCAGGAGGGAATTGTCGAGCTTGTTCTCAGTGTCTCTGAGAATTGCTCTGATTATCCCTGTGACCTCTTTGCTAAGACTCTCCAGAGAGACGTCCTCAAAACCAACACACATCTTGACATATCATCCACATTGATCGCAGTGTCTCCAGGAACGGCATTCAAGGAGCCAGGAACGGCATTCAAGGAGCCAGGAACTTTTCACCCTACACTGTCCATTGAGTTGTCCTCAAAACCAATATACATCCTGCTATATCTCCCACATGGAAAGTGCCAGGAGGGAGAAGTGGGGATTATGTTTAGACTTTCTCGGAACTGCTTCAAATCAACTAGATATCTTTGTGCTGTAAATCTCCCAACAGCCAAACGCAAAAGCAGCAAACATCTCGCTGTATGTCCCACATCCAAAGTGCCAAGAGAGAGCTTGCTCTCCCTGTCTTTGAGTACTGTTTTCACTGTCCCGGTTACCTCTTTGCTAACATTCTCTTCAGAGCTGCAGTGAAACCAGGAACCACGTGGAGAAGGCACCCACACTGAAAGTGCCTGGAGGGAACATTGGGGCTTCTTCTCAGTGTCTCTGACATAGGGTTTCACTGTCCCGGGAAAGTCTCTGCTAACACCCTGCAGAGCGCTGTGCCCAATCTACAGAAACGTCTTGCGGTATCTCCTACAGGGAAAGTGCCAGGAGGGAATTGTCGAGCTTGTTCTCAGTGTCTCTGAGAATTGCTCTGATTATCCGTGTGACCTCTTTGCTAAGACTCTCCAGAGAGCCGTCCTCAAAAACAACACACATCTTGACATATCTCCCACATGGATCGCAGTGTCTCCAGGAACGGCATTCAAGGAGCCAGGAACTTTTCTCCCTACACTGTCCATTGAGTTGTCCTCAAAACCAATATACATCCTGCTATATCTCCCACATGGAAAGTGCCAGGAGGGAAAAGTGCGGATTATGTTTAGACTTTCTCGGAACTGCTTCAAATCAACTAGATATCTTTGTGCTGTAAATCTCCCAACAGCCAAACGCAAAAGCAGCAAACATCTCGCTGTATGTCCCACATCCAAAGTGCCAAAAGAGAGCTTGCTCTCCCTCTCTTTGAGTACTGTTTTCAGTGTCCCGGTTACCTCTTGGCTAACATTCTCTTCAGAGCTGCAGTGAAACCAGGAACCACGTGGAGAAGGCACCCACACTGAAAGTGCCTGGAGGGAACATTGGGGCTTCTTCTCAGTGTCTCTGACATAGGGTTTCACTGTCCCGGGAAAGTCTCTGCTAACACCCTGCAGAGCGCAGTGCCCAATATGCAGAAACGTCTTGCGGTATCTCCTACAGGGAAACTGCCAGGAGGGAATTGTCGATCTTGTTCTCAGTGTCTCTCACCCTGCAGAGCACTGTGCCCTATATACACAAAAATCTTGCGCTATCTCCAACATGTAAAGTGCCAGGAGAGAATTGCAGGAATTCATCGCAGTGCTACAAGAATGGCATTCCATGTGCCAGAAACTTTCCTGCCTACAGTCTCCAGGGAGATTTCCTCAAAACCAATAAGCATCCCGCTATATGTCCTAAATGGAAAGTGTCAGGAGGGAAATATAGGACTTGCTCTGCCTATCTTTGAATACTGCTTTCTACTCTCCTGGTTTAGTCTTTGCTAACATTCTCTCCAGGGAGTTGCCCTCAAAACCAACACCCATCTTGGCATATCTCCCACATGGAAAGTGCCAGCAGGGAAAAATGGGGACTGTTCTTAGACTCAGTAGGATCTGCTTCAAGTCACCTAGTTATCTCCTTGGCTACATTCTTCAAAGAGATACGTGTTAAACAATCAAAAAATCATCTTGCTGTGTCTCCAACATGGAAAGTGCCAGGAGGGAATTCTAGGGCTTGTTCCCAGTGTCTCTCAGAATTGTTCTCATGACCCTGGCTACATCTCTGCTAAGACGCTTGCATTGCCCAGAGACCTACGACATCTTTGGGTGTGGAACCAGTCTCCAGACATATGACCATTTTTGTGCCTGGCGCGGCGCCAAGTGGGAAAGGGTGGTTTTGAGGCTGAAGGCAGCAGGAAAGCCTGCAGCCCACAGGTGTGTGGGGCTACGCAAGCGGTTCCCAAAGAGCTTTAGCGCAAGGCATAGTTTTCCCTGCTGGCTCTTTGGGCGTGGGACCAATCTCCAGCCATATGGCCATTTTTGTGCCTGGCGCGGCGCCAAGTTGGAAAGGGTGGTTTTGAGGCTGAAGGCGCCAGGAAAGCCTGCAGCCCCCAGGTCTGTGGGGCTACGCAAGCGGTTCCCAAAGAGCTTTAGAACAAGGCATAATTTTCCCTCCTGGCTCTTTGGGCGTGGGACCAGTCTCCACTCATATGGAGTGTTGGAGGCTGGCGCTGCGCCAAGTGGGAATGGGTGGTTTTGAGGCTGAAGGCTCTAGAAAAGCCTGCAGCCCCCAGGTCTGTGGGGCTACGCAAGTGGTTTCCAAAGAGCTTTAGAACAAGGCAGTATTTGGCTCACCTCCCGTGACAGCCTCAATTCAGCTCCTGGGATGCCTCCAGAAGGCTCCCGGCCTGGCTCCGCATGACTCCTAGGCCACACTCCATTCAGCTCCTTGGACCTACTCAACTTGCCCCCATGTGCCGCCTCAGCTTGCCTTTTGGAGCCCGCTCAGCTCGGCTCCTTGCACCAACGTACCTTGACTGCTGGTGGCAGCTCAGCTCGGATCCTGAACAGCAAAGCTCGATTTTTGGGGACGCCTCCACTCACTTCTTGGGAACGACACAGCTCAGCTCCAGGGGCTGGCTGCGCTCAGCATGCTCAGCATCTCGGCCCAACTACTGAGCTGTCTCCGCTCGGCCCTCGCCAGAGACTTGCCTGGTCTTTTGACACAAAGTCAGACGGACTCTTGTGGCCAGCTCTGCCCAACTCCTTGGCCAGCTCATCTTGGCTCCTGGGATGGCTCATGGAGGCTCCTACACTTGCCTCCGCAGGGTTCCTAGGGCCAGCTCAGCTCCTGGCGCTATATCCGCATCCTTCCTTGTCCCCGCTGAGCTCGACTCTTTGGTCCAGCTGTGCTCTGCTCTGCTCCTAGACCTACATCAGCATCACTCCTGTGACGGACTTGCCTGGGCGTTTGTGGCCAGTGCAGCTTGATATTTGGGCTCTGTTTGGATCCGTTCCCGCGACCGCCTCACCTCGGCTCCTGGGACGTTGCCATAAGGCTCCTGGCCTGGCTCTGCATGGCTCCTAGGCCACACTCCACTCAGCTCCTTGGACCAACTCAAATTGCTTCCATGGGCCGCCTTGGCTTGCCTATTGGAGCCGGCTCAGCTTGACTACTTGGTCCAGTGCTGCTCTGCTCCTAGGCCTGCATCAGCTTCACTCCTGTGACGAACTTGCCTGGGTCTTTGTCACCAGTGAGGCTCGACCTAAGGCCTCTCTTTGGCTCACCTCTGGGACCGTCTCCACTCGGCTCATGGGAAACCTCTGTAAGGCTCCTGGCCTGGCTCCGCATGCCTCCTAGGGAACTCTCAACTCAGCTCCGTGGACCAACTCAACGTGCTTCTATGTGTTGCCTCGGCTTGCCTTTTGGAACCAGGTCAGCTTGATTCCTTGGACTAACCTATCTTGACTCCTGGTGGCAGCACACCTCGGAACCTGAGGCCAGTGAAGCTCAACTTTGGGGCTGCCTCCCCCCGTTTCCTGGGACCAACGCAGCTCAGCTCTGGGGGCTTTCTCGTCCCAGCATCTGTTGCATATCGGCCCGAATCCTTAGCTTACACAGCTCAGCCCTCGCCGCAGCCTTGCCTGGTCTTATGGCACAAAGTCAGATGGGCTCCTGCGGCCAGCTCTGCCCATCTCCTTGGCCAGCTCATCTTGGCTCCTGGGATGGCTCATGGAGGCTCCTACGTTGGCTCCACAGGGTTCCTAGGGCCGGCTCAGCTCCTGGCGCTATCTCAGCCTCCTTCCGTGTGCCGGCTCGACACGGCTCCTTGGTACAGCTCTGCTTTGCTCCTGGGCCTGCATCAGCTTGGCTCCTGTGATGGACTCGCCTCGGCGTTTGTTGCCAGTGAGGCTCAACCTTGCCGCTGTTGTTGCGTGAAAAGGGGCAAAGCGGTTTTAGCAGAAGATAAACCCCCTTGCGTTCTAACACTCCTCACCGAGGTGGGAGGCTAGGTGCGGCTAGGTTTAAATTCTGAGTGATGCCCAATTCAGCACTATCAGTCCAATCGCGTTTAATATGTATTAAACTATTACGATTTGGATACACTAATAGTGGACTGCACCTTCAGTCTAGTCGTGCTCATGAACTAGCACGACCACTCTCGAGTCTTTGGTCACGTTCAGTGAGAAACCAAAACGACTAGCTACTTAAAAAAGTGCAGTTTATTTAAACAACAGAGATATAGGTTCTTAGGATCGCCGGTGATAAATACACTGTCTGCAAAGCACGTGCAAATGAAAGTATTGTTACATATACAAACCGCGCGACAAAGTTATAAACGATACAGCCTGGCTTTAAATGTGGAAAAAGAGAGTCTCTAGAGAAATTTCTAAGTTTCCCGAGGACGCACTCGGTATAATCTAAGTCTTACCCAAAGGCGTCCCTATGGGGGGGAAGAGAGGCTCAGCCCGTTGACTGATCCCAGAAGTCAGTGATGTAATTCTTTATGATGGTGTCTTCCCTGGGTATCCCCCCTCTCTTGGGCTATTTTTATACTATTTGTTATCTTCAAGGTGGAGTTTGAGTGACTTTAGTCATACATACTTTTATCATGATTGGTGTAAATTTCTCTCGCTTCACAATTAAAGGTATAGTTTACGAGAAATTCAGGGCGCAGACTCAAGAAGGAGTGGTCGCACCTTGGAGGCGGGTAGCCTTCGGGATGGAGGTGTGTTTTGGTATTATAATGACATTATAATGAGCAAAGTTCGCACAAAGGACAGCATTTCATCAACATTTGACAAAATGTTGGCTCTGAGCATCTAACGGGCAGCTAATTGGCAGCTTATCTGTTTCATGGTATCATCCCATTCCTGTATCCGCTATACATCATAAGGTAAAGCCACGGAATAATTGCATCCCGTCCCGTACCTCATGTAGCTTATCAGGGAACCACAGATATTGTGTCCTTCATGCCAGCTGCGGCTATTTTCTACCTCAGAAGCCTCTTGATTTTATACTTTTCCTTAAGGTGTGAACAATGCTGTACTTTTGTATTTTTTAGCCAATTTAGTATTTATTCCACAGAGGGTAGCAAATGTAGTGCCCATCTACAAAAAAGGCAGAAAGGAGGATCTGGGAAACTATAGGCCTGTCAGTCTGACCTTGGTAGCAGGGAAGGTCATGGAGCAGATCATCTTGAGTGCCATTACAAGTCATATAATGGACAAGCAGGGGATCAGGCCTAGTCAGCATGGGTTTAAGAAAGGCAGGACCTGCCTGACGAACCGGATCTCCTTCTATGACAAGATGACCCAATTATTGGATGAGGGAAAGGCTGTGGACATTGTCTACCTAGGCTTTTGAAAAGCATTTGACACTGTCCCCCACAGAAATCTCATGGAAGAACTGGCGGCTCATGGCCTGCATGAGCATACGATCTGCTGGATCAAGCACTGGCTGGATGGGCGGTCCCAAAGAGTGGTGGTCAATGGAGTTAAATCCAGCCGGCGGCCGGTCACAAGTGGTGTCCCTCAGGGCTCAGTGTTGGGACCATTTCTGTTCAACATCTTTATTGATGACCTTGATAAGGACAGAGAGTGTATCACCAGCAAGTTTGCAGATGACACGAAGCTAAGCGGGAGTGTTGATCTACATGAGGATAGGGAGGCTCTACAGAGAAACTTGGACAGGTTGGACCGATGGGCCAATGCTAACGGTATGAGCTTCAACAAGGCCAAGTGCTGGGTCCTGCACTTGGGCCACAACAACCCCATACATCGCTACAGGCTTGGGGCAGTGTGGCTGGAGAGCTGCCTGGCAGAAAAGGACCTGAGGGTTCACATTGACAAGCGGCTGAACATGAGCCAGCAGTGTGCCTAGGTGGCCAAGAGGGCCAATGCCATCCCGGCTTGTATTAGAACTAGTGTGACCAGCAGAAGGAGGGAGGTGATTGTCCCCCTGTACTCAGCACTGGTGAGGCCACACCTGGAGTATTGTGTCCAGTTCTGGGCATCTCAATACGAGAGAGATATCGAGGTGCTGGAGCGAGGGCAGAGGAGGGCAACGAAGCTGGTGAAGGGCCTGGAGAATAAATGTGATGAGGAGCGATTGAAGGAGCTGGGACTGTTTAGTTTGAGGAAGAGGAGGCTGAGGGGAGACCTCATCGCTCTCTACAACTACTTGAAAGGCCATTGTAGAGAGGTAGGTGCTGGTCTCTTCTCACAGGTAATTAGCGATAGAACAAGAGGGAACGGCATCAAGCTGCAACAGGGTAGGTTTAGGCTGGACATAAGGAAAAAAATTCTTCACAGAAAGAGTGGTCAGACACTGGAATAGGCTGCCCAGGGAGGTGGTGGAGTCACCGTCCCTGGATGTGTTTAAGACTCGTTTAGATGTGGTGTTAAGGGATATGGTGTAAGGGAGAACTTTGTAGAGTGGAGATGATGGTTGGACTCGATGATCCCAAGGGTCTTTTCCAACCTAAATGATTCTTTGATTCTATTCTATGACCCGGGGGTTTGGGGGGGACACAGGTGTTTGGGTAGTTGCGTTTTGGGGGGACGGAGGGGGTTGGGGACAGCGGTGGTTGGGGGGACTGAGGTGTTCAGGGGGGACTCAGGAGGTTTGGGAGGCCCGAGGAGATCGGTGAGTTGGATTGTGGCCCCTCACGCACCATCCCCCACCCATCTCCACACCGTACACCCCACCTCTGCCCCCGCGCCCCCCCCAATTTTCCAGCCCTCCACAAACCCTCGTGCAAGACCTCACGTGAATCTTCACGTGAGTCTCTATGTGAGCCCTCGTGCAAGCCCCCTCGTGTACTGCCACCCATCCCCTCCGCACGCCCCCACCCCCAAGCCCAACCCTCCACCCCTCCCCAAAACCCCAACCACCCCCAGGGACCCTTGTGTGAATCCTTGTGGAAACCCTCGTGTGAATCCTCGTTCAGGACCCCCGCACGCACACCCCCCGGCACTCCCCCTCCCTCCAAATCCCCCCTCAACCCCCTCCTTCATCCCCCAAATCACCGCTCCCCCCCAGCACCCTACAACAAGCCCTCGTGGAAATCCTTGTTGAAGGCCTCGTGCAAAAATGCCTTGCGCGACATCCATTCCCTTCCCCACCCCCAAATACCCCCTCAAACCCGTCCCCCACACCCCAATCCCCCCACAAATCCTTGTGCAAACCCTTGTGTGAATCCTTGTGCAAGGCCTCGGTGCGAATCCTCCTGCCAGCCCCCTCCTGTACCACCCCCCCAAATCCCCCCTCGACCCCTCTCCCAAGACCTCTAACCCCCAGCCCTGCAGGATCCCTCGTGCGAGGCCTCGCGCAAATACTACCGCGAGCCCCCTCGTGCGCCACCGCCCCCTCCCTCACCTCCCAAATCTCTCTCCCCTCCCCCACCCCCACCCTTCCCCACTCCCTTATGAACCCTTTTGTGAACCCTCCTGCAAACTCCTGTGCAAACTTGTGGGAACGCTCAGGTACCATCATCCACCCCTCCCCCACCTCCAAATCTCTGCCAGCCCCTCCCCCACCTTCCAACCCCTCCCAACCCCCCTGCAAACCCTTGTGACAGCCCCCACCCCGCCCACCTCCCTCTCCCCTCCCCCCAACAGCCCCTCCCCCACTTCCCTACTTCCCCTCTCCCAACCCCCGCAGCCCCCTGTGAACCCTTGTGCGAATCAGCATGCAAGGCCTCGTGCAAACCCCCTCCCCCCTTCCCAAATCCCCCCTCAACCCCGTCCCCCACATCCTCCAACACCCCCCGCTCTCCCTAACACAAGCCCTTGGGGAACTTGTCCTTCAAACCCTCGGGCAAAACCCCCTTGGACGACATCCACCGCCTCCCCCGCCCCCAAATGCCCCCTCACGCCCCTACCCCACCACCCCAGCCCTCCCTGCCAAACCTCATGCCAACCCTCGCGCAAGCCTCCTCCTTCGCCACCCCCTATATCCCCCTTGAACCCCCCCCTTCACCCTCCAAATTGCCCTCAAACCCCTCCCCCGTGCCCCTTCCCCCTACAGCACCCCATGAACTGTCGTGTGAACCCTCGTGCAGGGCCCCGTGCGAATCCTTGTGCAAAGCCTCGTTCCAGCCCCCTCATGCGCCACCACCCACCTCCTGCCCCCCCCCCCCAAAACGCCTCCCGTGAGGCCTCGTGCAAAATCCCAACCCCACGCCATCATCCCCCTATGAGCCCTTGTGCAAGGTCTTGTGTGAGCCCCCTCCTGCCCCACCCCCCCCACCTACCCCCAACACACCCCAAATCCCCCCCCACTACCCACAACACCCCCAGACCCCTATGAACGCTCATGCAAACCCTCGTGCAAAGTCCCCTTGTGTGACATCTACCTCCACTCCCCCAGCCCCTAAACCCCACCTCAGCCCCCTCCCCACACCCCAGTCTTCCACCCCCCACAAGCCCTCGTGCGAACGCTCACATACCATCACCCGCCCCCTCCCACACCCCCCAAATTCCCCCTCAAATCCCACCCCCCAAGCCCCCCCGACCCCTATAAGCCCTTGTGCAAACACTCGTGTGAGCCCCCTCCCCTACCCCCCGACACCCCCAGCTCCTGGTGAACCCTGGTGCGAGGCCTCGTGCGAATCCTCCTGCAAAACCCCCTCATGGGCCACCGTCCATCCCACTCCCCCCTCCCCCACGCCCTAAGTCCCCCCTCAACCCCCTCCCCAGCCCCTACAAACCCTCCTGCGAATCTTTGTGCGAGCCCCCTCCTGCCTCACCCCCGGCTCCCACACCCCTCCCCCACCCCCAAATCCACCCCACCCCGTCCCAATCCCCTCTAAGCCCCTCCCCCAACCCCCCCAGTCCCCTAGGAACCGCCATGTGAGTCCTTGTGTGAGGCCTCGAGCAGAATCCCAATCCCACGCCACCAGTCCTGCTACGAACCCTAGTGCAGGGTCTCGTGCAAGCCCCCCCGTACCCCACGTCCTACCCCTCCCACCCCAAATCTCCCCTTCCACCCTCTCCCCCACCCCTGAAACACCCCCAGCCCTACAAACCCTACAAACTCTTGTGCGAGTCCATGTGCAAAATACCCTAAATGCCACCATCCCCCCTCCCCAGCCTCTGAACTCCCCCAAACCCTTGTGCAAACCCACCACCCACACCCCCCAAATTCCATCCAAAAACCTCCCCCAGCCCCCTACAAACCCTCGTGAAAATCCTCCTGCGACCCCCTCATGTGCCAACCCCCAACCTCTCCCCCCACCCCCGAATCCACCGTGAACCCCCTGCCCCACCCCTTCAAACTCCTTACAAAGCCTCGTACAAATCCTCGTGCAAACGCTCATCTACCGTCATCTACCCCCTCCCCGACCCCCCAAAATCCCCCTCAAATCCCTCCCTCACCCCCCTCAACCCCCCCAGCCCCCTATGAACTCTTGTGCAAACACTCGTGTGAGACCCCTCCCCTACCCCCCAACCTTCCAGCTCCCCACAAAACCTTGTGCAAACCCTCGTGCGAACCCTTGTGCAAGCCCCTCCTGTGCCACCCTCCCCAAATCCGCCCTCACCCCCTCCCCCACCCCACCACGAACACTTGTGCAAACCCTCGTGCAAACCCTTGTGCAAACGCTCCTGGGAATGCTCCCCCAGCCTCTCAACCCGCCCGAACCTTCGTGTGAACTCACCACCCCCCTCACACGTGTCCCCCCTCAACCCCCTCCCCCACCCTCTACAAACACTTGTGTGAATCCTGCAAGGGCTTGTGTGAATCCTCATGGGAGCCCTCCTCACACACTTCCCCCCCCTACTCACCCCCACCCCCCACCCCCTCCCAACCCCCCAAACCCCTCCCCCACCCCATCAAGTGCCCCCTCAGCCCCCGACGCACCCTCGTGCAAACCTTTGTGCAATACCCACCACGCATCAACGCCCACCCCACCCTGTGCCCCTGATCCCCCGCCACCCACCTCCCCCGCCCCCTCATTTCCCCCCAGCCCCTGAAGAGCCCTCGAACAAACCCTGGTGTGAGGCCTTGTGCAAATCCTCGTGCCAAGTCCTGGTGTAAGAAAGGCAGGTATTGCTTTTGCAGAGGAGAAAAGCCGTTTCCATCAGAGGTGACACGATAAGGGAATGACTAAGACAAAGAGGCTCCAGCAAAGGCTTGTAGAACATCTCTTATCACACAGACAAAAGGACAAACTGATTCCTCCTGGATTAGTGTCTAGAAGGGGAGTCAAACATTTAACCAGGGCTAATGACATTGAGCAATCTTTTACCAAAAAGGAAAGAAATAAACTAGTCAGATAATCCCTTTAGGTGTAGCATAAAGAGAAGTAAACAGAGGCAGGACATGTGGGAAGAATTTTAGGCGCCTCGGACAGACTGTGAACCCTGGAGTACCCAACCGATGGGAAACAGGGGAGGGAAAAATTCGGCCGGGATTAGGGAATAAAAAGGTGTGTTTCAAGAACTGGAAGTGTGCCTACTTGCTAGGTCACCCGCTCTTGCAAGAACGTGAATAAAAATGTGCTTCACAGAGGATTCTGCCTGAGCCTATTTCATTCGGACCGGAACTTATTTCTCACAATCTGGGGGCTCATCCAGGAGCAGAAGTCATCTTCTTGGGAGTCCCTGTCGCCGAAGGATGGGAAGACGCGTCCCGTTGATTTCAAGGGTCTCGTGGATCGTCAGTGGGGATTCCGGGAGGAATCGACTAAGATCTCGAGACCCAGTTGGACGGCAGACTCTGTGAAGCACAGGGGGAGAAGGGGTAGGTGCAGTAGGCACAGAGAGTACGACCAGGCAACTCCATGCACGGACCAAGGTAAGGAAAATCGGACTGTTAAAGTATTGCCTTGGTGGTCGGGACGTTCTAAGAGACTTGTGTGTGAGTGACTGAGACGTACTGCGGTACGAAGCGAGTGTGGAGTCCGGATCCGCGGTTCTGTAGTCCCGCGAGGGGCGCAGCTGGAGAAGGACGAAGCGAAAGGAAGGGGTGTAAGAAAAGTCTGTGTTCAGAATGGGAAATAAGGATTCTAGGCCTAGGAATGAAAAAGGGGATACTACTAAAGACCCTGGGAACATTCCCCCAGACAGTCCTTTAGGGGAGAACGTTGAGGTTTCGGAATGATTCTTCTTGTACAAGGGATAAAGGTAGAAAGAAAATGATTTGTTTTGCTCAGACCACATCCTGGAGGGGCCGGGCGTGGATGGGGTGGCCGTGGACATTCTGGGAAGGGTCTCAGGGGTGTCCTAGGGGTCCTGTGTCTGTCTTAGAGGATCCCAGAGGTGTCCCAGGGGGGACATGTTTGCATTTGCATTTGAATTTGTTTGGACCAAAGAACCCATAACACCTCCTAGTATATTTTGGCCCAAATTTGGATCTGATGAAGACTGGGTCTGTCAGACTTTAAACATGTATGTGAATAATAAGGAACAATAAGGAATTAGAAGAAGGTGAATATGCTTTTTGCTGGGTCAAGATGAATAGATTCAGGATTCGGGGATGCCCAAATCCATTTTATATGTTCCCAGCCCAGACTGTCGATGATGTTTCAATTGACAAAGAAACTGAATCCCCGAAGTGGGACCCCCTAGACTGTTACTTGGGGGCGAGGAAGAGGGGTGAATAACAGGGGACGAGGACTGCCCCGACCACTCCTACCAGCAGCTTGGGGTTCACCGGCAGGGTGTTATCATTGTGGGAAAATAGGCCATTTGAGGCGGGAGTGCCCTGACTTGAGAAGGGAGGAACGAGTGTTGTCGTTGATGGATTTTGATTATGTAGCATAGGGAAGTCAGGGGTTCCCCAGCTCGAGGTCCCACCGGGAACCCTTGATAAATTTAAAGGTGGGACCTCAGGAAGAGGAAGCAGTCGTCTTAGTCGATACTGGAGCTTCTAGAACTTCTTTGAATTTTATACCCCAAGGGGCAAAATTGTCTAATCAATGAATAGTTGTGTCAGGAATAAAGGGTGAAGGTCTCTCAGTCCCTGTTTTTGAACCCATGATTGTGGGAAGCGAAACTGAAAAAGTGATGGGAACTCTGTTATACATACCAGAAGCTGGGAGTAACCTCCTAGGTAGGGATCTTATCACTGGTTTAGAATTAAAGATAGAAACTTTAAGAGAACAGGTAACGGTATCTATGAAGTTGCTAACAGAACAGGATGAGCAAAAGATAAGTCCTGAGGTATGGGTGAGTGAAGGGAACCGAGGAGGGTTAAAAATAGAACCCCTCAGGGTAAAACTCATTCTGCATTCAAATGTGATTCGACAAAAGCAGTACCCAGTTCCCCTTGAGGGAAGGCAAGGGCTGCAGCCAGTAATACAAGCACTAGACAAAGATGGGTTAATAGAACCCTGTATGTTCCCTTTTAACACTCCGATCCTGCCAGTACGAAAAACGGATGGTTCATATCGCTTAGTGCAAGACTTGAGAAAGGTTAATGAAATAGTGCAGGCACGACATCCGGTGGTCCTGAATCCCTATACGCTAATGAGTAAAATTTCTCATCGTCATAAATGGTTTAGTGTAGTGGATTTAAAAGATGCTTTTTGGGCTTGTCCTCTAGGTGAAGGGAGCAGAGATCTATTTGCATTTGAATGTGAAGATCCAAATACAGGGAGAAAGCAACAATATAGATGGACAGTGCTACCACAGGGATTTACAGAATCTCCTAATTTGTTTGGGCAAGTGTTAGAACAAGTGCTCAAACAATTCAAACATCCGTCGGGAATAGCCCTGCTTCAGTATGTGGATGATTTGTTAATCTCGGGAGAAGAAGAAAACAAAGTAAAAGAAGCTACCAATGAGTTATTAAATTTTTTAGGTCAGCAGGGGTTAAGAGTCTCAAAAACAAAATTACAGTATGTAGAATCAGAAGTGAAATATTTAGGACATTTGATTAGTGAAGGAAGCCGCAAGATAAGTCCTGAAAGGATTAAAGGAATAGTGGAATTACCCTTGCCTGAGACCAAAAAGGAATTGAGAAAGTTTTTAGGATTAACCGGGTACTGCAGGCTGTGGATAGAAGGGTATGCACAAAGGACTAAAGGACCGTATTCTAAATTATTAGTAGATGAACCAAATATATTAAGATGGACAGAGGAAGAGAAAAATTTGATATGCGAATTAAAGCAAAGCCTAATAACTGCTCCAGTTTTAGCTTTACCATCCTTGGAGAAACCATTTCAGTTGTTTGTGACTGTAGAAAAAGGGGCTGCACTGGGAATATTATCTCAAGAATGGGGGGATAAATGACAGCCAGTAGCATATTTGTCAAAGCTTCTAGACCCAGTTTCTCGAGGATGGCCCGAATGTGTGCAGGCAGTAGCCGCTACTGCTTTATTAGTAGAAGAAAGCAGGAAGCTTACCTTTGGGGGAATGATAGAAGTTAGCACCTCCCACCAAGTCAAAACCATTTTAGCCCAAACCGTGGGAAAATGGCTAACTGATTCAAGAATACTGAAGTATGAAGGAATTTTAATTGAAAAGGATGATTTGATTTTAACTACCAGCCCTTGCCTTAACCCAGCGAGCTTTTTGTGAAAAAATAGAGGCAAAGGATGAAGAACTTACACACGAATGCATAGATGTAATTGAGTACCAGATGTAATTGAGTACCATACGATCTAACTTAAGGGAAGAACCCCTATCTGGGGGTCTTCATTTGTTCGTAGATGGTTCTTCAAGAGTGAAAGGAGGAAAGGGGTGTAATGGATATGCGGTGGTGCATGGAGTGAGTTAACTGTGGAATTTGGATAATGAGGTGAAGTCTCTGTGCTCAAAGAGCAATTCAGACTGGCTTTGCTATCTCTTGTGCAGCCCAGGGGAGTGAAGGCCTGTCTGGCTATCACAGGATTCATAAATGGTAGTCTTGGGGAGCCAGGACAGCCCTGCTTTTTGTCAGCAGAGACAGTAAAATCAAGATAACAGAGCCACCCCTGTCCCCTCTACGAACCCTCGTGCAAACACCTACCATCATCCATCCCATCCCGCAACCCCCAAATTCCCCTCAAATCCCTCCCCCAACCCCCCATCCCCCATGAACCCTTGTGCAAACACTCGTGTGAGCCCCCTCCCCAGCCCCCCAACACTCCCAGCCCCTGACTCTTTGCACGAGGGTTTGCACGAACCCTGATGTGAATCCTCGTGTGAGTCTCCTCACCCACCACCCCCCTCTCCCACCCCTAAATCCTCTGCAATTCCCCCCTGAAACCCCTCCCCCACCCTTTCAAACCACCTGCGAACCCTCCTGCAAATCCTCCTCCAAAAGCTCCTCATGTGCCACCCCCTCCCCACCTCCAAAATCCCAAATCCCCCTTCAAAGCCCTCCCCCACCCTTCAATCTCCCAGCCCCCCACAAACCCTTGTGCAAGCCCTTGTGCAAGGTCTCGTGCGAATCCTTGAGTGAATCTTTGTGCGAGCCCTTGTGCCAACACCCCCGTGCACCGGCACCCGTCCCCCTCTGCACTCCCCACCCGCCCAGCCCCCCCTCAACCCCTCCCCAACCACCCCCCAGCCCCCTACCACGAGCCCTCCTGGAAATCCTCATTCCAACCCTTGTGAAAAAAGCCCTCACAGGACACCTTCGCCCCTCCCCTTCTCCCAAATCCCCACTAAACCCCCTCCCCCACCACCCCAACCCCCTCCTGCAAACCCTCCTGTAAATCCTTGTGCGAACTCCTGTGCAAGTCCTCGTGAAGGCCCTTCATGTGCCACCCCCAAATCCCCCCTTTTCCCACACCTCCAACCTCCCCCACCCGTACGAGCCCCTGTGCAAACCCTCGTGCAAATGCTCGCGTACCATCCTCCACTCCCTCCCCAACCCCTAAATCCCGCCTAACCCCTCCCCCACCCGCCTCCCATCCCTCCCCAGCCCCCTGCAAATCCTTGTGCAAATCCTCGTGTGAGCCCCCTTGTTCCCAACCCCCAGCTCCCCAACCCCAAAATCCTGTACCGCTCCCAACCTGCGGCCCCCCCAGCCCCCCGCAAACTCTTGTGCGAGTTGTCGTGCAAGGCCTTGCACAAATTCTCCTGCGAATCCTTGGGAAAGTCCCCTCATGTCCTGCTGTCCACCCCCATTCCCACCCCCGGAGCCCCCTTAACCCCTCTACTACATCCTCCCACCCCCCATGAATCCTCGTGCAAATCCTTGTGCGAGCCCCCTCCTGTGCCGTCACTCACCCTGTCCCCCCTCTTCCTCCCCTCGAACCCACCCTCAAACCTCTCCCCCACACCCCCTGAAAAACCCTCATGTGAACCCCCATGCAAAACCTGCTCTTACGCTCCCCACACCCCTCCCCCACCCCTAAAATCCCCCCCAAACCCCTACCCACCCCCAAAACCCCCTCATTCCTCTACGAACCCTTGTTTGAAGCCTCATGCGAATCCTTGTGCAAAATGCCCTAAAGTCTCACCACCCCCTTCCCCCCTCCCCAGCCTCTCAACCCCCCCAAACCCTTGTTTGAACCCACCCCCCACCCCCCCATGCCCCAAAGCCCCTCCCCTACCTCCAACCCCCTACAGACCCTTCTGTGAACCCTCGTGCAAATCCTTGTGCGAGCCCCCTCATGTGCCAACACCTGACCTCTCCCCCTCCCCACCCCCAAATCCCCCGTGAAACCCCTCCCCCACCCCTTCAAGCCCCCTGTGAAGCCTTGTGCGAACCCTCATGCAAACCCCCACGTACCATCATCCACCCCCTCCCCAGGCCTCAAATCCCTGCCAGCCCCTCCCCCCTCCACCTCCCCATGAACCCTCCTGCAAACCCCCATCCCAGCCCCCACCCCACCAGCCTCCCTGCCCCCTCCCTCCCACAGCCCCTCGCCCAACCCCCATCAACCCTCGTGGAAGGGTGGTGGAAGGCCTTGTGTGAACCCCCGCACACCATCATCCACAGTCCTCCCCCTTCCCCCCACCCTCCAAATCGCCCGCAAACCCCTCCCCCAGCCCCTGTGCGAATCCTCGTGTGAATCTTTGTGCAAATCCTCATGTGTAAATTGTAGTCCACCACACCCTACCCTCCTCTAAGGTCATGCCCCCCGAAACCCCCCCAACTCCTCCCCAAACCCCCCTGTCACCATGCACACCCCCCCACCCCAGCATTTCAGGTGGAGTGTCGGAGATTTTATTTGGGTAGTGGTGCACGAGGAGGGCCGCACGAGGGTTTGTGGGGCGCGGGGGGGATTGGGGGGTTGAGGGGGGATTTGGGAGGTGGGGGAGGGGGCGGGGGCACACGAGGCGGCTCGTATGAAGATTTGCACGAGGATTCACACAAGGCCTCACTCGTGGGTTTCAGAGGGCTGGGGGCGTGCGGGAGGGATTGATGCTGGATTTGGGGGTGGGGGAGGAGGGAGGGGGGTGGATTATGGCGCACGAGGGGTTTCACACGAGAAATTGCATGAGGATTCGCACAAGGCCTTGCACCAGGATTCACACAAGGGTTTGGGGGGCGGAAGAGGGATTGGGGAGGGGGGAGGGGGTTGGGTGGCAGCACATGATGGGGCTTGTACGAGGATTTGCACGATGATTCACACAAGGCCTTGCAAGATGCTTCACATGGAGGTTTGTGTGAGGGCTCGCTGGGCATGTGGGTGGTGGCGGAGGGGTCTGAGGGAAAATTTGGGGGTGGGGGGGTCATACGAGGGGGTTTTGCACGAGGGTTTACACGAGGATCTCCACGATGACTTGTTGCAGGGGGATGGGGGGACGGGGGGATGGGGGTGGGCATGTGGGGGAGGGGGTTGAAGGGGGATTTGGGGAGTGGGGTGGGGTTTGTAGGGGGCTGGGGGAGGTTTTTGGATGGAATTTGGGGGGTGTGGGTGGTGGGTTTGCACAAGGGTTTGGGGGAGTTCAGAGGCTGGGGAGGGGGGATGGTGGCATTTAGGGTATTTTGCACATGGACTCGCACAAGAGTTTGTAGGGTTTGTAGGGCTGGGGGTGTTTCAGGGGTGGGGGAGAGGGTGGAAGGGGAGATTTGGGGTGGGAGGGGTAGGACGTGGGGTACGGGGGGGCTTGCACGAGACCCTGCACTAGGGTTCGTAGCAGGACTGGTGGCGTGGGATTGGGATTCTGCTCGAGGCCTCGCACAAGGACTCACATGGCGGTTCCTAGGGGACTGGGGGGGTTGGGGGAGGGGCTTAGAGGGGATTGGGACGGGGTGGGGTGGATTTGGGGGTGGGGGAGGGGTGTGGGAGCCGGGGGTGAGGCAGGAGGGGGCTCGCACAAAGATTCGCAGGAGGGTTTGTAGGGGCTGGGGAGGGGGTTGAGGGGGGACTTAGGGCGTGGGGGAGGGGGGAGTGGGATGGACGGTGGCCCATGAGGGGGTTTTGCAGGAGGATTCGCACGAGGCCTCGCACCAGGGTTCACCAGGAGCTGGGGGTGTCGGGGGGTAGGGGAGGGGGCTCACACGAGTGTTTGCACAAGGGCTTATAGGGGTCGGGGGGGCTTGGGGGGTGGGATTTGAGGGGGAATTTGGGGGGTGTGGGAGGGGGCGGGTGATGGTATGTGAGCGTTCGCACGAGGGCTTGTGGGGGGTGGAAGACTGGGGTGTGGGGAGGGGGCTGAGGTGGGGTTTAGGGGCTGGGGGAGTGGAGGTAGATGTCACACAAGGGGACTTTGCACGAGGGTTTGCATGAGCGTTCATAGGGGTCTGGGGGTGTTGTGGGTAGTGGGGGGGGATTTGGGGTGTGTTGGGGGTAGGTGGGGGGGGTGGGGCAGGAGGGGGCTCACACAAGACCTTGCACAAGGGCTCATAGGGGGATGATGGCGTGGGGTTGGGATTTTGCACGAGGCCTCACGGGAGGCGTTTTGGGGGGGGGGGGGCAGGAGGTGGGTGGTGGCGCATGAGGGGGCTGGAACGAGGCTTTGCACAAGGATTCGCACGGGGCCCTGCACGAGGGTTCACACGACAGTTCATGGGGTGCTGTAGGGGGAAGGGGCACGGGGGAGGGGTTTGAGGGCAATTTGGAGGGTGAAGGGGGGGGTTCAAGGGGGATATAGGGGGTGGCGAAGGAGGAGGCTTGCGCGAGGGTTGGCATGAGGTTTGGCAGGGAGGGCTGGGGTGGTGGGGTAGGGGCGTGAGGGGGCATTTGGGGGCGGGGGAGGCGGTGGATGTCGTCCAAGGGGGTTTTGCCCGAGGGTTTGAAGGACAAGTTCCCCAAGGGCTTGTGTTAGGGAGAGCGGGGGGTGTTGGAGGATGTGGGGGACGGGGTTGAGGGGGGATTTGGGAAGGGGGGAGGGGGTTTGCACGAGGCCTTGCATGCTGATTCGCACAAGGGTTCACAGGGGGCTGCGGGGGTTGGGAGAGGGGAAGTAGGGAAGTGGGGGAGGGGCTGTTGGGGGGAGGGGAGAGGGAGGTGGGCGGGGTGGGGGCTGTCACAAGGGTTTGCAGGGGGGTTGGGAGGGGTTGGAAGGTGGGGGAGGGGCTGGCAGAGATTTGGAGGTGGGGGAGGGGTGGATGATGGTACCTGAGCGTTCCCACAAGTTTGCACAGGAGTTTGCAGGAGGGTTCACAAAAGGGTTCATAAGGGAGTGGGGAAGGGTGGGGGTGGGGGAGGGGAGAGAGATTTGGGAGGTGAGGGAGGGGGCGGTGGCGCACGAGGGGGCTCGCGGTAGTATTTGCGCGAGGCCTCGCACGAGGGATCCTGCAGGGCTGGGGGTTAGAGGTCTTGGGAGAGGGGTCGAGGGGGGATTTGGGGGGGTGGTACAGGAGGGGGCTGGCAGGAGGATTCGCACCGAGGCCTTGCACAAGGATTCACACAAGGGTTTGCACAAGGATTTGTGGGGGGATTGGGGTGTGGGGGACGGGTTTGAGGGGGTATTTGGGGGTGGGGAAGGGAATGGATGTCGCGCAAGGCATTTTTGCACGAGGCCTTCAACAAGGATTTCCACGAGGGCTTGTTGTAGGGTGCTGGGGGGGAGCGGTGATTTGGGGGATGAAGGAGGGGGTTGAGGGGGGATTTGGAGGGAGGGGGAGTGCCGGGGGGTGTGCGTGCGGGGGTCCTGAACGAGGATTCACACGAGGGTTTCCACAAGGATTCACACAAGGGTCCCTGGGGGTGGTTGGGGTTTTGGGGAGGGGTGGAGGGTTGGGCTTGGGGGTGGGGGTGTGCGGAGGGGATGGGTGGCAGTGCACGAGGGGGCTTGCACGAGGGCTCACATAGAGACTCACGTGAAGATTCACGTGAGGTCTTGCACGAGGGTTTGTGGAGGGCTGGAAAATTGGGGGGGGCGCGGGGGCAGAGGTGGGGTGTACGGTGTGGAGATGGGTGGGGGATGGTGCGTGAGGGGCCACAATCCAACTCACCGATCTCCTCGGGCCTCCCAAACCTCCTGAGTCCCCCCTGAACACCTCAGTCCCCCCAACCACCGCTGTCCCCAACCCCCTCCGTCCCCCCAAAACGCAACTACCCAAACACCTGTGTCCCCCCCAAACCCCCGGGTCATAGAATAGAATCAAAGAATCATTTAGGTTGGAAAAGACCCTTGGGATCATCGAGTCCAACCATCATCTCCACTCTACAAAGTTCTCCCTTACACCATATCCCTTAACACCACATCTAAACGAGTCTTAAACACATCCAGGGACGGTGACTCCACCACCTCCCTGGGCAGCCTATTCCAGTGTCTGACCACTCTTTCTGTGAAGAATTTTTTTCCTTATGTCCAGCCTAAACCTACCCTGTTGCAGCTTGATGCCGTTCCCTCTTGTTCTATCGCTAATTACCTGTGAGAAGAGACCAGCACCTACCTCTCTACAATGGCCTTTCAAGTAGTTGTAGAGAGCGATGAGGTCTCCCCTCAGCCTCCTCTTCCTCAAACTAAACAGTCCCAGCTCCTTCAATCGCTCCTCATCACATTTATTCTCCAGGCCCTTCACCAGCTTCGTTGCCCTCCTCTGCCCTCGCTCCAGCACCTCGATATCTCTCTCGTATTGAGATGCCCAGAACTGGACACAATACTCCAGGTGTGGCCTCACCAGTGCTGAGTACAGGGGGACAATCACCTCCCTCCTTCTGCTGGTCACACTAGTTCTAATACAAGCCGGGATGGCATTGGCCCTCTTGGCCACCTAGGCACACTGCTGGCTCATGTTCAGCCGCTTGTCAATGTGAACCCTCAGGTCCTTTTCTGCCAGGCAGCTCTCCAGCCACACTGCCCCAAGCCTGTAGCGATGTATGGGGTTGTTGTGGCCCAAGTGCAGGACCCAGCACTTGGCCTTGTTGAAGCTCATACCGTTAGCATTGGCCCATCGGTCCAACCTGTCCAAGTTTCTCTGTAGAGCCTCCCTATCCTCATGTAGATCAACACTCCCGCTTAGCTTCGTGTCATCTGCAAACTTGCTGGTGATACACTCTCTGTCCTTATCAAGGTCATCAATAAAGATGTTGAACAGAAATGGTCCCAACACTGAGCCCTGAGGGACACCACTTGTGACCGGCCGCCGGCTGGATTTAACTCCATTGACCACCACTCTTTGGGACCGCCCATCCAGCCAGTGCTTGATCCAGCAGATCGTATGCTCATGCAGGCCATGAGCCGCCAGTTCTTCCATGAGATTTCTGTGGGGGACAGTGTCAAATGCTTTTCAAAAGCCTAGGTAGACAATGTCCACAGCCTTTCCCTCATCCAATAATTGGGTCATCTTGTCATAGAAGAAGATCAGGTTCGTCAGGCAGGTCCTGCCTTTCCTAAACCCATGCTGACTAGGCCTGATCCCCTGCTTGTCCATTATATGACTTGTAATGGCACTCAAGATGATCTGCTCCATGACCTTCCCTGCTACCGAGGTCAGACTGACAGGCCTATAGTTTCCCAGATCCTCCTTTCTGCCTTTTTTGTAGATGGGCACTACATTTGCTACCCTCTGTGGAATAAATACTAAATTGGCTAAAAAATACAAAAGTACAGCATTGTTCACACCTTAAGGAAAAGTATAAAATCAAGAGGCTTCTGAGGTAGAAAATAGCCGCAGCTGGCATGAAGGACACAATATCTGTGGTTCCCTGATAAGCTACATGAGGTACGGGACGGGATGCAATTATTCCGTGGCTTTACCTTATGATGTATAGCGGATACAGGAATGGGATGATACCATGAAACAGATAAGCTGCCAATTAGCTGCCCGTTAGATGCTCAGAGCCAACATTTTGTCAAATGTTGATGAAATGCTGTCCTTTGTGCGAACTTTGCTCATTATAATGTCATTATAATACCAAAACACACCTCCATCCCGAAGGCTACCCGCCTCCAAGGTGCGACCACTCCTTCTTGAGTCTGCGCCCTGAATTTCTCGTAAACTATACCTTTAATTGTGAAGCGAGAGAAATTTACACCAATCATGATAAAAGTATGTATGACTAAAGTCACTCAAACTCCACCTTGAAGATAACAAATAGTATAAAAATAGCCCAAGAGAGGGGGGATACCCAGGGAAGACACCATCATAAAGAATTACATCACTGACTTCTGGGATCAGTCGACGGGCTGAGCCTCTCTTCCCCCCCATAGGGACGCCTTTGGGTAAGACTTAGATTATACCGAGTGCGTCCTCGGGAAACTTAGAAATTTCTCTAGAGACTCTCTTTTTCCACATTTAAAGCCAGGCTGTATCGTTTATAACTTTGTCGCGCGGTTTGTATATGTAACAATACTTTCATTTGCACGTGCTTTGCAGACAGTGTATTTATCACCGGCGATCCTAAGAACCTATATCTCTGTTGTTTAAATAAACTGCACTTTTTTAAGTAGCTAGTCGTTTTGGTTTCTCACTGAACGTGACCAAAGACTCGAGAGTGGTCGTGCTAGTTCATGAGCACGACTAGACTGAAGGTGCAGTCCACTATTAGTGTATCCAAATCGTAATAGTTTAATACATATTAAACGCGATTGGACTGATAGTGCTGAATTGGGCATCACTCAGAATTTAAACCTAGCCTCACCTAGCCTCCCACCTCGGTGAGGAGTGTTAGAACGCAAGGGGGTTTATCTTCTGCTAAAACCGCTTTGCCCCTTTTCACGCAACAACAGCGGCAAGGTTGAGCCTCACTGGCAACAAACGCCGAGGCGAGTCCATCACAGGAGCCAAGCTGATGCAGGCCCAGGAGCAAAGCAGAGCTGTACCAAGGAGCCGTGTCGAGCCGGCACACGGAAGGAGGCTGAGATAGCGCCAGGAGCTGAGCCGGCCCTAGGAACCCTGTGGAGCCAACGTAGGAGCCTCCATGAGCCATCCCAGGAGCCAAGATGAGCTGGCCAAGGAGATGGGCAGAGCTGGCCGCAGGAGCCCATCTGACTTTGTGCCATAAGACCAGGCAAGGCTGCGGCGAGGGCTGAGCTGTGTAAGCTAAGGATTCGGGCCGATATGCAACAGATGCTGGGACGAGCAAGCCCCCAGAGCTGAGCTGCGTTGGTCCCAGGAAACGGGGGGAGGCAGCCCCAAAGTTGAGCTTCACTGGCCTCAGGTTCCGAGGTGTGCTGCCACCAGGAGTCAAGATAGGTTAGTCCAAGGAATCGAGCTGACCTGGTTCCAAAAGGCAAGCCGAGGCAACACATAGAAGCACGTTGAGTTGGTCCACGGAGCTGAGTTGAGAGTTCCCTAGGAGGCATGCGGAGCCAGGCCAGGAGCCTTACAGAGGTTTCCCATGAGCCGAGTGGAGACGGTCCCAGAGGTGAGCCAAAGAGAGGCCTTAGGTCGAGCCTCACTGGTGACAAAGACCCAGGCAAGTTCGTCACAGGAGTGAAGCTGATGCAGGCCTAGGAGCAGAGCAGCACTGGACCAAGTAGTCAAGCTGAGCCGGCTCCAATAGGCAAGCCAAGGCGGCCCATGGAAGCAATTTGAGTTGGTCCAAGGAGCTGAGTGGAGTGTGGCCTAGGAGCCATGCGGAGCCAGGCCAGGAGCCTTATGGCAACATGCCAGGAGCCGAGGTGAGGCGGTCGCGGGAACGGATCCAAACAGAGCCCAAATATCAAGCTGCACTGGCCACAAACGCCCAGGCAAGTCCGTCACAGGAGTGATGCTGATGTAGGTCTAGGAGCAGAGCAGAGCACAGCTGGACCAAAGAGTCGAGCTCAGCGGGGACAAGGAAGGATGCGGAGATAGCGCCAGGAGCTGAGCTGGCCCTAGGAACCCTGCGGAGGCAAGTGTAGGAGCCTCCATGAGCCGTCCCAGGAGCCAAGATGAGCTGGCCAAGGAGTTGGGCAGAGCTGGCCACAAGAGTCCGTCTGACTTTGTGTCAAAAGACCAGGCAAGTCTCTGGCGAGGGCCGAGCGGAGACAGCTCAGTAGTTGGGCCGAGATGCTGAGCATGCTGAGCGCAGCCAGCCCCTGGAGCTGAGCTGTGTCGTTCCCAAGAAGTGAGTGGAGGCGTCCCCAAAAATCGAGCTTTGCTGTTCAGGATCCGAGCTGAGCTGCCACCAGCAGTCAAGGTACGTTGGTGCAAGGAGCCGAGCTGAGCGGGCTCCAAAAGGCAAGCTGAGGCGGCACATGGGGGCAAGTTGAGTAGGTCCAAGGAGCTGAATGGAGTGTGGCCTAGGAGTCATGCGGAGCCAGGCCGGGAGCCTTCCGGAGGCATCCCAGGAGCTGAATTGAGGCTGTCACGGGAGGTGAGCCAAATACTGCCTTGTTCTAAAGCTCTTTGGAAACCACTTGCGTAGCCCCACAGACCTGGGGGCTGCAGGCTTTTCTAGAGCCTTCAGCCTCAAAACCACCCATTCCCACTTGGCGCAGCGCCAGCCTCCAACACTCCATATGAGTGGAGACTGGTCCCACGCCCAAAGAGCCAGGAGGGAAAATTATGCCTTGTTCTAAAGCTCTTTGGGAACCGCTTGCGTAGCCCCACAGACCTGGGGGCTGCAGGCTTTCCTGGCGCCTTCAGCCTCAAAACCACCCTTTCCAACTTGGCGCCGCGCCAGGCACAAAAATGGCCATATGGCTGGAGATTGGTCCCACGCCCAAAGAGCCAGCAGGGAAAACTATGCCTTGCGCTAAAGCTCTTTGGGAACCGCTTGCGTAGCCCCACACACCTGTGGGCTGCAGGCTTTCCTGCTGCCTTCAGCCTCAAAACCACCCTTTCCCACTTGGCGCCGCGCCAGGCACAAAAATGGCCATATGTCTGGAGACTGGTTCCACACCCAAAGATGTCGTAGGTCTCTGGGCAATGCAAGCGTCTTAGCAGAGATGTAGCCAGGGTCATGAGAACAATTCTGAGAGACACTGGGAACAAGCCCTAGAATTCCCTCCTGGCACTTTCCATGTTGGAGACACAGCAAGATGATTTTTTGATTGTTTAACACGTATCTCTTTGAAGAATGTAGCCAAGGAGATAACTAGGTGACTTGAAGCAGATCCTACTGAGTCTAAGAACAGTCCCCATTTTTCCCTGCTGGCACTTTCCATGTGGGAGATATGCCAAGATGGGTGTTGGTTTTGAGGGCAACTCCCTGGAGAGAATGTTAGCAAAGACTAAACCAGGAGAGCAGAAAGCAGTATTCAAAGATAGGCAGAGCAAGTCCTATATTTCCCTCCTGACACTTTCCATTTAGGACATATAGCGGGATACTTATTGGTTTTGAGGAAATCTCCCTGGAGACTGTAGGCAGGAAAGTTTCTGGCACATGGAATGCCATTCTTGTAGCACTGCGATGAATTCCTGCAATTCTCTCCTGGCACTTTCCCTGTAGGAGATACCGCAAGACGTTTCTGTAGATTGGGCACAGCGCTCTGCAGGGTGTTAGCAGAGACTTTCCCGGGACAGTGAAACCCTATGTCAGAGACACTGAGAAGAAGCCCCAATGTTCCCTCCAGGCACTTTCAGTGTGGGTGCCTTCTCCACGTGGTTCCTGGTTTCACTGCAGCTCTGAAGAGAATGTTAGACAAGAGGTAACCGGGACAGTGAAAACAGTACTCAAAGACAGGGAGAGCAAGCTCTCTCTTGGCACTTTGGATGTGGGACATACAGCGAGATGTTTGCTGCTTTTGCGTTTGGCTGTTGGGAGATTTACAGCACAAAGATATCTAGTTGATTTGAAGCAGTTCCGAGAAAGTCTAAACATAATCGCCACTTCTCCCTCCTGGCACTTTCCATGTGGGAGATATAGCAGGATGTATATTGGTTTTGAGGACAACTCAATGGACAGTGTAGGGAGAAAAGGTCCTGGCTCCTTGAATGCCGTTCCTGGAGACGCTGCGATCAATGTGGGAGATATGTCAAGATGTGTGTTGGTTTTGAGGACGGCTCTCTGGAGAGTCTTAGCAAAGAGGTCACAGGGATAATCAGAGCAATTCTCAGAGACACTGAGAACAAGCTCGACAATTCCCTCCTGGCACTTTCCCTGTAGGAGATACCGCAAGACGTTTCTGTAGATTGTGCACAGCGCTCTGCAGGGTGTTAGCAGAGACTTTCCCGGGACAGTGAAACCCTATGTCAGAGACACTGAGAAGAAGCCCCAATGTTCCCTCCAGGGACTTTCAGTATGGGTGCCTTCTCCACGTGGTTCCTGGTTTCCCTGCAGCGCTGAAGAGAATGTTAGCAAAGAGGTAACCGGGACAGTGAAAACAGTACTCAAAGAGAGGGAGAGCAAGCTCTCTCTTGGCACTTTGGATGTGGGACATACAGCGAGATGTTTGCTGCTTTTGCGTTTGGCTGTTGGGAGATTTACAGCACAAAGATATCTAGTTGATTTGAAGCAGTTCCGAGAAAGTCTAAACATAATCGCCACTTCTCCCTCCTGGCACTTTCCATGTGGGAGATATAGCAGGATGTATATTGGTTTTGAGGACAACTCAATGGACAGTGTAGGGAGAAAAGGTCCTGGCTCCTTGAATGCCGTTTCTGGAGACACTGCGATCAATGTGGGAGATATGTCAAGATGTGTGTTTCTTTTGAGGACGGCTCTCCGGAGAGTCTTAGCAAAGAGGTCACACAGATAATCAGAGCAATTCTCAGAGACACTGAGAACAAGCTCCACAATTCCCTCCTGGCACTTTCCCTGTAGGAGATACCACAAGACGTTTCTGTAGATTGGGCACAGCGCTCTGCAGGGTGTTAGCAGAGACTTTCCCGGGACAGTGGAACCCTATGTCAGAGACACTGAGAAGAAGCCCCAATGTTCCCTCCAGGCACTTTCAGTGTGGGTGCCTTCTCCACGTGGTTCCTGGTTTCACTGCAGCGCTGAAGAGAATGTTAGCAAAGAGGTAACCGGGACAGTGAAAACAGTACTCAAAGAGAGGGAGAGCAAGCTCTCTCTTGGCACTTTCGATGTCGGACATACAGCGAGATGTTTGCTGCTTTTGCGTTTGGCTGTTGGGAGATTTACAGCACAAAGATATCTAGTTGATTTGAAGCAGTTCCGAGAAAGTCTAAACATAATCGCCACTTCTCCCTCCTGGCACTTTCCATGTGGGAGATATAGCAGGATGTATATTGGTTTTGAGGACAACTCAATGGACAGTGTAGGGAGAAAAGTTCCTGGCTCCTTGAATGCCTTTTCTGGAGACACTGCGATCAATGTGGGAGATATGTCAAGATGTGTGTTGGTTTTGAGGACGTCTCTCTGGAGAGTCTTAGCAAAGAGGTCACACAGATAATCAGAGCAATTCTCAGAGACACTGAGAACAAGCTCCACAATTCCCTCCTGGCACTTTCCCTGTAGGAGATACCGCAAGACGTTTCTGTAGATTGGGCACAGCGCTCTGCACGGTGTTAGCAGAGACTTTCCCATGACAGTGAAACCCTATGTCAGAGACACTGAGAAGAAGCCCCAATGTTCCCTCCAGGCACTTTCAGTATGGGTGCCTTCTCCACGTGGTTCCTGGTTTCACTGCAGCTCTGAAGAGAACGTTAGCAAAGAGGTAACCGGGACAGTGAAAACAGTACTCAAAGAGAGGGAGAGCAAGCTCTCTCTTGGCACTTTGGATGTGGGACATACAGCGAGATGTTTGCTGCTTTTGCGTTTGGCTGTTGGGCGATTTACAGCACAAAGATATCTAGTTGATTTGAAGCAGTTCCGAGAAAGTCTAAACATAATCGCCACTTCTCCCTCCTGGCACTTTCCATGTGGGAGATATAGCAGGATGTATATTGGTTTTGAGGACAACTCAATGGACAGTGTAGGGAGAAAAGGTCCTGGCTCCTTGAATGCCGTTTCTGGAGACACTGCGATCAATGTGGGAGATATGTCAAGATGTGTGTTGGTTTTGAGGACGTCTCTCTGGAGAGTCTTAGCAAAGAGGTCACACAGATAATCAGAGCAATTCTCAGAGACACTGAGAACAAGCTCCACAATTCCCTCCTGGCACTTTCCCTGTAGGAGATACCGCAAGACGTTTCTGTAGATTGGGCACAGCGCTCTGCAGGGTGTTAGCAGAGACTTTCCCGGGACAGTGAAACCCTATGTCAGAGACACTGAGAAGAAGCCCCAATGTTCCCTCCAGGCACTTTCAGTATGGGTGCCTTCTCCACGTGGTTCCTGGTTTCACTGCAGCTCTGAAGAGAATGTTAGCAAAGAGGTAACCGGGACAGTGAAAACAGTACTCAAAGACAGGGAGAGCAAGCTCTCTCTTGGCACTTTGGATGTGGGACATACAGCGAGATGTTTGCTGCTTTTGCGTTTGGCTGTTGGGCGATTTACAGCACAAAGATATCTAGTTGATTTGAAGCAGTTCCGAGAAAGTCTAAACATAATCGCCACTTCTCCCTCCTGGCACTTTCCATGTGGGAGATATAGCAGGATGTATATTGGTTTTGAGGACAACTCAATGGACAGTGTAGGGAGAAAAGTTCCTGGCTCCTTGAATGCCGTTTCTGGAGACACTGCGATCAATGTGGGAGATATGTCAAGATGTGTGTTGGTTTTGAGGACGTCTCTCTGGAGAGTCTTAGCAAAGAGGTCACACAGATAATCAGAGCAATTCTCAGAGACACTGAGAACAAGCTCCACAATTCCCTCCTGGCACTTTCCCTGTAGGAGATACCGCAAGACGTTTCTGTAGATTGGGCACAGCGCTCTGCACGGTGTTAGCAGAGACTTTCCCATGACAGTGAAACCCTATGTCAGAGACACTGAGAAGAAGCCCCAATGTTCCCTCCAGGCACTTTCAGTGTGGGTGCCTTCTCCACGTGGTTCCTGGTTTCACTGCAGCTCTGAAGAGAACGTTAGCAAAGAGGTAACCGGGACAGTGAAAACAGTACTCAAAGAGAGGGAGAGCAAGCTCTCTCTTGGCACTTTGGATGTGGGACATACAGCGAGATGTTTGCTGCTTTTGCGTTTGGCTGTTGGGAGATTTACAGCACAAAGATATCTAGTTGATTTGAAGCAGTTCCGAGAAAGTCTAAACATAATCGCCACTTCTCCCTCCTGGCACTTTCCATGTGGGAGATATAGCAGGATGTATATTGGTTTTGAGGACAACTCAATGGAGAGTGTAGGGAGAAAAGTTCCTGGCTCCTTGAATGCCGTTCCTGGAGACACTGCGATCAATGTGGGAGATATGTCAAGATGTGTGTTGGTTTTGAGGACGGCTCTCTGGAGAGTCTTAGCAAAGAGGTCACAGGGATAATCAGAGCAATTCTCAGAGACACTGAGAACAAGCTCGACAATTCCCTCCTGGCACTTTCCCTGTAGGAGATACCGCAAGACGTTTCTGTAGATTGGGCACAGCGCTCTGCACGGTGTTAGCAGAGACTTTCCCGGGACAGTGAAACCCTATGTCAGAGACACTGCGAAGAAGCCCCAATGTTCCCTCCAGGCACTTTCAGTGTGGGTGCCTTCTCCACGTGGTTCCTGGTTTCCCTGCAGCGCTGAAGAGAATGTTAGCAGAGGTAACCGGGACAGTGAAAACAGTACTCAAAGAGAGGGAGAGCAAGCTCTCTCTTGGCACTTTGGATGTGGGACATACAGCGAGATGTTTGCTGCTTTTACTTTTGGCTGTTGGGAGATTTACAGCACAAAGATATCTAGTTGATTTGAAGCAGTTCCGAGAAAGTCTAAACATAATCGCCACTTCTCCCTCCTGGCACTTTCCATGTGGGAGATATAGCAGGATGTATATTGGTTTTGAGGACAACTCAATGGACAGTGTAGGGAGAAAAGGTCCTGGCTCCTTGAATGCTGTTCCTGGAGACACTGCGATCAATGTGGGAGATATGTCAAGATGTGTGTTTGTTTTGAGGACGGCTCTCTGGAGAGTCTTAGCAAAGAGGTCACAGGGATAATCAGAGCAATTCTCAGAGACACTGAGAACAAGCTCGACAATTCCCTCCTGGCACTTTCCCTGTAGGAGATACCGCAAGACGTTTCTGTAGATTGGGCACAGCGCTCTGCAGGGTGTTAGCAGAGACTTTCCCGGGACAGTGAAACCCTATGTCAGAGACACTGAGAAGAAGCCCCAATGTTCCCTCCAGGCACTTTCAGTGTGGGTGCCTTCTCCACGTGGTTCCTCGTTTCCCTGCAGCGCTGAAGAGAATGTTAGCAGAGGTAACCGGGACAGTGAAAACAGTACTCAAAGAGAGGGAGAGCAAGCTCTCTCTTGGCACTTTGGATGTGGGACATACAGCGAGATGTTTGCTGCTTTTGCGTTTGGCTGTTGGGAGATTTACAGCACAAAGATATCTAGTTGATTTGAAGCAGTTCCGAGAAAGTCTAAACATAATCCCCACTTCTCCCTCCTGGCACTTTCCATGTGGGAGATATAGCAGGATGTATATTGGTTTTGAGGACAACTCAATGGACAGTGTAGGGAGAAAACTTCCTGGCTCCTTGAATGCCGTTCCTGGAGACACTGCGATCAATGAGGGAGATATGTCAAGATGTGTGTTGGTTTTGAGGACGGCTCTCTGGAGAGTCTTAGCAAAGAGGTCACAGGGATAATCAGAGCAATTCTCAGAGACACTGAGAACAAGCTCGACAATTCCCTCCTGGCACTTTCCCTGTAGGAGATACCGCAAGACGTTTCTGTAGATTGGGCACAGCGCTCTGCAGGGTGTTAGCAGAGACTTTCCCGGGACAGTGAAACCCTATGTCAGAGACACTGAGAAGAAGCCCCAATGTTCCCTCCAGGCACTTTCAGTGTGGGTGCCTTCTCCACGTGGTTCCTGGTTTCCCTGCAGCACTGAAGAGAATGTTAGCAAAGAGGTAACCGGGACAGTGAAAACAGTACTCAAAGAGAGGGAGAGCAAGCTCTCTCTTGGCACTTTGGATGTGGGACATCCAGCGAGATGTTTGCTGCTTTTGCGTTTGGCTGTTGGGAGATTTACAGCACAAAGATATCTAGTTGATTTGAAGCAGTTCCGAGAAAGTCTAAACATAATCGCCACTTCTCCCTCCTGGCACTTTCCATGTGGGAGATATAGCAGGATGTATATTGGTTTTGAGGACAACTCAATGGACAGTGTAGGGAGAAAAGTTCCTGGCTCCTTGAATGCCGTTCCTGGAGACACTGCGATCAATGAGGGAGATATGTCAAGATGTGTGTTGGTTTTGAGGACGGCTCTCTGGAGAGTCTTAGCAAAGAGGTCACAGGGATAATTAGAGCAATTCTCAGAGACACTGAGAACAAGCTCCACAATTCCCTCCTGGCACTTTCCCTGTAGGAGATACCGCAAGACGTTTCTGTAGATTGGGCACAGCGCTCTGCAGGGTGTTAGCAGAGACTTTCCCGGGACAGTGAAACCCTATGTCAGAGACACTGAGAAGAAGCCCCAATGTTCCCTCCAGGCACTTTCAGTGTGGGTGCCTTCTCCACGTGGTTCCTGGTTTCCCTGCAGCGCTGAAGGGAATGTTAGCAGAGGTAACCGGGACAGTGAAAACAGTACTCAAAGAGAGGGAGAGCAAGCTCTCTCTTGGCACTTTGGATGTGGGACATCCAGCGAGATGTTTGCTGCTTTTGCGTTTGGCTGTTGGGAGATTTACAGCACAAAGATATCTAGTTGATTTGAAGCAGTTCCGAGAAAGTCTAAACATAATCGCCACTTCTCCCTCCTGGCACTTTCCATGTGGGAGATATAGCAGGATGTATATTGGTTTTGAGGACAACTCAATGGACAGTGTAGGGAGAAAAGTTCCTGGCTCCTTGAATGCCGTTCCTGGAGACACTGCGATCAATGTGGGAGATATGTCAAGATGTGTGTTTGTTTTGAGGACGGCTCTCTGGAGAGTCTTAGCAAAGAGGTCACAGGGATAATCAGAGCAATTCTCAGAGACACTGAGAACAAGCTCGACAATTCCCTCCTGGCACTTTCCCTGTAGGAGATACCGCAAGACGTTTCTGTAGATTGGGCACAGCGCTCTGCAGGGTGTTAGCAGAGACTTTCCCGGGACAGTGAAACCCTATGTCAGAGACACTGAGAAGAAGCCCCAATGTTCCCTCCAGGCACTTTCAGTGTGGGTGCCTTCTCCACGTGGTTCCTGGTTTCCCTGCAGCGCTGAAGAGAATGTTAGCAGAGGTAACCGGGACAGTGAAAACAGTACTCAAAGACAGGGAGAGCAAGCTCTCTCTTGACACTTTGGATGTGGGACATACAGCGAGATGTTTGCTGCTTTTGCGTTTGGCTGTTGGGAGATTTACAGCACAAAGATATCTAGTTGATTTGAAGCAGTTCCGAGAAAGTCGAAACATAATCGCCACTTCTCCCTCCTGGCACTTTCCATGTGGGAGATATAGCAGGATGTATATTGGTTTTGAGGACAACTCAATGGACAGTGTAGGGAGAAGAGTTCCTGGCTCCTTGAATGCCGTTCCTGGAGACACTGCGATCAATGAGGGAGATATGTCAAGATGTGTGTTTGTTTTGAGGACGGCTCTCTGGAGAGTCTTAGCAAAGAGGTCACAGGGATAATCAGAGCAATTCTCAGAGACACTGAGAACAAGCTCGACAATTCCCTCCTGGCACTTTCCCTGTAGGAGATACCGCAAGACGTTTCTGTAGATTGGGCACAGCGCTCTGCAGGGTGTTAGCAGAGACTTTCCCGGGACAGTGAAACCCTATGTCAGAGACACTGAGAAGAAGCCCCAATGTTCCCTCCAGGCACTTTCAGTGTGGGTGCCTTCTCCACGTGGTTCCTGGTTTCCCTGCAGCGCTGAAGAGAATGTTAGCAGAGGTAACCGGGACAGTGAAAACAGTACTCAAAGAGAGGGAGAGCAAGCTCTCTCTTGGCACTTTGGATGTGGGACATACAGCGAGATGTTTGCTGCTTTTGCGTTTGGCTGTTGGGAGATTTACAGCACAAAGATATCTAGTTGATTTGAAGCAGTTCCGAGAAAGTCTAAACATAATCCCCACTTCTCCCTCCTGGCACTTTCCATGTGGGAGATATAGCAGGATGTATATTGGTTTTGAGGACAACTCAATGGACAGTGTAGGGAGAAAAGTTCCTGGCTCCTTGAATGCCGTTCCTGGAGACACTGCGATCAATGTGGGAGATATGTCAAGATGTGTGTTTGTTTTGAGGACGGCTCTCTGGAGAGTCTTAGCAAAGAGGTCACAGGGATAATCAGAGCAATTCTCAGAGACACTGAGAACAAGCTCGACAATTCCCTCCTGGCACTTTCCCTGTAGGAGATACCGCAAGACGTTTCTGTAGATTGGGCACAGCGCTCTGCAGGGTGTTAGCAGAGACTTTCCCGGGACAGTGAAACCCTATGTCAGAGACACTGAGAAGAAGCCCCAATGTTCCCTCCAGGCACTTTCAGTGTGGGTGCCTTCTCCACGTGGTTCCTGGTTTCCCTGCAGCGCTGAAGAGAATGTTAGCAAAGAGGTAACCGGGACAGTGAAAACAGTACTCAAAGAGAGGGAGAGCAAGCTCTCTCTTGGCACTTTGGATGTGGGACATACAGCGAGATGTTTGCTGCTTTTGCGTTTGGCTGTTGGGAGATTTACAGCACAAAGATATCTAGTTGATTTGAAGCAGTTCCGAGAAAGTCTAAACATAATCGCCACTTCTCCCTCCTGGCACTTTCCATGTGGGAGATATAGCAGGATGTATATTGGTTTTGAGGACAACTCAATGGACAGTGTAGGGAGAAAAGTTCCTGGCTCCTTGAATGCCGTTCCTGGAGACACTGCGATCAATGTGGGAGATATGTCAAGATGTGTGTTTGTTTTGAGGACGGCTCTCTGGAGAGTCTTAGCAAAGAGGTCACAGGGATAATCAGAGCAATTCTCAGAGACACTGAGAACAAGCTCGACAATTCCCTCCTGGCACTTTCACTGTAGGAGATACCGCAAGACGTTTCTGTAGATTGGGCACAGCGCTCTGCACGGTGTTAGCAGAGACTTTCCCGGAACAGTGAAACCCTATGTCAGAGACACTGAGAAGAAGCCCCAATGTTCCCTCCAGGCACTTTCAGTGTGGGTGCCTTCTCCACGTGGTTCCTGGTTTCCCTGCAGCGCTGAAGAGAATGTTAGCAAAGAGGTAACCGGGACAGTGAAAACAGTACTCAAAGAGAGGGAGAGCAAGCTCTCTCTTGGCACTTTGGATGTGGGACATACAGCGAGATGTTTGCTGCTTTTGCGTTTGGCTGTTGGGAGATTTACAGCACAAAGATATCTAGTTGATTTGAAGCAGTTCCGAGAAAGTCTAAACATAATCCCCACTTCTCCCTCCTGGCACTTTCCATGTGGGAGATATAGCAGGATGTATATTGGTTTTGAGGACAACTCAATGGACAGTGTAGGGAGAAAAGTTCCTGGCTCCTTGAATGCCGTTCCTGGAGACACTGCGATCAATGTGGGAGATATGTCAAGATGTGTGTTTGTTTTGAGGACGGCTCTCTGGAGAGTCTTAGCAAAGAGGTCACAGGGATAATCAGCGCAATTCTCAGAGACACTGAGAACAAGCTCGACAATTCCCTCCTGGCACTTTCCCTGTAGGAGATACCACAAGACGTTTCTGTAGATTGGGCACAGCGCTCTGCAGGGTGTTAGCAGAGACTTTCCCGGGACAGTGAAACCCTATGTCAGAGACACTGAGAAGAAGCCCCAATGTTCCCTCCAGGCACTTTCAGTGTGGGTGCCTTCTCCACGTGGTTCCTCGTTTCCCTGCAGCGCTGAAGAGAATGTTAGCAAAGAGGTAACCGGGACAGTGAAAACAGTACTCAAAGAGAGGGAGAGCAAGCTCTCTCTTGGCACTTTGGATGTGGGACATACAGCGAGATGTTTGCTGCTTTTGCGTTTGGCTGTTGGGAGATTTACAGCACAAAGATATCTAGTTGATTTGAAGCAGTTCCCAGAAAGTCTAAACATAATCGCCACTTCTCCCTCCTGGCACTTTCCATGTGGGAGATATAGCAGGATGTATATTGGTTTTGAGGACAACTCAATGGACAGTGTAGGGAGAAAAGTTCCTGGCTCCTTGAATGCCGTTCCTGGAGACACTGCGATCAATGTGGGAGATATGTCAAGATGTGTGTTTGTTTTGAGGACGGCTCTCTGGAGAGTCTTAGCAAAGAGGTCACAGGGATAATCAGAGCAATTCTCAGAGACACTGAGAACAAGCTCGACAATTCCCTCCTGGCACTTTCCCTGTAGGAGATACCGCAAGACGTTTCTGTAGATTGGGCACAGCGCTCTGCAGGGTGTTAGCAGAGACTTTCCCGGGACAGTGAAACCCTATGTCAGAGACACTGAGAAGAAGCCCCAATGTTCCCTCCAGGCACTTTCAGTGTGGGTGCCTTCTCCACGTGGTTCCTGGTTTCCCTGCAGCGCTGAAGAGAATGTTAGCAAAGAGGTAACCGGGACAGTGAAAACAGTACTCAAAGAGAGGGAGAGCAAGCTCTCTCTTGGCACTTTGGATGTGGGACATACAGCGTGATGTTTGCTGCTTTTGCGTTTGGCTGTTGGGAGATTTACAGCACAAAGATATCTAGTTGATTTGAAGCAGTTCCGAGAAAGTCTAAACATAATCCCCACTTCTCTCTCCTGGCACTTTCCATGTGGGAGATATAGCAGGATGTATATTGGTTTTGAGGACAACTCAATGGACAGTGTAGGGAGAAAAGTTCCTGGCTCCTTGAATGCCGTTCCTGGAGACACTGCGATCAATGTGGGAGATATGTCAAGATGTGTGTTTGTTTTGAGGACGGCTCTCTGGAGAGTCTTAGCAAAGAGGTCACAGGGATAATCAGAGCAATTCTCAGAGACACTGAGAACAAGCTCGACAGTTCCTCCTGGCACTTTCCCTGTAGGAGATACCGCAAGACGTTTCTGTAGATTGGGCACAGCGCTCTGCAGGGTGTTAGCAGAGACTTTCCCGGGACAGTGAAACCCTATGTCAGAGACACTGAGAAGAAGCCCCAGTGTTCCCTCCAGGCACTTTCAGTGTGGGTGCCTTCTCCACGTGGTTCCTCGTTTCCCTGCAGCGCTGAAGAGAATGTTAGCAAAGAGGTAACCGGGACAGTGAAAACAGTACTCAAAGACAGGGAGAGCAAGCTCTCTCTTGGCACTTTGGATGTGGGACATCCAGCGAGATGTTTGCTGCTTTTGCGTTTGGCTGTTGGGAGATTTACAGCACAAAGATATCTAGTTGATTTGAAGCAGTTCCGAGAAAGTCTAAACATAATCGCCACTTCTCCCTCCTGGCACTTTCCATGTGGGAGATATAGCAGGATGTATATTGGTTTTGAGGACAACTCAATGGACAGTGTAGGGAGAAAAGTTCCTGGCTCCTTGAATGCCGTTCCTGGAGACACTGCGATCAATGTGGGAGATATGTCAAGATGTGTGTTGGTTTTGAGGACGGCTCTCTGGAGAGTCTTAGCAAAGAGGTCACAGGGATAATCAGAGCAATTCTCAGAGACACTGAGGACAAGCTCGACAATTCCCTCCTGGCACTTTCCCTGTAGGAGATACCGCAAGACGTTTCTGTAGATTGGGCACAGCGCTCTGCAGGGTGTTAGCAGAGACTTTCCCGGGACAGTGAAACCCTATGTCAGAGACACTGAGAAGAAGCCCCAATGTTCCCTCCAGGCACTTTCAGTGTGGGTGCCTTCTCCACGTGGTTCCTCGTTTCCCTGCAGCGCTGAAGAGAATGTTAGCAAAGAGGTAACCGGGACAGTGAAAACAGTACTCAAAGACAGGGAGAGCAAGCTCTCTCTTGGCACTTTGGATGTGGGACATACAGCGAGATGTTTGCTGCTTTTGCGTTTGGCTGTTGGGAGATTTACAGCACAAAGATATCTAGTTGATTTGAAGCAGTTCCGAGAAAGTCTAAACATAATCCCCACTTCTCCCTCCTGGCACTTTCCATGTGGGAGATATAGCAGGATGTATATTGGTTTTGAGGACAACTCAATGGACAGTGTAGGGAGAAAAGTTCCTGGCTCCTTGAATGCCGTTCCTGGAGACACTGCGATCAATGTGGGAGATATGTCAAGATGTGTGTTTGTTTTGAGGACGGCTCTCTGGAGAGTCTTAGCAAAGAGGTCACAGGGATAATCAGAGCAATTCTCAGAGACACTGAGAACAAGCTCGACAATTCCCTCCTGGCACTTTCCCTGTAGGAGATACCGCAAGACGTTTCTGTAGATTGGGCACAGCGCTCTGCAGGGTGTTAGCAGAGACTTTCCCGGGACAGTGAAACCCTATGTCAGAGACACTGAGAAGAAGCCCCAATGTTCCCTCCAGGCACTTTCAGTGTGGGTGCCTTCTCCACGTGGTTCCTGGTTTCCCTGCAGCGCTGAAGAGAATGTTAGCAAAGAGGTAACCGGGACAGTGAAAACAGTACTCAAAGAGAGGGAGAGCAAGCTCTCTCTTGGCACTTTGGATGTGGGACATACAGCGTGATGTTTGCTGCTTTTGCGTTTGGCTGTTGGGAGATTTACAGCACAAAGATATCTAGTTGATTTGAAGCAGTTCCGAGAAAGTCTAAACATAATCCCCACTTCTCTCTCCTGGCACTTTCCATGTGGGAGATATAGCAGGATGTATATTGGTTTTGAGGACAACTCAATGGACAGTGTAGGGAGAAAAGTTCCTGGCTCCTTGAATGCCGTTCCTGGAGACACTGCGATCAATGTGGGAGATATGTCAAGATGTGTGTTTGTTTTGAGGACGGCTCTCTGGAGAGTCTTAGCAAAGAGGTCACAGGGATAATCAGAGCAATTCTCAGAGACACTGAGAACAAGCTCGACAGTTCCTCCTGGCACTTTCCCTGTAGGAGATACCGCAAGACGTTTCTGTAGATTGGGCACAGCGCTCTGCAGGGTGTTAGCAGAGACTTTCCCGGGACAGTGAAACCCTATGTCAGAGACACTGAGAAGAAGCCCCAGTGTTCCCTCCAGGCACTTTCAGTGTGGGTGCCTTCTCCACGTGGTTCCTCGTTTCCCTGCAGCGCTGAAGAGAATGTTAGCAAAGAGGTAACCGGGACAGTGAAAACAGTACTCAAAGACAGGGAGAGCAAGCTCTCTCTTGGCACTTTGGATGTGGGACATCCAGCGAGATGTTTGCTGCTTTTGCGTTTGGCTGTTGGGAGATTTACAGCACAAAGATATCTAGTTGATTTGAAGCAGTTCCGAGAAAGTCTAAACATAATCGCCACTTCTCCCTCCTGGCACTTTCCATGTGGGAGATATAGCAGGATGTATATTGGTTTTGAGGACAACTCAATGGACAGTGTAGGGAGAAAAGTTCCTGGCTCCTTGAATGCCGTTCCTGGAGACACTGCGATCAATGTGGGAGATATGTCAAGATGTGTGTTGGTTTTGAGGACGGCTCTCTGGAGAGTCTTAGCAAAGAGGTCACAGGGATAATCAGAGCAATTCTCAGAGACACTGAGGACAAGCTCGACAATTCCCTCCTGGCACTTTCCCTGTAGGAGATACCGCAAGACGTTTCTGTAGATTGGGCACAGCGCTCTGCAGGGTGTTAGCAGAGACTTTCCCGGGACAGTGAAACCCTATGTCAGAGACACTGAGAAGAAGCCCCAATGTTCCCTCCAGGCACTTTCAGTGTGGGTGCCTTCTCCACGTGGTTCCTGGTTTCCCTGCAGCGCTGAAGAGAATGTTAGCAAAGAGGTAACCGGGACAGTGAAAACAGTACTCAAAGACAGGGAGAGCAAGCTCTCTCTTGGCACTTTGGATGTGGACATGCAGCGAGATGTTTGCTGCTTTTGCGTTTGGCTGTTGGGAGATTTACAGCACAAAGATATCTAGTTGATTTGAAGCAGTTCCGAGAAAGTCTAAACATAATCGCCACTTCTCCCTCCTGGCACTTTCCATGTGGGAGATATAGCAGGATGTATATTGGTTTTGAGGACAACTCAATGGACAGTGTAGAGAGAAAAGTTCCTGGCTCCTTGAATGCCGTTCCTGGAGACACTGCGATCAATGTGGGAGATATGTCAAGATGTGTGTTTGTTTTGAGGACGGCTCTCTGGAGAGTCTTAGCAAAGAGGTCACAGGGATAATCAGAGCAATTCTCAGAGACACTGAGAACAAGCTCGACAGTTCCTCCTGGCACTTTCCCTGTAGGAGATACCGCAAGACGTTTCTGTAGATTGGGCACAGCGCTCTGCAGGGTGTTAGCAGAGACTTTCCCGGGACAGTGAAACCCTATGTCAGAGACACTGAGAAGAAGCCCCAGTGTTCCCTCCAGGCACTTTCAGTGTGGGTGCCTTCTCCACGTGGTTCCTCGTTTCCCTGCAGCGCTGAAGAGAATGTTAGCAAAGAGGTAACCGGGACAGTGAAAACAGTACTCAAAGAGAGGGAGAGCAAGCTCTCTCTTGGCACTTTGGATGTGGGACATCCAGCGAGATGTTTGCTGCTTTTGCGTTTGGCTGTTGGGAGATTTACAGCACAAAGATATCTAGTTGATTTGAAGCAGTTCCGAGAAAGTCTAAACATAATCGCCACTTCTCCCTCCTGGCACTTTCCATGTGGGAGATATAGCAGGATGTATATTGGTTTTGAGGACAACTCAATGGACAGTGTAGGGAGAAAAGTTCCTGGCTCCTTGAATGCCGTTCCTGGAGACACTGCGATCAATGTGGGAGATATGTCAAGATGTGTGTTTGTTTTGAGGACGGCTCTCTGGAGAGTCTTAGCAAAGAGGTCACAGGGATAATCAGAGCAATTCTCAGAGACACTGAGAACAAGCTCGACAGTTCCTCCTGGCACTTTCCCTGTAGGAGATACCGCAAGACGTTTCTGTAGATTGGGCACAGCGCTCTGCAGGGTGTTAGCAGAGACTTTCCCGGGACAGTGAAACCCTATGTCAGAGACACTGAGAAGAAGCCCCAGTGTTCCCTCCAGGCACTTTCAGTGTGGGTGCCTTCTCCACGTGGTTCCTGGTTTCCCTGCAGCGCTGAAGAGAATGTTAGCAAAGAGGTAACCGGGACAGTGAAAACAGTACTCAAAGACAGGGAGAGCAAGCTCTCTCTTGGCACTTTGGATGTGGGACATACAGCGAGATGTTTTCTGCTTTTGCGTTTGGCTGTTGGGAGATTTACAGCACAAAGATATCTAGTTGATTTGAAGCAGTTCCGAGAAAGTCTAAACATAATCGCCACTTCTCCCTCCTGGCACTTTCCATGTGGGAGATATAGCAGGATGTATATTGGTTTTGAGGACAACTCAATGGACAGTGTAGGGAGAAAAGTTCCTGGCTCCTTGAATGCCGTTCCTGGAGACACTGCGATCAATGTGGGAGATATGTCAAGATGTGTGTTTGTTTTGAGGACGGCTCTCTGGAGAGTCTTAGCAAAGAGGTCACAGGGATAATCAGAGCAATTCTCAGAGACACTGAGGACAAGCTCGACAATTCCCTCCTGGCACTTTCCCTGTAGGAGATACCGCAAGACGTTTCTGTAGATTGGGCACAGCGCTCTGCAGGGTGTTAGCAGAGACTTTCCCGGGACAGTGAAACCCTATGTCAGAGACACTGAGAAGAAGCCCCAATGTTCCCTCCAGGCACTTTCAGTGTGGGTGCCTTCTCCACGTGGTTCCTGGTTTCCCTGCAGCGCTGAAGAGAATGTTAGCAAAGAGGTAACCGGGACAGTGAAAACAGTACTCAAAGACAGGGAGAGCAAGCTCTCTCTTGGCACTTTGGATGTGGACATGCAGCGAGATGTTTGCTGCTTTTGCGTTTGGCTGTTGGGAGATTTACAGCACAAAGATATCTAGTTGATTTGAAGCAGTTCCGAGAAAGTCTAAACATAATCGCCACTTCTCCCTCCTGGCACTTTCCATGTGGGAGATATAGCAGGATGTATATTGGTTTTGAGGACAACTCAATGGACAGTGTAGAGAGAAAAGTTCCTGGCTCCTTGAATGCCGTTCCTGGAGACACTGCGATCAATGTGGGAGATATGTCAAGATGTGTGTTTGTTTTGAGGACGGCTCTCTGGAGAGTCTTAGCAAAGAGGTCACAGGGATAATCAGAGCAATTCTCAGAGACACTGAGAACAAGCTCGACAGTTCCTCCTGGCACTTTCCCTGTAGGAGATACCGCAAGACGTTTCTGTAGATTGGGCACAGCGCTCTGCAGGGTGTTAGCAGAGACTTTCCCGGGACAGTGAAACCCTATGTCAGAGACATTGAGAAGAAGCCCCAGTGTTCCCTCCAGGCACTTTCAGTGTGGGTGCCTTCTCCACGTGGTTCCTGGTTTCCCTGCAGCGCTGAAGAGAATGTTAGCAAAGAGGTAACCGGGACAGTGAAAACAGTACTCAAAGACAGGGAGAGCAAGCTCTCTCTTGGCACTTTGGATGTGGGACATCCAGCGAGATGTTTGCTGCTTTTGCGTTTGGCTGTTGGGAGATTTACAGCACAAAGATATCTAGTTGATTTGAAGCAGTTCCGAGAAAGTCTAAACATAATCGCCACTTCTCCCTCCTGGCACTTTCCATGTGGGAGATATAGCAGGATGTATATTGGTTTTGAGGACAACTCAATGGACAGTGTAGGGAGAAAAGTTCCTGGCTCCTTGAATGCCGTTCCTGGAGACACTGCGATCAATGTGGGAGATATGTCAAGATGTGTGTTTGTTTTGAGGACGGCTCTCTGGAGAGTCTTAGCAAAGAGGTCACAGGGATAATCAGAGCAATTCTCAGAGACACTGAGAACAAGCTCGACAGTTCCTCCTGGCACTTTCCCTGTAGGAGATACCGCAAGACGTTTCTGTAGATTGGGCACAGCGCTCTGCAGGGTGTTAGCAGAGACTTTCCCGGGACAGTGAAACCCTATGTCAGAGACACTGAGAAGAAGCCCCAGTGTTCCCTCCAGGCACTTTCAGTGTGGGTGCCTTCTCCACGTGGTTCCTGGTTTCCCTGCAGCGCTGAAGAGAATGTTAGCAAAGAGGTAACCGGGACAGTGAAAACAGTACTCAAAGACAGGGAGAGCAAGCTCTCTCTTGGCACTTTGGATGTGGGACATACAGCGAGATGTTTGCTGCTTTTGCGTTTGGCTGTTGGGAGACTTACAGCACAAAGATATCTAGTTGATTTGAAGCAGTTCCGAGAAAGTCTAAACATAATCGCCACTTCTCCCTCCTGGCACTTTCCATGTGGGAGATATAGCAGGATGTATATTGGTTTTGAGGACAACTCAATGGACAGTGTAGAGAGAAAAGTTCCTGGCTCCTTGAATGCCGTTCCTGGAGACACTGCGATCAATGTGGGAGATATGTCAAGATGTGTGTTTGTTTTGAGGACGGCTCTCTGGAGAGTCTTAGCAAAGAGGTCACAGGGATAATCAGAGCAATTCTCAGAGACACTGAGAACAAGCTCGACAATTCCCTCCTGGCACTTTCCCTGTAGGAGATACCGCAAGACGTTTCTGTAGATTGGGCACAGCGCTCTGCAGGGTGTTAGCAGAGACTTTCCCGGGACAGTGAAACCCTATGTCAGAGACACTGAGAAGAAGCCCCAGTGTTCCCCCCAGGCACTTTCAGTGTGGGTGCCTTCTCCACGTGGTTCCTGGTTTCCCTGCAGCGCTGAAGAGAATGTTAGCAAAGAGGTAACCGGGACAGTGAAAACAGTACTCAAAGAGAGGGAGAGCAAGCTCTCTCTTGGCACTTTGGATGTGGGACATCCAGCGAGATGTTTGCTGCTTTTGCGTTTGGCTGTTGGGAGATTTACAGCACAAAGATATCTAGTTGATTTGAAGCAGTTCCGAGAAAGTCTAAACATAATCGCCACTTCTCCCTCCTGGCACTTTCCATGTGGGAGATAGAGCAGGATGTATATTGGTTTTGAGGACAACTCAATGGACAGTGTAGAGAGAAAAGTTCCTGGCTCCTTGAATGCCGTTCCTGGAGAACTGCGATCAATGTGGGAGATATGTCAAGATGTGTGTTTGTTTTGAGGACGGCTCTCTGGAGAGTCTTAGCAAAGAGGTCACAGGGATAATCAGAGCAATTCTCAGAGACACTGAGAACAAGCTCGACAGTTCCTCCTGGCACTTTCCCTGTAGGAGATACCGCAAGACGTTTCTGTAGATTGGGCACAGCGCTCTGCAGGGTGTTAGCAGAGACTTTCCCGGGACAGTGAAACCCTATGTCAGAGACACTGAGAAGAAGCCCCAGTGTTCCCTCCAGGCACTTTCAGTGTGGGTGCCTTCTCCACGTGGTTCCTGGTTTCCCTGCAGCGCTGAAGAGAATGTTAGCAAAGAGGTAACCGGGACAGTGAAAACAGTACTCAAAGAGAGGGAGAGCAAGCTCTCTCTTGGCACTTTGGATGTGGGACATACAGCGAGATGTTTGCTGCTTTTGCGTTTGGCTGTTGGGAGATTTACAGCACAAAGATATCTAGTTGATTTGAAGCAGTTCCGAGAAAGTCTAAACATAATCCCCACTTCTCCCTCCTGGCACTTTCCATGTGGGAGATATAGCAGGATGTATATTGGTTTTGAGGACAACTCGATGGACAGTGTAGGGAGAAAAGGTCCTAGCTCCTTGAATGCCGTTCCTGGAGACACTGCGATCAATGTGGGAGATATGTCAAGATGTGTGTTTGTTTTGAGGACGGCTCTCTGGAGAGTCTTAGCAAAGAGGTCACAGGGATAATCAGAGCAATTCTCAGAGACACTGAGAACAAGCTCGACAATTCCCTCCTGGCACTTTCCCTGTAGGAGATACCGCAAGACGTTTCTGTAGATTGGGCACAGCGCTCTGCAGGGTGTTAGCAGAGACTTTCCCGGGACAGTGAAACCCTATGTCAGAGACACTGAGAAGAAGCCCCAGTGTTCCCTCCAGGCACTTTCAGTGTGGGTGCCTTCTCCACGTGGTTCCTGGTTTCCCTGCAGCGCTGAAGAGAATGTTAGCAAAGAGGTAACCGGGACAGTGAAAACAGTACTCAAAGAGAGGGAGAGCAAGCTCTCTCTTGGCACTTTGGATGTGGGACATACAGCGAGATGTTTGCTGCTTTTGCGTTTGGCTGTTGGGAGATTTACAGCACAAAGATATCTAGTTGATTTGAAGCAGTTCCGAGAAAGTCTAAACATAATGGCCACTTCTCCCTCCTGGCACTTTCCATGTGGGAGATATAGCAGGATGTATATTGGTTTTGAGGACAACTCAATGGACAGTGTAGGGAGAAAAGTTCCTGGCTCCTTGAATGCCGTTCCTGGAGACACTGCGATCAATGTGGGAGATATGTCAAGATGTGTGTTTGTTTTGAGGACGGCTCTCTGGAGAGTCTTAGCAAAGAGGTCACAGGGATAATCAGAGCAATTCTCAGAGACACTGAGAACAAGCTCGACAATTCCCTCCTGGCACTTTCCCTGTAGGAGATACCGCAAGACGTTTCTGTAGATTGGGCACAGCGCTCTGCAGGGTGTTAGCAGAGACTTTCCCGGGACAGTGAAACCCTATGTCAGAGACACTGAGAAGAAGCCCCAGTGTTCCCCCCAGGCACTTTCAGTGTGGGTGCCTTCTCCACGTGGTTCCTGGTTTCCCTGCAGCGCTGAAGAGAATGTTAGCAAAGAGGTAACCGGGACAGTGAAAACAGTACTCAAAGAGAGGGAGAGCAAGCTCTCTCTTGGCACTTTGGATGTGGGACATACAGCGAGATGTTTGCTGCTTTTGCGTTTGGCTGTTGGGAGATTTACAGCACAAAGATATCTAGTTGATTTGAAGCAGTTCCGAGAAAGTCTAAACATAATCGCCACTTCTCCCTCCTGGCACTTTCCATGTGGGAGATATAGCAGGATGTATATTGGTTTTGAGGACAACTCGATGGACAGTGTAGGGAGAAAAGGTCCTAGCTCCTTGAATGCCGTTCCTGGAGACACTGCGATCAATGTGGGAGATATGTCAAGATGTGTGTTTGTTTTGAGGACGGCTCTCTGGAGAGTCTTAGCAAAGAGGTCACAGGGATAATCAGAGCAATTCTCAGAGACACTGAGAACAAGCTCGACAATTCCCTCCTGGCACTTTCCCTGTAGGAGATACCGCAAGACGTTTCTGTAGATTGGGCACAGCGCTCTGCAGGGTGTTAGCAGAGACTTTCCCGGGACAGTGAAACCCTATGTCAGAGACACTGAGAAGAAGCCCCAGTGTTCCCTCCAGGCACTTTCAGTGTGGGTGCCTTCTCCACGTGGTTCCTGGTTTCCCTGCAGCGCTGAAGAGAATGTTAGCAAAGAGGTAACCGGGACAGTGAAAACAGTACTCAAAGAGAGGGAGAGCAAGCTCTCTCTTGGCACTTTGGATGTGGGACATACAGCGAGATGTTTGCTGCTTTTGCGTTTGGCTGTTGGGAGATTTACAGCACAAAGATATCTAGTTGATTTGAAGCAGTTCCGAGAAAGTCTAAACATAATGGCCACTTCTCCCTCCTGGCACTTTCCATGTGGGAGATATAGCAGGATGTATATTGGTTTTGAGGACAACTCAATGGACAGTGTAGGGAGAAAAGTTCCTGGCTCCTTGAATGCCGTTCCTGGAGACACTGCGATCAATGTGGGAGATATGTCAAGATGTGTGTTTGTTTTGAGGACGGCTCTCTGGAGAGTCTTAGCAAAGAGGTCACAGGGATAATCAGAGCAATTCTCAGAGACACTGAGAACAAGCTCGACAATTCCCTCCTGGCACTTTCCCTGTAGGAGATACCGCAAGACGTTTCTGTAGATTGGGCACAGCGCTCTGCAGGGTGTTAGCAGAGACTTTCCCGGGACAGTGAAACCCTATGTCAGAGACACTGAGAAGAAGCCCCAGTGTTCCCCCCAGGCACTTTCAGTGTGGGTGCCTTCTCCACGTGGTTCCTGGTTTCCCTGCAGCGCTGAAGAGAATGTTAGCAAAGAGGTAACCGGGACAGTGAAAACAGTACTCAAAGAGAGGGAGAGCAAGCTCTCTCTTGGCACTTTGGATGTGGGACATCCAGCGAGATGTTTGCTGCTTTTGCGTTTGGCTGTTGGGAGACTTACAGCACAAAGATATCTAGTTGATTTGAAGCAGTTCCGAGAAAGTCTAAACATAATCGCCACTTCTCCCTCCTGGCACTTTCCATGTGGGAGATATAGCAGGATGTATATTGGTTTTGAGGACAACTCAATGGAGAGTGTAGGGAGAAAAGTTCCTGGCTCCTTGAATGCCGTTCCTGGAGACACTGCGATCAATGTGGGAGATATGTCAAGATGTGTGTTTGTTTTGAGGACGGCTCTCTGGAGAGTCTTAGCAAAGAGGTCACAGGGATAATCAGAGCAATTCTCAGAGACACTGAGAACAAGCTCGACAGTTCCTCCTGGCACTTTCCCTGTAGGAGATACCGCAAGACGTTTCTGTAGATTGGGCACAGCGCTCTGCAGGGTGTTAGCAGAGACTTTCCCGGGACAGTGAAACCCTATGTCAGAGACACTGAGAAGAAGCCCCAATGTTCCCTCCAGGCACTTTCAGTGTGGGTGCCTTCTCCACGTGGTTCCTGGTTTCCCTGCAGCGCTGAAGAGAATGTTAGCAAAGAGGTAACCGGGACAGTGAAAACAGTACTCAAAGACAGGGAGAGCAAGCTCTCTCTTGGCACTTTGGATATGGACATGCAGCGAGATGTTTGCTGCTTTTGCGTTTGGCTGTTGGGAGATTTACAGCACAAAGATATCTAGTTGATTTGAAGCAGTTCCGAGAAAGTCTAAACATAATCGCCACTTCTCCCTCCTGGCACTTTCCATGTGGGAGATATAGCAGGATGTATATTGGTTTTGAGGACAACTCAATGGACAGTGTAGGGAGAAAAGTTCCTGGCTCCTTGAATGCCGTTCCTGGAGACACTGCGATCAATGTGGGAGATATGTCAAGATGTGTGTTTGTTTTGAGGACGGCTCTCTGGAGAGTCTTAGCAAAGAGGTCACAGGGATAATCAGAGCAATTCTCAGAGACACTGAGGACAAGCTCGACAATTCCCTCCTGGCACTTTCCCTGTAGGAGATACCGCAAGACGTTTCTGTAGATTGGGCACAGCGCTCTGCAGGGTGTTAGCAGAGACTTTCCCGGGACAGTGAAACCCTATGTCAGAGACACTGAGAAGAAGCCCCAATGTTCCCTCCAGGCACTTTCAGTGTGGGTGCCTTCTCCACGTGGTTCCTGGTTTCCCTGCAGCGCTGAAGAGAATGTTAGCAAAGAGGTAACCGGGACAGTGAAAACAGTACTCAAAGACAGGGAGAGCAAGCTCTCTCTTGGCACTTTGGATGTGGACATGCAGCGAGATGTTTGCTGCTTTTGCGTTTGGCTGTTGGGAGATTTACAGCACAAAGATATCTAGTTGATTTGAAGCAGTTCCGAGAAAGTCTAAACATAATCGCCACTTCTCCCTCCTGGCACTTTCCATGTGGGAGATATAGCAGGATGTATATTGGTTTTGAGGACAACTCAATGGACAGTGTAGAGAGAAAAGTTCCTGGCTCCTTGAATGCCGTTCCTGGAGACACTGCGATCAATGTGGGAGATATGTCAAGATGTGTGTTTGTTTTGAGGACGGCTCTCTGGAGAGTCTTAGCAAAGAGGTCACAGGGATAATCAGAGCAATTCTCAGAGACACTGAGAACAAGCTCGACAGTTCCTCCTGGCACTTTCCCTGTAGGAGATACCGCAAGACGTTTCTGTAGATTGGGCACAGCGCTCTGCAGGGTGTTAGCAGAGACTTTCCCGGGACAGTGAAACCCTATGTCAGAGACACTGAGAAGAAGCCCCAGTGTTCCCTCCAGGCACTTTCAGTGTGGGTGCCTTCTCCACGTGGTTCCTGGTTTCCCTGCAGCGCTGAAGAGAATGTTAGCAAAGAGGTAACCGGGACAGTGAAAACAGTACTCAAAGAGAGGGAGAGCAAGCTCTCTCTTGGCACTTTGGATGTGGGACATCCAGCGAGATGTTTGCTGCTTTTGCGTTTGGCTGTTGGGAGATTTACAGCACAAAGATATCTAGTTGATTTGAAGCAGTTCCGAGAAAGTCTAAACATAATCGCCACTTCTCCCTCCTGGCACTTTCCATGTGGGAGATAGAGCAGGATGTATATTGGTTTTGAGGACAACTCAATGGACAGTGTAGGGAGAAAAGTTCCTGGCTCCTTGAATGCCGTTCCTGGAGACACTGCGATCAATGTGGGAGATATGTCAAGATGTGTGTTTGTTTTGAGGACGGCTCTCTGGAGAGTCTTAGCAAAGAGGTCACAGGGATAATCAGAGCAATTCTCAGAGACACTGAGGACAAGCTCGACAATTCCCTCCTGGCACTTTCCCTGTAGGAGATACCGCAAGACGTTTCTGTAGATTGGGCACAGCGCTCTGCAGGGTGTTAGCAGAGACTTTCCCGGGACAGTGAAACCCTATGTCAGAGACACTGAGAAGAAGCCCCAATGTTCCCTCCAGGCACTTTCAGTGTGGGTGCCTTCTCCACGTGGTTCCTGGTTTCCCTGCAGCGCTGAAGAGAATGTTAGCAAAGAGGTAACCGGGACAGTGAAAACAGTACTCAAAGACAGGGAGAGCAAGCTCTCTCTTGGCACTTTGGATGTGGACATGCAGCGAGATGTTTGCTGCTTTTGCGTTTGGCTGTTGGGAGATTTACAGCACAAAGATATCTAGTTGATTTGAAGCAGTTCCGAGAAAGTCTAAACATAATCGCCACTTCTCCCTCCTGGCACTTTCCATGTGGGAGATATAGCAGGATGTATATTGGTTTTGAGGACAACTCAATGGACAGTGTAGAGAGAAAAGTTCCTGGCTCCTTGAATGCCGTTCCTGGAGACACTGCGATCAATGTGGGAGATATGTCAAGATGTGTGTTTGTTTTGAGGACGGCTCTCTGGAGAGTCTTAGCAAAGAGGTCACAGGGATAATCAGAGCAATTCTCAGAGACACTGAGAACAAGCTCGACAGTTCCTCCTGGCACTTTCCCTGTAGGAGATACCGCAAGACGTTTCTGTAGATTGGGCACAGCGCTCTGCAGGGTGTTAGCAGAGACTTTCCCGGGACAGTGAAACCCTATGTCAGAGACACTGAGAAGAAGCCCCAGTGTTCCCTCCAGGCACTTTCAGTGTGGGTGCCTTCTCCACGCGGTTCCTGGTTTCCCTGCAGCGCTGAAGAGAATGTTAGCAAAGAGGTAACCGGGACAGTGAAAACAGTACTCAAAGAGAGGGAGAGCAAGCTCTCTCTTGGCACTTTGGATGTGGGACATACAGCGAGATGTTTGCTGCTTTTGCGTTTGGCTGTTGGGAGATTTACAGCACAAAGATATCTAGTTGATTTGAAGCAGTTCCGAGAAAGTCTAAACATAATCGCCACTTCTCCCTCCTGGCACTTTCCATGTGGGAGATATAGCAGGATGTATATTGGTTTTGAGGACAACTCAATGGACAGTGTAGGGAGAAAAGTTCCTGGCTCCTTGAATGCCGTTCCTGGAGACACTGCGATCAATGTGGGAGATATGTCAAGATGTGTGTTTGTTTTGAGGACGGCTCTCTGGAGAGTCTTAGCAAAGAGGTCACAGGGATAATCAGAGCAATTCTCAGAGACACTGAGAACAAGCTCGACAGTTCCTCCTGGCACTTTCCCTGTAGGAGATACCGCAAGACGTTTCTGTAGATTGGGCACAGCGCTCTGCAGGGTGTTAGCAGAGACTTTCCCGGGACAGTGAAACCCTATGTCAGAGACACTGAGAAGAAGCCCCAGTGTTCCCTCCAGGCACTTTCAGTGTGGGTGCCTTCTCCACGTGGTTCCTGGTTTCCCTGCAGCGCTGAAGAGAATGTTAGCAAAGAGGTAACCGGGACAGTGAAAACAGTACTCAAAGAGAGGGAGAGCAAGCTCTCTCTTGGCACTTTGGATGTGGGACATCCAGCGAGATGTTTGCTGCTTTTGCGTTTGGCTGTTGGGAGATTTACAGCACAAAGATATCTAGTTGATTTGAAGCAGTTCCGAGAAAGTCTAAACATAATCGCCACTTCTCCCTCCTGGCACTTTCCATGTGGGAGATATAGCAGGATGTATATTGGTTTTGAGGACAACTCAATGGACAGTGTAGGGAGAAAAGTTCCTGGCTCCTTGAATGCCGTTCCTGGAGACACTGCGATCAATGTGGGAGATATGTCAAGATGTGTGTTTGTTTTGAGGACGGCTCTCTGGAGAGTCTTAGCAAAGAGGTCACAGGGATAATCAGAGCAATTCTCAGAGACACTGAGGACAAGCTCGACAATTCCCTCCTGGCACTTTCCCTGTAGGAGATACCGCAAGACGTTTCTGTAGATTGGGCACAGCGCTCTGCAGGGTGTTAGCAGAGACTTTCCCGGGACAGTGAAACCCTATGTCAGAGACACTGAGAAGAAGCCCCAATGTTCCCTCCAGGCACTTTCAGTGTGGGTGCCTTCTCCACGTGGTTCCTGGTTTCCCTGCAGCGCTGAAGAGAATGTTAGCAAAGAGGTAACCGGGACAGTGAAAACAGTACTCAAAGAGAGGGAGAGCAAGCTCTCTCTTGGCACTTTGGATGTGGACATGCAGCGAGATGTTTGCTGCTTTTGCGTTTGGCTGTTGGGAGATTTACAGCACAAAGATATCTAGTTGATTTGAAGCAGTTCCGAGAAAGTCTAAACATAATCGCCACTTCTCCCTCCTGGCACTTTCCATGTGGGAGATATAGCAGGATGTATATTGGTTTTGAGGACAACTCAATGGACAGTGTAGAGAGAAAAGTTCCTGGCTCCTTGAATGCCGTTCCTGGAGACACTGCGATCAATGTGGGAGATATGTCAAGATGTGTGTTTGTTTTGAGGACGGCTCTCTGGAGAGTCTTAGCAAAGAGGTCACAGGGATAATCAGAGCAATTCTCAGAGACACTGAGAACAAGCTCGACAGTTCCTCCTGGCACTTTCCCTGTAGGAGATACCGCAAGACGTTTCTGTAGATTGGGCACAGCGCTCTGCAGGGTGTTAGCAGAGACTTTCCCGGGACAGTGAAACCCTATGTCAGAGACACTGAGAAGAAGCCCCAGTGTTCCCTCCAGGCACTTTCAGTGTGGGTGCCTTCTCCACGCGGTTCCTGGTTTCCCTGCAGCGCTGAAGAGAATGTTAGCAAAGAGGTAACCGGGACAGTGAAAACAGTACTCAAAGAGAGGGAGAGCAAGCTCTCTCTTGGCACTTTGGATGTGGGACATACAGCGAGATGTTTGCTGCTTTTGCGTTTGGCTGTTGGGAGATTTACAGCACAAAGATATCTAGTTGATTTGAAGCAGTTCCGAGAAAGTCTAAACATAATCGCCACTTCTCCCTCCTGGCACTTTCCATGTGGGAGATATAGCAGGATGTATATTGGTTTTGAGGACAACTCAATGGACAGTGTAGGGAGAAAAGTTCCTGGCTCCTTGAATGCCGTTCCTGGAGACACTGCGATCAATGTGGGAGATATGTCAAGATGTGTGTTTGTTTTGAGGACGGCTCTCTGGAGAGTCTTAGCAAAGAGGTCACAGGGATAATCAGAGCAATTCTCAGAGACACTGAGAACAAGCTCGACAGTTCCTCCTGGCACTTTCCCTGTAGGAGATACCGCAAGACGTTTCTGTAGATTGGGCACAGCGCTCTGCAGGGTGTTAGCAGAGACTTTCCCGGGACAGTGAAACCCTATGTCAGAGACACTGAGAAGAAGCCCCAGTGTTCCCTCCAGGCACTTTCAGTGTGGGTGCCTTCTCCACGTGGTTCCTGGTTTCCCTGCAGCGCTGAAGAGAATGTTAGCAAAGAGGTAACCGGGACAGTGAAAACAGTACTCAAAGACAGGGAGAGCAAGCTCTCTCTTGGCACTTTGGATGTGGGACATACAGCGAGATGTTTGCTGCTTTTGCGTTTGGCTGTTGGGAGATTTACAGCACAAAGATATCTAGTTGATTTGAAGCAGTTCCGAGAAAGTCTAAACATAATCGCCACTTCTCCCTCCTGGCACTTTCCATGTGGGAGATATAGCAGGATGTATATTGGTTTTGAGGACAACTCAATGGACAGTGTAGGGAGAAAAGTTCCTGGCTCCTTGAATGCCGTTCCTGGAGACACTGCGATCAATGTGGGAGATATGTCAAGATGTGTGTTTGTTTTGAGGACGGCTCTCTGGAGAGTCTTAGCAAAGAGGTCACAGGGATAATCAGAGCAATTCTCAGAGACACTGAGGACAAGCTCGACAATTCCCTCCTGGCACTTTCCCTGTAGGAGATACCGCAAGACGTTTCTGTAGATTGGGCACAGCGCTCTGCAGGGTGTTAGCAGAGACTTTCCCGGGACAGTGAAACCCTATGTCAGAGACACTGAGAAGAAGCCCCAATGTTCCCTCCAGGCACTTTCAGTGTGGGTGCCTTCTCCACGTGGTTCCTGGTTTCCCTGCAGCGCTGAAGAGAATGTTAGCAAAGAGGTAACCGGGACAGTGAAAACAGTACTCAAAGAGAGGGAGAGCAAGCTCTCTCTTGGCACTTTGGATGTGGGACATGCAGCGAGATGTTTGCTGCTTTTGCGTTTGGCTGTTGGGAGATTTACAGCACAAAGATATCTAGTTGATTTGAAGCAGTTCCGAGAAAGTCTAAACATAATCGCCACTTCTCCCTCCTGGCACTTTCCATGTGGGAGATATAGCAGGATGTATATTGGTTTTGAGGACAACTCAATGGACAGTGTAGAGAGAAAAGTTCCTGGCTCCTTGAATGCCGTTCCTGGAGACACTGCGATCAATGTGGGAGATATGTCAAGATGTGTGTTTGTTTTGAGGACGGCTCTCTGGAGAGTCTTAGCAAAGAGGTCACAGGGATAATCAGAGCAATTCTCAGAGACACTGAGAACAAGCTCGACAGTTCCTCCTGGCACTTTCCCTGTAGGAGATACCGCAAGACGTTTCTGTAGATTGGGCACAGCGCTCTGCAGGGTGTTAGCAGAGACTTTCCCGGGACAGTGAAACCCTATGTCAGAGACACTGAGAAGAAGCCCCAATGTTCCCTCCAGGCACTTTCAGTGTGGGTGCCTTCTCCACGTGGTTCCTGGTTTCCCTGCAGCGCTGAAGAGAATGTTAGCAAAGAGGTAACCGGGACAGTGAAAACAGTACTCAAAGACAGGGAGAGCAAGCTCTCTCTTGGCACTTTGGATGTGGACATGCAGCGAGATGTTTGCTGCTTTTGCGTTTGGCTGTTGGGAGATTTACAGCACAAAGATATCTAGTTGATTTGAAGCAGTTCCGAGAAAGTCTAAACATAATCGCCACTTCTCCCTCCTGGCACTTTCCATGTGGGAGATATAGCAGGATGTATATTGGTTTTGAGGACAACTCAATGGACAGTGTAGGGAGAAAAGTTCCTGGCTCCTTGAATGCCGTTCCTGGAGACACTGCGATCAATGTGGGAGATATGTCAAGATGTGTGTTTGTTTTGAGGACGGCTCTCTGGAGAGTCTTAGCAAAGAGGTCACAGGGATAATCAGAGCAATTCTCAGAGACACTGAGAACAAGCTCGACAGTTCCTCCTGGCACTTTCCCTGTAGGAGATACCGCAAGACGTTTCTGTAGATTGGGCACAGCGCTCTGCAGGGTGTTAGCAGAGACTTTCCCGGGACAGTGAAACCCTATGTCAGAGACACTGAGAAGAAGCCCCAGTGTTCCCTCCAGGCACTTTCAGTGTGGGTGCCTTCTCCACGCGGTTCCTGGTTTCCCTGCAGCGCTGAAGAGAATGTTAGCAAAGAGGTAACCGGGACAGTGAAAACAGTACTCAAAGAGAGGGAGAGCAAGCTCTCTCTTGGCACTTTGGATGTGGGACATACAGCGAGATGTTTGCTGCTTTTGCGTTTGGCTGTTGGGAGATTTACAGCACAAAGATATCTAGTTGATTTGAAGCAGTTCCGAGAAAGTCTAAACATAATCGCCACTTCTCCCTCCTGGCACTTTCCATGTGGGAGATATAGCAGGATGTATATTGGTTTTGAGGACAACTCAATGGACAGTGTAGGGAGAAAAGTTCCTGGCTCCTTGAATGCCGTTCCTGGAGACACTGCGATCAATGTGGGAGATATGTCAAGATGTGTGTTTGTTTTGAGGACGGCTCTCTGGAGAGTCTTAGCAAAGAGGTAACAGGGATAATCAGAGCAATTCTCAGAGACACTGAGAACAAGCTCGACAGTTCCTCCTGGCACTTTCCCTGTAGGAGATACCGCAAGACGTTTCTGTAGATTGGGCACAGCGCTCTGCAGGGTGTTAGCAGAGACTTTCCCGGGACAGTGAAACCCTATGTCAGAGACACTGAGAAGAAGCCCCAGTGTTCCCTCCAGGCACTTTCAGTGTGGGTGCCTTCTCCACGTGGTTCCTGGTTTCCCTGCAGCGCTGAAGAGAATGTTAGCAAAGAGGTAACCGGGACAGTGAAAACAGTACTCAAAGACAGGGAGAGCAAGCTCTCTCTTGGCACTTTGGATGTGGGACATACAGCGAGATGTTTGCTGCTTTTGCGTTTGGCTGTTGGGAGATTTACAGCACAAAGATATCTAGTTGATTTGAAGCAGTTCCGAGAAAGTCTAAACATAATCGCCACTTCTCCCTCCTGGCACTTTCCATGTGGGAGATATAGCAGGATGTATATTGGTTTTGAGGACAACTCAATGGACAGTGTAGGGAGAAAAGTTCCTGGCTCCTTGAATGCCGTTCCTGGAGACACTGCGATCAATGTGGGAGATATGTCAAGATGTGTGTTTGTTTTGAGGACGGCTCTCTGGAGAGTCTTAGCAAAGAGGTCACAGGGATAATCAGAGCAATTCTCAGAGACACTGAGGACAAGCTCGACAATTCCCTCCTGGCACTTTCCCTGTAGGAGATACCGCAAGACGTTTCTGTAGATTGGGCACAGCGCTCTGCAGGGTGTTAGCAGAGACTTTCCCGGGACAGTGAAACCCTATGTCAGAGACACTGAGAAGAAGCCCCAATGTTCCCTCCAGGCACTTTCAGTGTGGGTGCCTTCTCCACGTGGTTCCTGGTTTCCCTGCAGCGCTGAAGAGAATGTTAGCAAAGAGGTAACCGGGACAGTGAAAACAGTACTCAAAGAGAGGGAGAGCAAGCTCTCTCTTGGCACTTTGGATGTGGGACATGCAGCGAGATGTTTGCTGCTTTTGCGTTTGGCTGTTGGGAGATTTACAGCACAAAGATATCTAGTTGATTTGAAGCAGTTCCGAGAAAGTCTAAACATAATCGCCACTTCTCCCTCCTGGCACTTTCCATGTGGGAGATATAGCAGGATGTATATTGGTTTTGAGGACAACTCAATGGACAGTGTAGAGAGAAAAGTTCCTGGCTCCTTGAATGCCGTTCCTGGAGACACTGCGATCAATGTGGGAGATATGTCAAGATGTGTGTTTGTTTTGAGGACGGCTCTCTGGAGAGTCTTAGCAAAGAGGTCACAGGGATAATCAGAGCAATTCTCAGAGACACTGAGAACAAGCTCGACAGTTCCTCCTGGCACTTTCCCTGTAGGAGATACCGCAAGACGTTTCTGTAGATTGGGCACAGCGCTCTGCAGGGTGTTAGCAGAGACTTTCCCGGGACAGTGAAACCCTATGTCAGAGACACTGAGAAGAAGCCCCAATGTTCCCTCCAGGCACTTTCAGTGTGGGTGCCTTCTCCACGTGGTTCCTGGTTTCCCTGCAGCGCTGAAGAGAATGTTAGCAAAGAGGTAACCGGGACAGTGAAAACAGTACTCAAAGACAGGGAGAGCAAGCTCTCTCTTGGCACTTTGGATGTGGACATGCAGCGAGATGTTTGCTGCTTTTGCGTTTGGCTGTTGGGAGATTTACAGCACAAAGATATCTAGTTGATTTGAAGCAGTTCCGAGAAAGTCTAAACATAATCGCCACTTCTCCCTCCTGGCACTTTCCATGTGGGAGATATAGCAGGATGTATATTGGTTTTGAGGACAACTCAATGGACAGTGTAGGGAGAAAAGTTCCTGGCTCCTTGAATGCCGTTCCTGGAGACACTGCGATCAATGTGGGAGATATGTCAAGATGTGTGTTTGTTTTGAGGACGGCTCTCTGGAGAGTCTTAGCAAAGAGGTCACAGGGATAATCAGAGCAATTCTCAGAGACACTGAGAACAAGCTCGACAGTTCCTCCTGGCACTTTCCCTGTAGGAGATACCGCAAGACGTTTCTGTAGATTGGGCACAGCGCTCTGCAGGGTGTTAGCAGAGACTTTCCCGGGACAGTGAAACCCTATGTCAGAGACACTGAGAAGAAGCCCCAGTGTTCCCTCCAGGCACTTTCAGTGTGGGTGCCTTCTCCACGTGGTTCCTGGTTTCCCTGCAGCGCTGAAGAGAATGTTAGCAAAGAGGTAACCGGGACAGTGAAAACAGTACTCAAAGAGAGGGAGAGCAAGCTCTCTCTTGGCACTTTGGATGTGGGACATGCAGCGAGATGTTTGCTGCTTTTGCGTTTGGCTGTTGGGAGATTTACAGCACAAAGATATCTAGTTGATTTGAAGCAGTTCCGAGAAAGTCTAAACATAATCGCCACTTCTCCCTCCTGGCACTTTCCATGTGGGAGATATAGCAGGATGTATATTGGTTTTGAGGACAACTCAATGGACAGTGTAGGGAGAAAAGTTCCTGGCTCCTTGAATGCCGTTCCTGGAGACACTGCGATCAATGTGGGAGATATGTCAAGATGTGTGTTTGTTTTGAGGACGGCTCTCTGGAGAGTCTTAGCAAAGAGGTCACAGGGATAATCAGAGCAATTCTCAGAGACACTGAGAACAAGCTCGACAGTTCCTCCTGGCACTTTCCCTGTAGGAGATACCGCAAGACGTTTCTGTAGATTGGGCACAGCGCTCTGCAGGGTGTTAGCAGAGACTTTCCCGGGACAGTGAAACCCTATGTCAGAGACACTGAGAAGAAGCCCCAGTGTTCCCTCCAGGCACTTTCAGTGTGGGTGCCTTCTCCACGTGGTTCCTGGTTTCCCTGCAGCGCTGAAGAGAATGTTAGCAAAGAGGTAACCGGGACAGTGAAAACAGTACTCAAAGAGAGGGAGAGCAAGCTCTCTCTTGGCACTTTGGATGTGGGACATCCAGCGAGATGTTTGCTGCTTTTGCGTTTGGCTGTTGGGAGATTTACAGCACAAAGATATTGTCGTGGTTTAGCCTCAGATGGCAACAAAGAACCACGTGCCGCTCGCACGTGCCTTCCTAATAGAGGAAGGATCGTAAGAAAAGGCAAGACTCTTGGTTTGGGACAAAGGCAGTTTAACAGAACAGCAAAGGGAACAGGCAAACAACAACAACAACACGGGTAGGGGAATATACAAACGCGATTACGGAACCGCCGCTCCCCGCCGCTCCCGACCGGCCGGACCCGGGACGCCCCAGCCCGCTTTTAAGCAGCAACTTCCTGTCCCCTCCCCCGGCAGCTCAGGGTGGGCGTGGCTCACATGGCATGGAATACCAGGGAAAATTAACCCTATCCCCACCGGAACCAGGACATTATCCACCCCTTATTCCATACCATCTATGCCATGCCCAGCAGGTTCCAATGAATTGCCACCACTTTCCCCTGTTATATATATATATATATATACACACATATAATGCCCTTAGTTTATGGGTCATCCCTCCAAAGTGTCCGTTGAGTTCTTTTAATCCACGGCTTTGGGCTCCATCTGTTAGAACAGTCTCTCAGGGCAGGTGAGATGCTGGGTGGTGCTGGTCTGTTGCATGCTGTATTTTTCGGAGCTTGTGACTGGTGCACCTGGTGTGGCTCATGCACGCGGTCCGTGGGCTGAAGATGTAGATCTTGAGGAAACTGCTGGGCGCCAGCTGTTGAGATCAGTTCTTATCCCATCATCCCTGTGCCTTACTTGTAGTACAACTGATAGTAATTATAGCAATGAGGACATACAATGACAGTGTTACTTAGCAATTAACAGCACACAATCTGATTCATTTGCTATTCTCGCCCAAAATCAGATCCCCATAAGGTACACATCGGACTTCCCCATCCTGCCGCATCACCCACCAAGTGCACCCAGGTCCTTGGGCAAAAGCAATCCCACGGATGGGTTTGCCTTTGCCTGAGGCAGGACTAACCCAGACTGTCTTCCCTAGCATATTCTTCATGTGCACTACGGGGACTTTATCCCCTTCTACAGTACGTGGAAGTTTTGATTGGGCAGGGCCAGCCCGATTGTTAGATCCCCTGGTGTTAACTAGCCAGGTAGCTTTTGCTAAATGTGTATCCCAGTGTTTGAAAGTCCCACCACCCATTGCTCTCAGTGTAGTTTTTAACAGTCCATTGTATCGTTCTATCTTCCCAGAGGCTGGTGCGTGATAGGGGATGTGATACACCCACTCGATACCATGCTCTTTGGCCCAGGTGTCTATGAGGCTGTTTCGGAAATGAGTCCCGTTGTCCGACTCAATTCTCTCTGGGGTACCATGTCGCCACAGGACTTGCTTTTCAAGGCCCAGGATAGTGTTCCGGGCAGTGGCATGGGGCACAGGGTATGTTTCCAGCCATCCAGTGGTTGCTTCCACCATTGTGAGCACATAGCGCTTGCCTTGACGGGTTTGTGGCAGTGTGATATAATCAATCTGCCAGGCCTCCCCATATTTGTATTTCAGCCATCGCCCTCCATACCAAAGAGGCTTCAAACGCTTGGCTTGTTTGATCGCAGCGCATGTCTCACATTCATGGATGACCTGTGCAATAGCGTCCATGGTCAAGTCCACCCCTCGGTCACGAGCCCATCTATATGTTGCATCTCTCCCTTGATGGCCTGAGGAGTCATGGGCCCACCGAGCTATGAATAGTTCACCCTTACGTTGCCAGTCCAGATCCACCTGAGCCACTTCAATCCTGGCGGCCCGATCCACCTGCTGGTTGTTCTGATGTTCCTCCGTGGCCCGATTCTTCGGTACGTGGGCGTCTACATGGCGTACTTTCACAACCAGATTCTCTATCCGGGCAGCAATATCTTGCCATAGGTCAGCAGCCCAGATGGGTTTGCCTCTGCGCTGCCAATTGCCCTGCTTCCACTGCTGTAACCACCCCCACAGAGCATTTGCCACCATCCATGAGTCAGTGTAGAGATAAAGTACTGGCCATTTTTCTCGCTCAGCAATGTCCAAAGCCAGCTGAATAGCCTTCACCTCTGCAAACTGGCTCGATTCACCCTGTCCCTCACTGGCTTCTGCAACCCGTCGTGTAGGACTCCACACAGCAGCCTTCCACTTTCGATGCTTTCCCACAATACGGCAGGACCCATCAGTGAACAGGGCATATTTCTTCTCATTTTCTGGCAGTTTATTATATGGTGGGGCCTCTTCTGCACGCGTCACCTCCTCCTCTGGTGACATTCCGAAATCCTTGCCTTCTGGCCAGTCCATGATCACTTCCAGAATTCCTGGGCGACTGGGGTTTCCCATTCGAGTTCGCTGCGTGATCAGTGCAATCCACTTACTCCATGTAGCATCGGTTGCATGATGTGTGGTGGGGACCCTTTCTTTGAACATCCAACCCAGCACCGGCAGTCGAGGTGCTAAGAGGAGCTGTGCTTCTGTACCAACTACTTCCGAAGCAGCTCGAACCCCTTCATATGCTGCCAATATCTCTTTTTCTGTTGGAGTGTAGCGGGCTTCGGATCCTCTATATCCACGACTCCAAAACCCTAGGGGTCGACCTCGAGTCTCCCCTGGTGCTTTCTGCCAGAGGCTCCAGGTAGGGCCGTTCTCCCCGGCTGCGGTATAGAGCACATTTTTAACATCTTGTCCTGCCCGGACTGGCCCCAGGGCCACTGCATGGACTATTTCCTGTTTGATTTGTTCAAAAGCTTGTCGTTGCTCAGGACCCCATTTAAAATCATTCTTCTTCCGGGTTACTTGATACAGAGGGCTTACAATTTGACTGTAATCTGGGATATGCATTCTCCAAAAACCCACAATACCTAAGAAAGCCTGTGTTTCCTTTTTACTAGTTGGTGGAGACATAGCTGCTATTTTGTTGATCACATCCATTGGAATCTGACGGCGTCCATCTTGCCATTTTATTCCTAAAAACTGGATCTCCTGCGCAGGTCCCTTGACCTTACTTCGCTTTATAGCAAAACCAGCGTTCAGAAGGATTTGGACTATTTTACTCCCTTTCTCAAAAACTTCTTCTGCTGTGTTTCCCCATACAATGATGTCATCAATGTACTGCAGATGTTCTGGAGCTTCACCCTGTTCCAGTGCAGTCTGGATCAGTCCATGGCAAATGGTGGGACTGTGTTTCCACCCCTGGGGCAGTCGATTCCAGGTGTATTGGACGCCCCTCCAAGTGAAAGCAAACTGTGGCCTGCACTCTGCTGCCAAAGGGATTGAGAAGAATGCATTCGCTATATCAATCGTGGCATACCATTTGGCTGCCTTGGACTCCAGTTCGTACTGCAGTTCTAGCATGTCCGGCACGGCAGCACTCAGCGGTGGCGTGACTTCATTCAGACCACGATAGTCTACAGTTAGCCTCCACTCTCCATTAGATTTTCGCACCGGCCATATGGGACTGTTAAAGGGGGAGCGAGTCTTGCTGATCACTCCTTGAACCTCTAGTTGACGAATCAGCTCATGGATGGGAATCAGAGAGTCTCGGTTAGTGCGATACTGTCGCCGATGCACCGTTGTGGTAGCAATCGGCACCTGTTGTTCTTTGACCCTCAATAACCCCACAACAGAAGAATCCTCCGAGAGACCAGGCAAGGCAGACAACTGTTTAACTTCCTCTGTCTCCAAAGCAGCTATGCCAAAGGCCCAGCGGTACCCTTTTGGGTCCTTAAAATACCCTCTCCTGAGGTAATCTATACCAAGGATGCATGGAGCCTCTGGGCCAGTCACAATGGGATGCTTTTGCCACTCATTCCCAGTTAGGCTCACTTCTGCCTCCAGTACAGTCAACTCTTGGGATCCCCCTGTCACCCCAGAAATACAAATGGGTTCTGCCCCTCTATAGCTTGATGGTATTAAAGTACACTGCGCACCCGTGTCCACTAGAGCCTTATACTCCTGTGGGTCTGATGTGCCAGGCCATCGAATCCACACCGTCCAATAAACCCGGTTGTCCCTTTCCTCCACCTGGCCGGAGGCAGGGCCCCCCTAATACTCGTCATAGTATCCATTACTCACTTCTTGCAGAAATGACTTGGAAGTTCCTTCAAGAGGATCAGAAGCAAGATCAGGCCTTCTGCTTTGTCTGGGGAACGGCCCACTGGAAACTGGGGCGGCACTTTTCCTGGAGGGATCCCCTTTTGTGGTTGTCCTTCCTTGCAACTCCTGTACCCGTGTCCGCAGGATCGAAGTAGGTCGTCCATCCCACTTCCTCATGTCCTCTCCGTGGTCCTGCAGGTAGAACCACAGGGTGCCTCGTGGTGTGTACCCTCTGTACTCTCTCTCTTGAGTGGGGAAATGCCTGCTTCTAATAGCTGAGATGCTGGCCCGTGCAGGTGGGGAATAGAACATATTCTCTTCAAGTTGCTGGACCTTCCGCGACAATTTCTCCACAGCTGAGACAAGGGGGGAAGAGAGACTTTCTTCATATCGCCGGAGCCGGCCAGCTACCTCATCCACTGTTGGTCCCTCTTCACCTTTCCATTCCATTACTGCCAGGGAGTTGGCATATGACGATGGTGCGCTCCGTACAAACTTCCGCCACATGGGCCTTGTGCATCGCACCTCATCAGGGTCTGTGGGTAAGTCGGCATTGTCCAAGTCATAATAAATCATCTCCCGCACGGCTAATTCTCTCAGGTACTGGATACCTCTTTCCATGGTAGTCCACTTGCTTGGCTGACATACAACATCCTCACTGAAGGGGTACCTCTCCCTCACGCCTGACAGGAGTCGTTTCCAGAGGCTGAGGGCTTGGGTCTTTTTCCCAATCGCCTTGTCAATGCCGCCTTCCCTAGACAGGGATCCCAGCTGCCTGGCCTCCCTACCCTCTAATTCCAGGCTACTGGCCCCATTATCCCAGCACCGGAGCAGCCAGGTGACAATGTGCTCGCCTGAAAGTCGGCTGAAATCTTTTCGCATATCCCGCAGCTCACTCAAGGATAGGGATCGAGTAATTATCTCTGGTTCTGCCTCTTCCTCCTGCTCTCGTGATGGCCCTGGTTCATCATCATCTCTTACTAAGCGAACTGATTTCTTTGTGTACTTCTTCTTCTGTATGGGGGCAACTGATACCGGCACGGGTTGGTTTCCTGGTTCAGTGGCAGTGGCTACCACGGGGGTTGCAGTAGCCGCATTGTCTGCTGCAGGGGTTGCAGTAGCCGCAGTGTCCGCCGCAGGGGTTGCAGTAGCCGCAGTGTCCGCCGCAGGGGTTGCAGTAGCCGCAGTGTCCGCCGCAGGGGCTGCAGTAGCCGCAGGGGCCGCCGCAGGGGCTGCAGTAGCCGCAGGGGCCGCCGCAGGGGCTGCAGTAGCCGCAGGGGCCGCCGCAGGGGCTGCAGTAGCCGCAGGGGCCGCCGCAGGGGCTGCAGTAGCCGCAGGGGCCGCCGCAGGGGCTACAGTAGCCGCCAGTCTGGTTTCCATCTCTTCCCCTTGAGGGTGCTGCATAATTCTGAGCAGTGCCTGGTAGATACTGGCCAGGGCCCAGCACAGCGCGATGAGTTGTGCCTCTCTAGAATAGCCACAGCATTTTCCCTTCAAATATTCTACCACTTTATCAGGGTCCTGTAATTGTTCAGGGGTGAAGTCCCAGACCATTGGAGGTGAGTAGTTCTCTAGGTACCTGCCCATGCTCTCCCACATGCCATGCCACCCCTGACTATCCAGCCTCGGAGCAGATCTCCGGGTGGTAGTCTTAAATAGTTGCTTAACCCTAAACAAGACCTGGAACGTATTCAGGAGACATAACACTAGGAACACGCTGGTTTGAGTATCCCAAGGATATTCAAGATTCTCAAAAGCTGTCATACCTGACCCGAAGGAGAAAAGGGAGGCAAAAGGGCTGGGGAAACTATTAACAAATTCTGAGAGACAGTGTCCAATGTACGGACAGGACAACAAAACCACATAAACACCCCAAAATAGCCATCTGAACAGTGATGTTATCATATCATAAACAGATATCGCACAGGACAGCAGAATGATAATCCTCATCCCTCTTCCAGACATGGTAAACAGCATCGCAGGGAGTACATAAGCCATATAGGAATTTATGTAACACAGCCATGAGAACAAACCAAGCAACATGATGACCAGTGACTATTTACCTAATAAAATAAATGCATACAAGAAGGAAAAAAAAAAAAACCAAAACCGTTTTTTCCACGTTCGAGTTGGATTCTGTCGTTATCTCAACCCTTCGTGCCCCACGTTGGGCGCCAAAAAGGACTGTCGTGGTTTAGCCTCAGATGGCAACAAAGAACCACGTGCCGCTCGCACGTGCCTTCCTAATAGAGGAAGGATCGTAAGAAAAGGCAAGACTCTTGGTTTGGGACAAAGGCAGTTTAACAGAACAGCAAAGGGAACAGGCAAACAACAACAACAACACGGGTAGGGGAATATACAAACGCGATTACGGAACCGCCGCTCCCCGCCGCTCCCGACCGGCCGGACCCGGGACGCCCCAGCCCGCTTTTAAGCAGCAACTTCCTGTCCCCTCCCCCGGCAGCTCAGGGTGGGCGTGGCTCACATGGCATGGAATACCAGGGAAAATTAACCCTATCCCCACCGGAACCAGGACAGATATCTAGTTGATTTGAAGCAGTTCCGAGAAAGTCTAAACATAATCGCCACTTCTCCCTCCTGGCACTTTCCATGTGGGAGATATAGCAGGATGTATATTGGTTTTGAGGACAACTCAATGGACAGTGTAGGGAGAAAAGTTCCTGGCTCCTTGAATGCCGTTCCTGGAGACACTGCGATCAATGTGGGAGATATGTCAAGATGTGTGTTTGTTTTGAGGACGGCTCTCTGGAGAGTCTTAGCAAAGAGGTCACAGGGATAATCAGAGCAATTCTCAGAGACACTGAGAACAAGCTCGACAATTCCCTCCTGGCACTTTCCCTGTAGGAGATACCGCAAGACGTTTCTGTAGATTGGGCACAGCGCTCTGCAGGGTGTTAGCAGAGACTTTCCCGGGACAGTGAAACCCTATGTCAGAGACACTGAGAAGAAGCCCCAGTGTTCCCCCCAGGCACTTTCAGTGTGGGTGCCTTCTCCACGTGGTTCCTGGTTTCCCTGCAGCGCTGAAGAGAATGTTAGCAAAGAGGTAACCGGGACAGTGAAAACAGTACTCAAAGAGAGGGAGAGCAAGCTCTCTCTTGGCACTTTGGATGTGGGACATCCAGCGAGATGTTTGCTGCTTTTGCGTTTGGCTGTTGGGAGATTTACAGCACAAAGATATCTAGTTGATTTGAAGCAGTTCCGAGAAAGTCTAAACATAATCGCCACTTCTCCCTCCTGGCACTTTCCATGTGGGAGATATAGCAGGATGTATATTGGTTTTGAGGACAACTCAATGGACAGTGTAGGGAGAAAAGTTCCTGGCTCCTTGAATGCCGTTCCTGGAGACACTGCGATCAATGTGGGAGATATGTCAAGATGTGTGTTTGTTTTGAGGACGGCTCTCTGGAGAGTCTTAGCAAAGAGGTCACAGGGATAATCAGAGCAATTCTCAGAGACACTGAGGACAAGCTCGACAATTCCCTCCTGGCACTTTCCCTGTAGGAGATACCGCAAGACGTTTCTGTAGATTGGGCACAGCGCTCTGCAGGGTGTTAGCAGAGACTTTCCCGGGACAGTGAAACCCTATGTCAGAGACACTGAGAAGAAGCCCCAATGTTCCCTCCAGGCACTTTCAGTGTGGGTGCCTTCTCCACGTGGTTCCTGGTTTCCCTGCAGCGCTGAAGAGAATGTTAGCAAAGAGGTAACCGGGACAGTGAAAACAGTACTCAAAGACAGGGAGAGCAAGCTCTCTCTTGGCACTTTGGATGTGGACATGCAGCGAGATGTTTGCTGCTTTTGCGTTTGGCTGTTGGGAGATTTACAGCACAAAGATATCTAGTTGATTTGAAGCAGTTCCGAGAAAGTCTAAACATAATCGCCACTTCTCCCTCCTGGCACTTTCCATGTGGGAGATATAGCAGGATGTATATTGGTTTTGAGGACAACTCAATGGACAGTGTAGGGAGAAAAGTTCCTGGCTCCTTGAATGCCGTTCCTGGAGACACTGCGATCAATGAGGGAGATATGTCAAGATGTGTGTTGGTTTTGAGGACGGCTCTCTGGAGAGTCTTAGCAAAGAGGTCACAGGGATAATCAGAGCAATTCTCAGAGACACTGAGAACAAGCTCGACAATTCCCTCCTGGCACTTTCCCTGTAGGAGATACCGCAAGACGTTTCTGTAGATTGGGCACAGCGCTCTGCAGGGTGTTAGCAGAGACTTTCCCGGGACAGTGAAACCCTATGTCAGAGACACTGAGAAGAAGCCCCAATGTTCCCTCCAGGCACTTTCAGTGTGGGTGCCTTCTCCACGTGGTTCCTGGTTTCCCTGCAGCGCTGAAGAGAATGTTAGCAAAGAGGTAACCGGCACAGCGAAAACAGTACTCAAAGACAGGGAGAGCAAGCTCTCTCTTGGCACTTTGGATGTGGGACATACAGCGAGATGTTTGCTGCTTTTGCGTTTGGCTGTTGGGAGATTTACAGCACAAAGATATCTAGTTGATTTGAAGCAGTTCCGAGAAAGTCTAAACATAATCGCCACTTCTCCCTCCTGGCACTTTCCATGTGGGAGATATAGCAGGATGTATATTGGTTTTGAGGACAACTCAATGGACAGTGTAGGGAGAAAAGTTCCTGGCTCCTTGAATGCCGTTCCTGGAGACACTGCGATCAATGTGGGAGATATGTCAAGATGTGTGTTGGTTTTGAGGACGGCTCTCTGGAGAGTCTTAGCAAAGAGGTCACAGGGATAATCAGAGCAATTCTCAGAGACACTGAGGACAAGCTCGACAATTCCCTCCTGGCACTTTCCCTGTAGGAGATACCGCAAGACGTTTCTGTAGATTGGGCACAGCGCTCTGCAGGGTGTTAGCAGAGACTTTCCCGGGACAGTGAAACCCTATGTCAGAGACACTGAGAAGAAGCCCCAATGTTCCCTCCAGGCACTTTCAGTGTGGGTGCCTTCTCCACGTGGTTCCTGGTTTCCCTGCAGCGCTGAAGAGAATGTTAGCAAAGAGGTAACCGGGACAGTGAAAACAGTACTCAAAGACAGGGAGAGCAAGCTCTCTCTTGGCACTTTGGATGTGGACATGCAGCGAGATGTTTGCTGCTTTTGCGTTTGGCTGTTGGGAGATTTACAGCACAAAGATATCTAGTTGATTTGAAGCAGTTCCGAGAAAGTCTAAACATAATCGCCACTTCTCCCTCCTGGCACTTTCCATGTGGGAGATATAGCAGGATGTATATTGGTTTTGAGGACAACTCAATGGACAGTGTAGAGAGAAAAGTTCCTGGCTCCTTGAATGCCGTTCCTGGAGACACTGCGATCAATGTGGGAGATATGTCAAGATGTGTGTTTGTTTTGAGGACGGCTCTCTGGAGAGTCTTAGCAAAGAGGTCACAGGGATAATCAGAGCAATTCTCAGAGACACTGAGAACAAGCTCGACAGTTCCTCCTGGCACTTTCCCTGTAGGAGATACCGCAAGACGTTTCTGTAGATTGGGCACAGCGCTCTGCAGGGTGTTAGCAGAGACTTTCCCGGGACAGTGAAACCCTATGTCAGAGACACTGAGAAGAAGCCCCAGTGTTCCCTCCAGGCACTTTCAGTGTGGGTGCCTTCTCCACGTGGTTCCTGGTTTCCCTGCAGCGCTGAAGAGAATGTTAGCAAAGAGGTAACCGGGACAGTGAAAACAGTACTCAAAGAGAGGGAGAGCAAGCTCTCTCTTGGCACTTTGGATGTGGGACATCCAGCGAGATGTTTGCTGCTTTTGCGTTTGGCTGTTGGGAGATTTACAGCACAAAGATATCTAGTTGATTTGAAGCAGTTCCGAGAAAGTCTAAACATAATCGCCACTTCTCCCTCCTGGCACTTTCCATGTGGGAGATATAGCAGGATGTATATTGGTTTTGAGGACAACTCAATGGACAGTGTAGGGAGAAAAGTTCCTGGCTCCTTGAATGCCGTTCCTGGAGACACTGCGATCAATGTGGGAGATATGTCAAGATGTGTGTTGGTTTTGAAGACGGCTCTCTGGAGAGTCTTAGCAAAGAGGTCACAGGGATAATCAGAGCAATTCTCAGAGACACTGAGAACAAGCTCGACAATTCCCTCCTGGCACTTTCCCTGTAGGAGATACCGCAAGACGTTTCTGTAGATTGGGCACAGCGCTCTGCAGGGTGTTAGCAGAGACTTTCCCGGGACAGTGAAACCCTATGTCAGAGACACTGAGAAGAAGCCCCAATGTTCCCTCCAGGCACTTTCAGTGTGGGTGCCTTCTCCACGTGGTTCCTGGTTTCCCTGCAGCGCTGAAGAGAATGTTAGCAAAGAGGTAACCGGGACAGTGAAAACAGTACTCAAAGACAGGGAGAGCAAGCTCTCTCTTGGCACTTTGGATGTGGACATGCAGCGAGATGTTTGCTGCTTTTGCGTTTGGCTGTTGGGAGATTTACAGCACAAAGATATCTAGTTGATTTGAAGCAGTTCCGAGAAAGTCTAAACATAATCGCCACTTCTCCCTCCTGGCACTTTCCATGTGGGAGATAAAGCAGGATGTATATTGGTTTTGAGGACAACTCAATGGACAGTGTAGAGAGAAAAGTTCCTGGCTCCTTGAATGCCGTTCCTGGAGAACTGCGATCAATGTGGGAGATATGTCAAGATGTGTGTTTGTTTTGAGGACGGCTCTCTGGAGAGTCTTAGCAAAGAGGTCACAGGGATAATCAGAGCAATTCTCAGAGACACTGAGAACAAGCTCGACAGTTCCTCCTGGCACTTTCCCTGTAGGAGATACCGCAAGACGTTTCTGTAGATTGGGCACAGCGCTCTGCAGGGTGTTAGCAGAGACTTTCCCGGGACAGTGAAACCCTATGTCAGAGACACTGAGAAGAAGCCCCAGTGTTCCCTCCAGGCACTTTCAGTGTGGGTGCCTTCTCCACGTGGTTCCTGGTTTCCCTGCAGCGCTGAAGAGAATGTTAGCAAAGAGGTAACCGGGACAGTGAAAACAGTACTCAAAGACAGGGAGAGCAAGCTCTCTCTTGGCACTTTGGGTGTGGGACATCCAGCGAGATGTTTGCTGCTTTTGCGTTTGGCTGTTGGGAGATTTACAGCACAAAGATATCTAGTTGATTTGAAGCAGTTCCGAGAAAGTCTAAACATAATCGCCACTTCTCCCTCCTGGCACTTTCCATGTGGGAGATATAGCAGGATGTATATTGGTTTTGAGGACAACTCAATGGACAGTGTAGGGAGAAAAGTTCCTGGCTCCTTGAATGCCGTTCCTGGAGACACTGCGATCAATGTGGGAGATATGTCAAGATGTGTGTTTGTTTTGAGGACGGCTCTCTGGAGAGTCTTAGCAAAGAGGTCACAGGGATAATCAGAGCAATTCTCAGAGACACTGAGAACAAGCTCGACAGTTCCCTCCTGGCACTTTCCCTGTAGGAGATACCGCAAGACGTTTCTGTAGATTGGGCACAGCGCTCTGCAGGGTGTTAGCAGAGACTTTCCCGGGACAGTGAAACCCTATGTCAGAGACACTGAGAAGAAGCCCCAGTGTTCCCTCCAGGCACTTTCAGTGTGGGTGCCTTCTCCACGTGGTTCCTGGTTTCCCTGCAGCGCTGAAGAGAATGTTAGCAAAGAGGTAACCGGGACAGTGAAAACAGTACTCAAAGACAGGGAGAGCAAGCTCTCTCTTGGCACTTTGGATGTGGGACATCCAGCGAGATGTTTGCTGCTTTTGCGTTTGGCTGTTGGGAGATTTACAGCACAAAGATATCTAGTTGATTTGAAGCAGTTCCCAGAAAGTCTAAACATAATCGCCACTTCTCCCTCCTGGCACTTTCCATGTGGGAGATATAGCAGGATGTATATTGGTTTTGAGGACAACTCAATGGACAGTGTAGGGAGAAAAGTTCCTGGCTCCTTGAATGCCGTTCCTGGAGACACTGCGATCAATGTGGGAGATATGTCAAGATGTGTGTTTGTTTTGAGGACGGCTCTCTGGAGAGTCTTAGCAAAGAGGTCACAGGGATAATCAGAGCAATTCTCAGAGACACTGAGAACAAGCTCGACAATTCCCTCCTGGCACTTTCCCTGTAGGAGATACCGCAAGACGTTTCTGTAGATTGGGCACAGCGCTCTGCAGGGTGTTAGCAGAGACTTTCCCGGGACAGTGAAACCCTATGTCAGAGACACTGAGAAGAAGCCCCAGTGTTCCCCCCAGGCACTTTCAGTGTGGGTGCCTTCTCCACGTGGTTCCTGGTTTCCCTGCAGCGCTGAAGAGAATGTTAGCAAAGAGGTAACCGGGACAGTGAAAACAGTACTCAAAGAGAGGGAGAGCAAGCTCTCTCTTGGCACTTTGGATGTGGGACATCCAGCGAGATGTTTGCTGCTTTTGCGTTTGGCTGTTGGGAGATTTACAGCACAAAGATATCTAGTTGATTTGAAGCAGTTCCGAGAAAGTCTAAACATAATCGCCACTTCTCCCTCCTGGCACTTTCCATGTGGGAGATATAGCAGGATGTATATTGGTTTTGAGGACAACTCAATGGACAGTGTAGGGAGAAAAGTTCCTGGCTCCTTGAATGCCGTTCCTGGAGACACTGCGATCAATGTGGGAGATATGTCAAGATGTGTGTTTGTTTTGAGGACGGCTCTCTGGAGAGTCTTAGCAAAGAGGTCACAGGGATAATCAGAGCAATTCTCAGAGACACTGAGAACAAGCTCGACAATTCCCTCCTGGCACTTTCCCTGTAGGAGATACCGCAAGACGTTTCTGTAGATTGGGCACAGCGCTCTGCAGGGTGTTAGCAGAGACTTTCCCGGGACAGTGAAACCCTATGTCAGAGACACTGAGAAGAAGCCCCAGTGTTCCCCCCAGGCACTTTCAGTGTGGGTGCCTTCTCCACGTGGTTCCTGGTTTCCCTGCAGCGCTGAAGAGAATGTTAGCAAAGAGGTAACCGGGACAGTGAAAACAGTACTCAAAGAGAGGGAGAGCAAGCTCTCTCTTGGCACTTTGGATGTGGGACATCCAGCGAGATGTTTGCTGCTTTTGCGTTTGGCTGTTGGGAGATTTACAGCACAAAGATATCTAGTTGATTTGAAGCAGTTCCGAGAAAGTCTAAACATAATCGCCACTTCTCCCTCCTGGCACTTTCCATGTGGGAGATATAGCAGGATGTATATTGGTTTTGAGGACAACTCAATGGACAGTGTAGGGAGAAAAGTTCCTGGCTCCTTGAATGCCGTTCCTGGAGACACTGCGATCAATGTGGGAGATATGTCAAGATGTGTGTTTGTTTTGAGGACGGCTCTCTGGAGAGTCTTAGCAAAGAGGTCACAGGGATAATCAGAGCAATTCTCAGAGACACTGAGAACAAGCTCGACAATTCCCTCCTGGCACTTTCCCTGTAGGAGATACCGCAAGACGTTTCTGTAGATTGGGCACAGCGCTCTGCAGGGTGTTAGCAGAGACTTTCCCGGGACAGTGAAACCCTATGTCAGAGACACTGAGAAGAAGCCCCAATGTTCCCTCCAGGCACTTTCAGTGTGGGTGCCTTCTCCACGTGGTTCCTGGTTTCCCTGCAGCGCTGAAGAGAATGTTAGCAAAGAGGTAACCGGGACAGTGAAAACAGTACTCAAAGACAGGGAGAGCAAGCTCTCTCTTGGCACTTTGGGTGTGGGACATCCAGCGAGATGTTTGCTGCTTTTGCGTTTGGCTGTTGGGAGATTTACAGCACAAAGATATCTAGTTGATTTGAAGCAGTTCCGAGAAAGTCTAAACATAATCGCCACTTCTCCCTCCTGGCACTTTCCATGTGGGAGATATAGCAGGATGTATATTGGTTTTGAGGACAACTCAATGGACAGTGTAGGGAGAAAAGTTCCTGGCTCCTTGAATGCCGTTCCTGGAGACACTGCGATCAATGTGGGAGATATGTCAAGATGTGTGTTTGTTTTGAGGACGGCTCTCTGGAGAGTCTTAGCAAAGAGGTCACAGGGATAATCAGAGCAATTCTCAGAGACACTGAGAACAAGCTCGACAGTTCCTCCTGGCACTTTCCCTGTAGGAGATACCGCAAGACGTTTCTGTAGATTGGGCACAGCGCTCTGCAGGGTGTTAGCAGAGACTTTCCCGGGACAGTGAAACCCTATGTCAGAGACACTGAGAAGAAGCCCCAGTGTTCCCTCCAGGCACTTTCAGTGTGGGTGCCTTCTCCACGTGGTTCCTGGTTTCCCTGCAGCGCTGAAGAGAATGTTAGCAAAGAGGTAACCGGGACAGTGAAAACAGGACTCAAAGACAGGGAGAGCAAGCTCTCTCTTGGCACTTTGGATGTGGGACATCCAGCGAGATGTTTGCTGCTTTTGCGTTTGGCTGTTGGGAGATTTACAGCACAAAGATATCTAGTTGATTTGAAGCAGTTCCGAGAAAGTCTAAACATAATCGCCACTTCTCCCTCCTGGCACTTTCCATGTGGGAGATATAGCAGGATGTATATTGGTTTTGAGGACAACTCAATGGACAGTGTAGGGAGAAAAGTTCCTGGCTCCTTGAATGCCGTTCCTGGAGACACTGCGATCAATGTGGGAGATATGTCAAGATGTGTGTTTGTTTTGAGGACGGCTCTCTGGAGAGTCTTAGCAAAGAGGTCACAGGGATAATCAGAGCAATTCTCAGAGACACTGAGAACAAGCTCGACAATTCCCTCCTGGCACTTTCCCTGTAGGAGATACCGCAAGACGTTTCTGTAGATTGGGCACAGCGCTCTGCAGGGTGTTAGCAGAGACTTTCCCGGGACAGTGAAACCCTATGTCAGAGACACTGAGAAGAAGCCCCAGTGTTCCCCCCAGGCACTTTCAGTGTGGGTGCCTTCTCCACGTGGTTCCTGGTTTCCCTGCAGCGCTGAAGAGAATGTTAGCAAAGAGGTAACCGGGACAGTGAAAACAGTACTCAAAGAGAGGGAGAGCAAGCTCTCTCTTGGCACTTTGGATGTGGGACATCCAGCGAGATGTTTGCTGCTTTTGCGTTTGGCTGTTGGGAGATTTACAGCACAAAGATATCTAGTTGATTTGAAGCAGTTCCGAGAAAGTCTAAACATAATCGCCACTTCTCCCTCCTGGCACTTTCCATGTGGGAGATATAGCAGGATGTATATTGGTTTTGAGGACAACTCAATGGACAGTGTAGGGAGAAAAGTTCCTGGCTCCTTGAATGCCGTTCCTGGAGACACTGCGATCAATGTGGGAGATATGTCAAGATGTGTGTTTGTTTTGAGGACGGCTCTCTGGAGAGTCTTAGCAAAGAGGTCACAGGGATAATCAGAGCAATTCTCAGAGACACTGAGAACAAGCTCGACAATTCCCTCCTGGCACTTTCCCTGTAGGAGATACCGCAAGACGTTTCTGTAGATTGGGCACAGCGCTCTGCAGGGTGTTAGCAGAGACTTTCCCGGGACAGTGAAACCCTATGTCAGAGACACTGAGAAGAAGCCCCAGTGTTCCCTCCAGGCACTTTCAGTGTGGGTGCCTTCTCCACGTGGTTCCTGGTTTCCCTGCAGCGCTGAAGAGAATGTTAGCAAAGAGGTAACCGGGACAGTGAAAACAGTACTCAAAGACAGGGAGAGCAAGCTCTCTCTTGGCACTTTGGATGTGGGACATACAGCGAGATGTTTGCTGCTTTTGCGTTTGGCTGTTGGGAGATTTACAGCACAAAGATATCTAGTTGATTTGAAGCAGTTCCGAGAAAGTCTAAACATAATCGCCACTTCTCCCTCCTGGCACTTTCCATGTGGGAGATATAGCAGGATGTATATTGGTTTTGAGGACAACTCAATGGACAGTGTAGGGAGAAAAGTTCCTGGCTCCTTGAATGCCGTTCCTGGAGACACTGCGATCAATGTGGGAGATATGTCAAGATGTGTGTTTGTTTTGAGGACGGCTCTCTGGAGAGTCTTAGCAAAGAGGTCACAGGGATAATCAGAGCAATTCTCAGAGACACTGAGGACAAGCTCGACAATTCCCTCCTGGCACTTTCCCTGTAGGAGATACCGCAAGACGTTTCTGTAGATTGGGCACAGCGCTCTGCAGGGTGTTAGCAGAGACTTTCCCGGGACAGTGAAACCCTATGTCAGAGACACTGAGAAGAAGCCCCAGTGTTCCCTCCAGGCACTTTCAGTGTGGGTGCCTTCTCCACGTGGTTCCTGGTTTCCCTGCAGCGCTGAAGAGAATGTTAGCAAAGAGGTAACCGGGACAGTGAAAACAGTACTCAAAGACAGGGAGAGCAAGCTCTCTCTTGGCACTTTGGATGTGGGACATACAGCGAGATGTTTGCTGCTTTTGCGTTTGGCTGTTGGGAGATTTACAGCACAAAGATATCTAGTTGATTTGAAGCAGTTCCGAGAAAGTCTAAACATAATCGCCACTTCTCCCTCCTGGCACTTTCCATGTGGGAGATATAGCAGGATGTATATTGGTTTTGAGGACAACTCAATGGACAGTGTAGGGAGAAAAGTTCCTGGCTCCTTGAATGCCGTTCCTGGAGACACTGCGATCAATGTGGGAGATATGTCAAGATGTGTGTTTGTTTTGAGGACGGCTCTCTGGAGAGTCTTAGCAAAGAGGTCACAGGGATAATCAGAGCAATTCTCAGAGACACTGAGAACAAGCTCGACAGTTCCTCCTGGCACTTTCCCTGTAGGAGATACCGCAAGACGTTTCTGTAGATTGGGCACAGCGCTCTGCAGGGTGTTAGCAGAGACTTTCCCGGGACAGTGAAACCCTATGTCAGAGACACTGAGAAGAAGCCCCAGTGTTCCCTCCAGGCACTTTCAGTGTGGGTGCCTTCTCCACGTGGTTCCTGGTTTCCCTGCAGCGCTGAAGAGAATGTTAGCAAAGAGGTAACCGGGACAGTGAAAACAGTACTCAAAGACAGGGAGAGCAAGCTCTCTCTTGGCACTTTGGATGTGGGACATGCAGCGAGATGTTTGCTGCTTTTGCGTTTGGCTGTTGGGAGATTTACAGCACAAAGATATCTAGTTGATTTGAAGCAGTTCCGAGAAAGTCTAAACATAATCGCCACTTCTCCCTCCTGGCACTTTCCATGTGGGAGATATAGCAGGATGTATATTGGTTTTGAGGACAACTCAATGGACAGTGTAGGGAGAAAAGTTCCTGGCTCCTTGAATGCCGTTCCTGGAGACACTGCGATCAATGTGGGAGATATGTCAAGATGTGTGTTTGTTTTGAGGACGGCTCTCTGGAGAGTCTTAGCAAAGAGGTCACAGGGATAATCAGAGCAATTCTCAGAGACACTGAGAACAAGCTCGACAATTCCCTCCTGGCACTTTCCCTGTAGGAGATACCGCAAGACGTTTCTGTAGATTGGGCACAGCGCTCTGCAGGGTGTTAGCAGAGACTTTCCCGGGACAGTGAAACCCTATGTCAGAGACACTGAGAAGAAGCCCCAGTGTTCCCCCCAGGCACTTTCAGTGTGGGTGCCTTCTCCACGTGGTTCCTGGTTTCCCTGCAGCGCTGAAGAGAATGTTAGCAAAGAGGTAACCGGGACAGTGAAAACAGTACTCAAAGACAGGGAGAGCAAGCTCTCTCTTGGCACTTTGGATGTGGGACATACAGCGAGATGTTTGCTGCTTTTGCATTTGGCTGTTGGGAGATTTACAGCACAAAGATATCTAGTTGATTTGAAGCAGTTCCGAGAAAGTCTAAACATAATCGCCACTTCTCCCTCCTGGCACTTTCCATGTGGGAGATATAGCAGGATGTATATTGGTTTTGAGGACAACTCAATGGAGAGTGTAGGGAGAAAAGTTCCTGGCTCCTTGAATGCCGTTCCTGGAGACACTGCGATCAATGTGGGAGATATGTCAAGATGTGTGTTTGTTTTGAGGACGGCTCTCTGGAGAGTCTTAGCAAAGAGGTCACAGGGATAATCAGAGCAATTCTCAGAGACACTGAGGACAAGCTCGACAATTCCCTCCTGGCACTTTCCCTGTAGGAGATACCGCAAGACGTTTCTGTAGATTGGGCACAGCGCTCTGCAGGGTGTTAGCAGAGACTTTCCCGGGACAGTGAAACCCTATGTCAGAGACACTGAGAAGAAGCCCCAATGTTCCCTCCAGGCACTTTCAGTGTGGGTGCCTTCTCCACGTGGTTCCTGGTTTCCCTGCAGCGCTGAAGAGAATGTTAGCAAAGAGGTAACCGGGACAGTGAAAACAGTACTCAAAGACAGGGAGAGCAAGCTCTCTCTTGGCACTTTGGATGTGGACATGCAGCGAGATGTTTGCTGCTTTTGCGTTTGGCTGTTGGGAGATTTACAGCACAAAGATATCTAGTTGATTTGAAGCAGTTCCGAGAAAGTCTAAACATAATCGCCACTTCTCCCTCCTGGCACTTTCCATGTGGGAGATATAGCAGGATGTATATTGGTTTTGAGGACAACTCAATGGACAGTGTAGGGAGAAAAGGTCCTGGCTCCTTGAATGCCGTTCCTGGAGACACTGCGATCAATGTGGGAGATATGTCAAGATGTGTGTTGGTTTTGAGGACGGCTCTCTGGAGAGTCTTAGCAAAGAGGTCACAGGGATAATCAGAGCAATTCTCAGAGACACTGAGAACAAGCTCGACAGTTCCTCCTGGCACTTTCCCTGTAGGAGATACCGCAAGACGTTTCTGTAGATTGGGCACAGCGCTCTGCAGGGTGTTAGCAGAGACTTTCCCGGGACAGTGAAACCCTATGTCAGAGACACTGAGAAGAAGCCCCAATGTTCCCTCCAGGCACTTTCAGTGTGGGTGCCTTCTCCACGTGGTTCCTGGTTTCCCTGCAGCGCTGAAGAGAATGTTAGCAAAGAGGTAACCGGGACAGTGAAAACAGTACTCAAAGACAGGGAGAGCAAGCTCTCTCTTGGCACTTTGGATGTGGACATGCAGCGAGATGTTTGCTGCTTTTGCGTTTGGCTGTTGGGAGATTTACAGCACAAAGATATCTAGTTGATTTGAAGCAGTTCCGAGAAAGTCTAAACATAATCGCCACTTCTCCCTCCTGGCACTTTCCATGTGGGAGATATAGCAGGATGTATATTGGTTTTGAGGACAACTCAATGGACAGTTTAGAGAGAAAAGTTCCTGGCTCCTTGAATGCCGTTCCTGGAGACACTGCGATCAATGTGGGAGATATGTCAAGATGTGTGTTTGTTTTGAGGACGGCTCTCTGGAGAGTCTTAGCAAAGAGGTCACAGGGATAATCAGAGCAATTCTCAGAGACACTGAGGACAAGCTCGACAATTCCCTCCTGGCACTTTCCCTGTAGGAGATACCGCAAGACGTTTCTGTAGATTGGGCACAGCGCTCTGCAGGGTGTTAGCAGAGACTTTCCCGGGACAGTGAAACCCTATGTCAGAGACACTGAGAAGAAGCCCCAATGTTCCCTCCAGGCACTTTCAGTGTGGGTGCCTTCTCCACGTGGTTCCTGGTTTCCCTGCAGCGCTGAAGAGAATGTTAGCAAAGAGGTAACCGGGACAGTGAAAACAGTACTCAAAGACAGGGAGAGCAAGCTCTCTCTTGGCACTTTGGATGTGGACATGCAGCGAGATGTTTGCTGCTTTTGCGTTTGGCTGTTGGGAGATTTACAGCACAAAGATATCTAGTTGATTTGAAGCAGTTCCGAGAAAGTCTAAACATAATCGCCACTTCTCCCTCCTGGCACTTTCCATGTGGGAGATATAGCAGGATGTATATTGGTTTTGAGGACAACTCAATGGACAGTGTAGGGAGAAAAGTTCCTGGCTCCTTGAATGCCGTTCCTGGAGACACTGCGATCAATGTGGGAGATATGTCAAGATGTGTGTTTGTTTTGAGGACGGCTCTCTGGAGAGTCTTAGCAAAGAGGTCACAGGGATAATCAGAGCAATTCTCAGAGACACTGAGGACAAGCTCGACAATTCCCTCCTGGCACTTTCCCTGTAGGAGATACCGCAAGACGTTTCTGTAGATTGGGCACAGCGCTCTGCAGGGTGTTAGCAGAGACTTTCCCGGGACAGTGAAACCCTATGTCAGAGACACTGAGAAGAAGCCCCAGTGTTCCCTCCAGGCACTTTCAGTGTGGGTGCCTTCTCCACGTGGTTCCTGGTTTCCCTGCAGCGCTGAAGAGAATGTTAGCAAAGAGGTAACCGGGACAGTGAAAACAGTACTCAAAGAGAGGGAGAGCAAGCTCTCTCTTGGCACTTTGGATGTGGGACATCCAGCGAGATGTTTGCTGCTTTTGCGTTTGGCTGTTGGGAGATTTACAGCACAAAGATATCTAGTTGATTTGAAGCAGTTCCGAGAAAGTCTAAACATAATCGCCACTTCTCCCTCCTGGCACTTTCCATGTGGGAGATATAGCAGGATGTATATTGGTTTTGAGGACAACTCAATGGAGAGTGTAGGGAGAAAAGTTCCTGGCTCCTTGAATGCCGTTCCTGGAGACACTGCGATCAATGTGGGAGATATGTCAAGATGTGTGTTTGTTTTGAGGACGGCTCTCTGGAGAGTCTTAGCAAAGAGGTCACAGGGATAATCAGAGCAATTCTCAGAGACACTGAGGACAAGCTCGACAATTCCCTCCTGGCACTTTCCCTGTAGGAGATACCGCAAGACGTTTCTGTAGATTGGGCACAGCGCTCTGCAGGGTGTTAGCAGAGACTTTCCCGGGACAGTGAAACCCTATGTCAGAGACACTGAGAAGAAGCCCCAATGTTCCCTCCAGGCACTTTCAGTGTGGGTGCCTTCTCCACGTGGTTCCTGGTTTCCCTGCAGCGCTGAAGAGAATGTTAGCAAAGAGGTAACCGGGACAGTGAAAACAGTACTCAAAGACAGGGAGAGCAAGCTCTCTCTTGGCACTTTGGATGTGGACATGCAGCGAGATGTTTGCTGCTTTTGCGTTTGGCTGTTGGGAGATTTACAGCACAAAGATATCTAGTTGATTTGAAGCAGTTCCGAGAAAGTCTAAACATAATCGCCACTTCTCCCTCCTGGCACTTTCCATGTGGGAGATATAGCAGGATGTATATTGGTTTTGAGGACAACTCAATGGACAGTGTAGGGAGAAAAGGTCCTGGCTCCTTGAATGCCGTTCCTGGAGACACTGCGATCAATGTGGGAGATATGTCAAGATGTGTGTTGGTTTTGAGGACGGCTCTCTGGAGAGTCTTAGCAAAGAGGTCACAGGGATAATCAGAGCAATTCTCAGAGACACTGAGAACAAGCTCGACAGTTCCTCCTGGCACTTTCCCTGTAGGAGATACCGCAAGACGTTTCTGTAGATTGGGCACAGCGCTCTGCAGGGTGTTAGCAGAGACTTTCCCGGGACAGTGAAACCCTATGTCAGAGACACTGAGAAGAAGCCCCAATGTTCCCTCCAGGCACTTTCAGTGTGGGTGCCTTCTCCACGTGGTTCCTGGTTTCCCTGCAGCGCTGAAGAGAATGTTAGCAAAGAGGTAACCGGGACAGTGAAAACAGTACTCAAAGACAGGGAGAGCAAGCTCTCTCTTGGCACTTTGGATGTGGACATGCAGCGAGATGTTTGCTGCTTTTGCGTTTGGCTGTTGGGAGATTTACAGCACAAAGATATCTAGTTGATTTGAAGCAGTTCCGAGAAAGTCTAAACATAATCGCCACTTCTCCCTCCTGGCACTTTCCATGTGGGAGATATAGCAGGATGTATATTGGTTTTGAGGACAACTCAATGGACAGTTTAGAGAGAAAAGTTCCTGGCTCCTTGAATGCCGTTCCTGGAGACACTGCGATCAATGTGGGAGATATGTCAAGATGTGTGTTTGTTTTGAGGACGGCTCTCTGGAGAGTCTTAGCAAAGAGGTCACAGGGATAATCAGAGCAATTCTCAGAGACACTGAGGACAAGCTCGACAATTCCCTCCTGGCACTTTCCCTGTAGGAGATACCGCAAGACGTTTCTGTAGATTGGGCACAGCGCTCTGCAGGGTGTTAGCAGAGACTTTCCCGGGACAGTGAAACCCTATGTCAGAGACACTGAGAAGAAGCCCCAATGTTCCCTCCAGGCACTTTCAGTGTGGGTGCCTTCTCCACGTGGTTCCTGGTTTCCCTGCAGCGCTGAAGAGAATGTTAGCAAAGAGGTAACCGGGACAGTGAAAACAGTACTCAAAGACAGGGAGAGCAAGCTCTCTCTTGGCACTTTGGATGTGGACATGCAGCGAGATGTTTGCTGCTTTTGCGTTTGGCTGTTGGGAGATTTACAGCACAAAGATATCTAGTTGATTTGAAGCAGTTCCGAGAAAGTCTAAACATAATCGCCACTTCTCCCTCCTGGCACTTTCCATGTGGGAGATATAGCAGGATGTATATTGGTTTTGAGGACAACTCAATGGACAGTGTAGGGAGAAAAGTTCCTGGCTCCTTGAATGCCGTTCCTGGAGACACTGCGATCAATGTGGGAGATATGTCAAGATGTGTGTTTGTTTTGAGGACGGCTCTCTGGAGAGTCTTAGCAAAGAGGTCACAGGGATAATCAGAGCAATTCTCAGAGACACTGAGGACAAGCTCGACAATTCCCTCCTGGCACTTTCCCTGTAGGAGATACCGCAAGACGTTTCTGTAGATTGGGCACAGCGCTCTGCAGGGTGTTAGCAGAGACTTTCCCGGGACAGTGAAACCCTATGTCAGAGACACTGAGAAGAAGCCCCAGTGTTCCCTCCAGGCACTTTCAGTGTGGGTGCCTTCTCCACGTGGTTCCTGGTTTCCCTGCAGCGCTGAAGAGAATGTTAGCAAAGAGGTAACCGGGACAGTGAAAACAGTACTCAAAGAGAGGGAGAGCAAGCTCTCTCTTGGCACTTTGGATGTGGGACATCCAGCGAGATGTTTGCTGCTTTTGCGTTTGGCTGTTGGGAGATTTACAGCACAAAGATATCTAGTTGATTTGAAGCAGTTCCGAGAAAGTCTAAACATAATCGCCACTTCTCCCTCCTGGCACTTTCCATGTGGGAGATATAGCAGGATGTATATTGGTTTTGAGGACAACTCAATGGACAGTGTAGGGAGAAAAGTTCCTGGCTCCTTGAATGCCGTTCCTGGAGACACTGCGATCAATGTGGGAGATATGTCAAGATGTGTGTTTGTTTTGAGGACGGCTCTCTGGAGAGTCTTAGCAAAGAGGTCACAGGGATAATCAGAGCAATTCTCAGAGACACTGAGAACAAGCTCGACAATTCCCTCCTGGCACTTTCCCTGTAGGAGATACCGCAAGACGTTTCTGTAGATTGGGCACAGCGCTCTGCAGGGTGTTAGCAGAGACTTTCCCGGGACAGTGAAACCCTATGTCAGAGACACTGAGAAGAAGCCCCAGTGTTCCCCCCAGGCACTTTCAGTGTGGGTGCCTTCTCCACGTGGTTCCTGGTTTCCCTGCAGCGCTGAAGAGAATGTTAGCAAAGAGGTAACCGGGACAGTGAAAACAGTACTCAAAGACAGGGAGAGCAAGCTCTCTCTTGGCACTTTGGATGTGGGACATGCAGCGAGATGTTTGCTGCTTTTGCGTTTGGCTGTTGGGAGATTTACAGCACAAAGATATCTAGTTGATTTGAAGCAGTTCCGAGAAAGTCTAAACATAATCGCCACTTCTCCCTCCTGGCACTTTCCATGTGGGAGATATAGCAGGATGTATATTGGTTTTGAGGACAACTCAATGGACAGTGTAGGGAGAAAAGTTCCTGGCTCCTTGAATGCCGTTCCTGGAGACACTGCGATCAATGTGGGAGATATGTCAAGATGTGTGTTTGTTTTGAGGACGGCTCTCTGGAGAGTCTTAGCAAAGAGGTCACAGGGATAATCAGAGCAATTCTCAGAGACACTGAGGACAAGCTCGACAATTCCCTCCTGGCACTTTCCCTGTAGGAGATACCGCAAGACGTTTCTGTAGATTGGGCACAGCGCTCTGCAGGGTGTTAGCAGAGACTTTCCCGGGACAGTGAAACCCTATGTCAGAGACACTGAGAAGAAGCCCCAGTGTTCCCTCCAGGCACTTTCAGTGTGGGTGCCTTCTCCACGTGGTTCCTGGTTTCCCTGCAGCGCTGAAGAGAATGTTAGCAAAGAGGTAACCGGGACAGTGAAAACAGTACTCAAAGACAGGGAGAGCAAGCTCTCTCTTGGCACTTTGGATGTGGGACATGCAGCGAGATGTTTGCTGCTTTTGCGTTTGGCTGTTGGGAGATTTACAGCACAAAGATATCTAGTTGATTTGAAGCAGTTCCGAGAAAGTCTAAACATAATCGCCACTTCTCCCTCCTGGCACTTTCCATGTGGGAGATATAGCAGGATGTATATTGGTTTTGAGGACAACTCAATGGAGAGTGTAGGGAGAAAAGTTCCTGGCTCCTTGAATGCCGTTCCTGGAGACACTGCGATCAATGTGGGAGATATGTCAAGATGTGTGTTTGTTTTGAGGACGGCTCTCTGGAGAGTCTTAGCAAAGAGGTCACAGGGATAATCAGAGCAATTCTCAGAGACACTGAGAACAAGCTCGACAATTCCCTCCTGGCACTTTCCCTGTAGGAGATACCGCAAGACGTTTCTGTAGATTGGGCACAGCGCTCTGCAGGGTGTTAGCAGAGACTTTCCCGGGACAGTGAAACCCTATGTCAGAGACACTGAGAAGAAGCCCCAGTGTTCCCCCCAGGCACTTTCAGTGTGGGTGCCTTCTCCACGTGGTTCCTGGTTTCCCTGCAGCGCTGAAGAGAATGTTAGCAAAGAGGTAACCGGGACAGTGAAAACAGTACTCAAAGACAGGGAGAGCAAGCTCTGTCTTGGCACTTTGGATGTGGGACATACAGCGAGATGTTTGCTGCTTTTGCGTTTGGCTGTTGGGAGATTTACAGCACAAAGATATCTAGTTGATTTGAAGCAGTTCCGAGAAAGTCTAAACATAATCGCCACTTCTCCCTCCTGGCACTTTCCATGTGGGAGATATAGCAGGATGTATATTGGTTTTGAGGACAACTCAATGGACAGTGTAGGGAGAAAAGGTCCTGGCTCCTTGAATGCCGTTCCTGGAGACACTGCGATCAATGTGGGAGATATGTCAAGATGTGTGTTTGTTTTGAGGACGGCTCTCTGGAGAGTCTTAGCAAAGAGGTCACAGGGATAATCAGAGCAATTCTCAGAGACACTGAGAACAAGCTCGACAGTTCCTCCTGGCACTTTCCCTGTAGGAGATACCGCAAGACGTTTCTGTAGATTGGGCACAGCGCTCTGCAGGGTGTTAGCAGAGACTTTCCCGGGACAGTGAAACCCTATGTCAGAGACACTGAGAAGAAGCCCCAATGTTCCCTCCAGGCACTTTCAGTGTGGGTGCCTTCTCCACGTGGTTCCTGGTTTCCCTGCAGCGCTGAAGAGAATGTTAGCAAAGAGGTAACCGGGACAGTGAAAACAGTACTCAAAGACAGGGAGAGCAAGCTCTCTCTTGGCACTTTGGATGTGGACATGCAGCGAGATGTTTGCTGCTTTTGCGTTTGGCTGTTGGGAGATTTACAGCACAAAGATATCTAGTTGATTTGAAGCAGTTCCGAGAAAGTCTAAACATAATCGCCACTTCTCCCTCCTGGCACTTTCCATGTGGGAGATATAGCAGGATGTATATTGGTTTTGAGGACAACTCAATGGACAGTGTAGAGAGAAAAGTTCCTGGCTCCTTGAATGCCGTTCCTGGAGACACTGCGATCAATGTGGGAGATATGTCAAGATGTGTGTTTGTTTTGAGGACGGCTCTCTGGAGAGTCTTAGCAAAGAGGTCACAGGGATAATCAGAGCAATTCTCAGAGACACTGAGAACAAGCTCGACAGTTCCTCCTGGCACTTTCCCTGTAGGAGATACCGCAAGACGTTTCTGTAGATTGGGCACAGCGCTCTGCAGGGTGTTAGCAGAGACTTTCCCGGGACAGTGAAACCCTATGTCAGAGACACTGAGAAGAAGCCCCAGTGTTCCCTCCAGGCACTTTCAGTGTGGGTGCCTTCTCCACGTGGTTCCTGGTTTCCCTGCAGCGCTGAAGAGAATGTTAGCAAAGAGGTAACCGGGACAGTGAAAACAGTACTCAAAGAGAGGGAGAGCAAGCTCTCTCTTGGCACTTTGGATGTGGGACATCCAGCGAGATGTTTGCTGCTTTTGCGTTTGGCTGTTGGGAGATTTACAGCACAAAGATATCTAGTTGATTTGAAGCAGTTCCGAGAAAGTCTAAACATAATCGCCACTTCTCCCTCCTGGCACTTTCCATGTGGGAGATATAGCAGGATGTATATTGGTTTTGAGGACAACTCAATGGACAGTGTAGGGAGAAAAGTTCCTGGCTCCTTGAATGCCGTTCCTGGAGACACTGCGATCAATGTGGGAGATATGTCAAGATGTGTGTTTGTTTTGAGGACGGCTCTCTGGAGAGTCTTAGCAAAGAGGTCACAGGGATAATCAGAGCAATTCTCAGAGACACTGAGAACAAGCTCGACAATTCCCTCCTGGCACTTTCACTGTAGGAGATACCGCAAGACGTTTCTGTAGATTGGGCACAGCGCTCTGCAGGGTGTTAGCAGAGACTTTCCCGGGACAGTGAAACCCTATGTCAGAGACACTGAGAAGAAGCCCCAGTGTTCCCCCCAGGCACTTTCAGTGTGGGTGCCTTCTCCACGTGGTTCCTGGTTTCCCTGCAGCGCTGAAGAGAATGTTAGCAAAGAGGTAACCGGGACAGTGAAAACAGTACTCAAAGACAGGGAGAGCAAGCTCTCTCTTGGCACTTTGGATGTGGGACATCCAGCGAGATGTTTGCTGCTTTTGCGTTTGGCTGTTGGGAGATTTACAGCACAAAGATATCTAGTTGATTTGAAGCAGTTCCGAGAAAGTCTAAACATAATCGCCACTTCTCCCTCCTGGCACTTTCCATGTGGGAGATATAGCAGGATGTATATTGGTTTTGAGGACAACTCAATGGACAGTGTAGAGAGAAAAGTTCCTGGCTCCTTGAATGCCGTTCCTGGAGACACTGCGATCAATGTGGGAGATATGTCAAGATGTGTGTTTGTTTTGAGGACGGCTCTCTGGAGAGTCTTAGCAAAGAGGTCACAGGGATAATCAGAGCAATTCTCAGAGACACTGAGAACAAGCTCGACAGTTCCTCCTGGCACTTTCCCTGTAGGAGATACCGCAAGACGTTTCTGTAGATTGGGCACAGCGCTCTGCAGGGTGTTAGCAGAGACTTTCCCGGGACAGTGAAACCCTATGTCAGAGACACTGAGAAGAAGCCCCAGTGTTCCCTCCAGGCACTTTCAGTGTGGGTGCCTTCTCCACGTGGTTCCTGGTTTCCCTGCAGCGCTGAAGAGAATGTTAGCAAAGAGGTAACCGGGACAGTGAAAACAGTACTCAAAGACAGGGAGAGCAAGCTCTCTCTTGGCACTTTGGATGTGGGACATGCAGCGAGATGTTTGCTGCTTTTGCGTTTGGCTGTTGGGAGATTTACAGCACAAAGATATCTAGTTGATTTGAAGCAGTTCCGAGAAAGTCTAAACATAATCGCCACTTCTCCCTCCTGGCACTTTCCATGTGGGAGATATAGCAGGATGTATATTGGTTTTGAGGACAACTCAATGGACAGTGTAGGGAGAAAAGTTCCTGGCTCCTTGAATGCCGTTCCTGGAGACACTGCGATCAATGTGGGAGATATGTCAAGATGTGTGTTTGTTTTGAGGACGGCTCTCTGGAGAGTCTTAGCAAAGAGGTCACAGGGATAATCAGAGCAATTCTCAGAGACACTGAGGACAAGCTCGACAATTCCCTCCTGGCACTTTCCCTGTAGGAGATACCGCAAGACGTTTCTATAGATTGGGCACAGCGCTCTGCAGGGTGTTAGCAGAGACTTTCCCGGGACAGTGAAACCCTATGTCAGAGACACTGAGAAGAAGCCCCAGTGTTCCCTCCAGGCACTTTCAGTGTGGGTGCCTTCTCCACGTGGTTCCTGGTTTCCCTGCAGCGCTGAAGAGAATGTTAGCAAAGAGGTAACCGGGACAGTGAAAACAGTACTCAAAGACAGGGAGAGCAAGCTCTCTCTTGGCACTTTGGATGTGGGACATACAGCGAGATGTTTGCTGCTTTTGCGTTTGGCTGTTGGGAGATTTACAGCACAAAGATATCTAGTTGATTTGAAGCAGTTCCCAGAAAGTCTAAACATAATCGCCACTTCTCCCTCCTGGCACTTTCCATGTGGGAGATATAGCAGGATGTATATTGGTTTTGAGGACAACTCAATGGACAGTGTAGGGAGAAAAGTTCCTGGCTCCTTGAATGCCGTTCCTGGAGACACTGCGATCAATGTGGGAGATATGTCAAGATGTGTGTTTGTTTTGAGGACGGCTCTCTGGAGAGTCTTAGCAAAGAGGTCACAGGGATAATCAGAGCAATTCTCAGAGACACTGAGGACAAGCTTGACAATTCCCTCCTGGCACTTTCCCTGTAGGAGATACCGCAAGACGTTTCTGTAGATTGGGCACAGCGCTCTGCAGGGTGTTAGCAGAGACTTTCCCGGGACAGTGAAACCCTATGTCAGAGACACTGAGAAGAAGCCCCAGTGTTCCCTCCAGGCACTTTCAGTGTGGGTGCCTTCTCCACGTGGTTCCTGGTTTCCCTGCAGCGCTGAAGAGAATGTTAGCAAAGAGGTAACCGGGACAGTGAAAACAGTACTCAAAGACAGGGAGAGCAAGCTCTCTCTTGGCACTTTGGATGTGGGACATCCAGCGAGATGTTTGCTGCTTTTGCGTTTGGCTGTTGGGAGATTTACAGCACAAAGATATCTAGTTGATTTGAAGCAGTTCCGAGAAAGTCTAAACATAATCGCCACTTCTCCCTCCTGGCACTTTCCATGTGGGAGATATAGCAGGATGTATATTGGTTTTGAGGACAACTCAATGGACAGTGTAGGGAGAAAAGTTCCTGGCTCCTTGAATGCCGTTCCTGGAGACACTGCGATCAATGTGGGAGATATGTCAAGATGTGTGTTTGTTTTGAGGACGGCTCTCTGGAGAGTCTTAGCAAAGAGGTCACAGGGATAATCAGAGCAATTCTCAGAGACACTGAGAACAAGCTCGACAGTTCCTCCTGGCACTTTCCCTGTAGGAGATACCGCAAGACGTTTCTGTAGATTGGGCACAGCGCTCTGCAGGGTGTTAGCAGAGACTTTCCCGGGACAGTGAAACCCTATGTCAGAGACACTGAGAAGAAGCCCCAGTGTTCCCCCCAGGCACTTTCAGTGTGGGTGCCTTCTCCACGTGGTTCCTGGTTTCCCTGCAGCGCTGAAGAGAATGTTAGCAAAGAGGTAACCGGGACAGTGAAAACAGTACTCAAAGACAGGGAGAGCAAGCTCTCTCTTGGCACTTTGGATGTGGACATGCAGCGAGATGTTTGCTGCTTTTGCGTTTGGCTGTTGGGAGATTTACAGCACAAAGATATCTAGTTGATTTGAAGCAGTTCCGAGAAAGTCTAAACATAATCGCCACTTCTCCCTCCTGGCACTTTCCATGTGGGAGATATAGCAGGATGTATATTGGTTTTGAGGACAACTCAATGGACAGTGTAGAGAGAAAAGTTCCTGGCTCCTTGAATGCCGTTCCTGGAGACACTGCGATCAATGTGGGAGATATGTCAAGATGTGTGTTTGTTTTGAGGACGGCTCTCTGGAGAGTCTTAGCAAAGAGGTCACAGGGATAATCAGAGCAATTCTCAGAGACACTGAGAACAAGCTCGACAGTTCCTCCTGGCACTTTCCCTGTAGGAGATACCGCAAGACGTTTCTGTAGATTGGGCACAGCGCTCTGCAGGGTGTTAGCAGAGACTTTCCCGGGACAGTGAAACCCTATGTCAGAGACACTGAGAAGAAGCCCCAGTGTTCCCTCCAGGCACTTTCAGTGTGGGTGCCTTCTCCACGTGGTTCCTGGTTTCCCTGCAGCGCTGAAGAGAATGTTAGCAAAGAGGTAACCGGGACAGTGAAAACAGTACTCAAAGACAGGGAGAGCAAGCTCTCTCTTGGCACTTTGGATGTGGGACATGCAGCGAGATGTTTGCTGCTTTTGCGTTTGGCTGTTGGGAGATTTACAGCACAAAGATATCTAGTTGATTTGAAGCAGTTCCGAGAAAGTCTAAACATAATCGCCACTTCTCCCTCCTGGCACTTTCCATGTGGGAGATATAGCAGGATGTATATTGGTTTTGAGGACAACTCAATGGACAGTGTAGGGAGAAAAGTTCCTGGCTCCTTGAATGCCGTTCCTGGAGACACTGCGATCAATGTGGGAGATATGTCAAGATGTGTGTTTGTTTTGAGGACGGCTCTCTGGAGAGTCTTAGCAAAGAGGTCACAGGGATAATCAGAGCAATTCTCAGAGACACTGAGAACAAGCTCGACAGTTCCTCCTGGCACTTTCCCTGTAGGAGATACCGCAAGACGTTTCTGTAGATTGGGCACAGCGCTCTGCAGGGTGTTAGCAGAGACTTTCCCGGGACAGTGAAACCCTATGTCAGAGACACTGAGAAGAAGCCCCAGTGTTCCCCCCAGGCACTTTCAGTGTGGGTGCCTTCTCCACGTGGTTCCTGGTTTCCCTGCAGCGCTGAAGAGAATGTTAGCAAAGAGGTAACCGGGACAGTGAAAACAGTACTCAAAGACAGGGAGAGCAAGCTCTCTCTTGGCACTTTGGATGTGGACATGCAGCGAGATGTTTGCTGCTTTTGCGTTTGGCTGTTGGGAGATTTACAGCACAAAGATATCTAGTTGATTTGAAGCAGTTCCGAGAAAGTCTAAACATAATCGCCACTTCTCCCTCCTGGCACTTTCCATGTGGGAGATATAGCAGGATGTATATTGGTTTTGAGGACAACTCAATGGACAGTGTAGAGAGAAAAGTTCCTGGCTCCTTGAATGCCGTTCCTGGAGACACTGCGATCAATGTGGGAGATATGTCAAGATGTGTGTTTGTTTTGAGGATGGCTCTCTGGAGAGTCTTAGCAAAGAGGTCACAGGGATAATCAGAGCAATTCTCAGAGACACTGAGAACAAGCTCGACAGTTCCTCCTGGCACTTTCCCTGTAGGAGATACCGCAAGACGTTTCTGTAGATTGGGCACAGCGCTCTGCAGGGTGTTAGCAGAGACTTTCCCGGGACAGTGAAACCCTATGTCAGAGACAGTGAGAAGAAGCCCCAGTGTTCCCTCCAGGCACTTTCAGTGTGGGTGCCTTCTCCACGTGGTTCCTGGTTTCCCTGCAGCGCTGAAGAGAATGTTAGCAAAGAGGTAACCGGGACAGTGAAAACAGTACTCAAAGAGAGGGAGAGCAAGCTCTCTCTTGGCACTTTGGATGTGGGACATGCAGCGAGATGTTTGCTGCTTTTGCGTTTGGCTGTTGGGAGATTTACAGCACAAAGATATCTAGTTGATTTGAAGCAGTTCCGAGAAAGTCTAAACATAATCGCCACTTCTCCCTCCTGGCACTTTCCATGTGGGAGATATAGCAGGATGTATATTGGTTTTGAGGACAACTCAATGGACAGTGTAGAGAGAAAAGTTCCTGGCTCCTTGAATGCCGTTCCTGGAGACACTGCGATCAATGTGGGAGATATGTCAAGATGTGTGTTTGTTTTGAGGACGGCTCTCTGGAGAGTCTTAGCAAAGAGGTCACAGGGATAATCAGAGCAATTCTCAGAGACACTGAGAACAAGCTCGACAGTTCCTCCTGGCACTTTCCCTGTAGGAGATACCGCAAGACGTTTCTGTAGATTGGGCACAGCGCTCTGCAGGGTGTTAGCAGAGACTTTCCCGGGACAGTGAAACCCTATGTCAGAGACACTGAGAAGAAGCCCCAATGTTCCCTCCAGGCACTTTCAGTGTGGGTGCCTTCTCCACGTGGTTCCTGGTTTCCCTGCAGCGCTGAAGAGAATGTTAGCAAAGAGGTAACCGGGACAGTGAAAACAGTACTCAAAGACAGGGAGAGCAAGCTCTCTCTTGGCACTTTGGATGTGGGACATGCAGCGAGATGTTTGCTGCTTTTGCGTTTGGCTGTTGGGAGATTTACAGCACAAAGATATCTAGTTGATTTGAAGCAGTTCCGAGAAAGTCTAAACATAATCGCCACTTCTCCCTCCTGGCACTTTCCATGTGGGAGATATAGCAGGATGTATATTGGTTTTGAGGACAACTCAATGGACAGTGTAGGGAGAAAAGTTCCTGGCTCCTTGAATGCCGTTCCTGGAGACACTGCGATCAATGTGGGAGATATGTCAAGATGTGTGTTTGTTTTGAGGACGGCTCTCTGGAGAGTCTTAGCAAAGAGGTCACAGGGATAACCAGAGCAATTCTCAGAGACACTGAGGACAAGCTCGACAATTCCCTCCTGGCACTTTCCCTGTAGGAGATACCGCAAGACGTTTCTGTAGATTGGGCACAGCGCTCTGCAGGGTGTTAGCAGAGACTTTCCCGGGACAGTGAAACCCTATGTCAGAGACACTGAGAAGAAGCCCCAGTGTTCCCCCCAGGCACTTTCAGTGTGGGTGCCTTCTCCACGTGGTTCCTGGTTTCCCTGCAGCGCTGAAGAGAATGTTAGCAAAGAGGTAACCGGGACAGTGAAAACAGTACTCAAAGACAGGGAGAGCAAGCTCTGTCTTGGCACTTTGGATGTGGGACATACAGCGAGATGTTTGCTGCTTTTGCGTTTGGCTGTTGGGAGATTTACAGCACAAAGATATCTAGTTGATTTGAAGCAGTTCCGAGAAAGTCTAAACATAATGGCCACTTCTCCCTCCTGGCACTTTCCATGTGGGAGATATAGCAGGATGTATATTGGTTTTGAGGACAACTCAATGGACAGTGTAGGGAGAAAAGTTCCTGGCTCCTTGAATGCCGTTCCTGGAGACACTGCGATCAATGTGGGAGATATGTCAAGATGTGTGTTTGTTTTGAGGACGGCTCTCTGGAGAGTCTTAGCAAAGAGGTCACAGGGATAATCAGAGCAATTCTCAGAGACACTGAGGACAAGCTCGACAATTCCCTCCTGGCACTTTCCCTGTAGGAGATACCGCAAGACGTTTCTGTAGATTGGGCACAGCGCTCTGCAGGGTGTTAGCAGAGACTTTCCCGGGACAGTGAAACCCTATGTCAGAGACACTGAGAAGAAGCCCCAGTGTTCCCTCCAGGCACTTTCAGTGTGGGTGCCTTCTCCACGTGGTTCCTGGTTTCCCTGCAGCGCTGAAGAGAATGTTAGCAAAGAGGTAACCGGGACAGTGAAAACAGTACTCAAAGACAGGGAGAGCAAGCTCTCTCTTGGCACTTTGGATGTGGGACATCCAGCGAGATGTTTGCTGCTTTTGCGTTTGGCTGTTGGGAGATTTACAGCACAAAGATATCTAGTTGATTTGAAGCAGTTCCGAGAAAGTCTAAACATAATCGCCACTTCTCCCTCCTGGCACTTTCCATGTGGGAGATATAGCAGGATGTATATTGGTTTTGAGGACAACTCAATGGACAGTGTAGGGAGAAAAGTTCCTGGCTCCTTGAATGCCGTTCCTGGAGACACTGCGATCAATGTGGGAGATATGTCAAGATGTGTGTTTGTTTTGAGGACGGCTCTCTGGAGAGTCTTAGCAAAGAGGTCACAGGGATAATCAGAGCAATTCTCAGAGACACTGAGAACAAGCTCGACAGTTCCTCCTGGCACTTTCCCTGTAGGAGATACCGCAAGACGTTTCTGTAGATTGGGCACAGCGCTCTGCAGGGTGTTAGCAGAGACTTTCCCGGGACAGTGAAACCCTATGTCAGAGACACTGAGAAGAAGCCCCAGTGTTCCCTCCAGGCACTTTCAGTGTGGGTGCCTTCTCCACGTGGTTCCTGGTTTCCCTGCAGCGCTGAAGAGAATGTTAGCAAAGAGGTAACCGGGACAGTGAAAACAGTACTCAAAGACAGGGAGAGCAAGCTCTCTCTTGGCACTTTGGATGTGGGACATCCAGCGAGATGTTTGCTGCTTTTGCGTTTGGCTGTTGGGAGATTTACAGCACAAAGATATCTAGTTGATTTGAAGCAGTTCCGAGAAAGTCTAAACATAATCGCCACTTCTCCCTCCTGGCACTTTCCATGTGGGAGATATAGCAGGATGTATATTGGTTTTGAGGACAACTCAATGGACAGTGTAGGGAGAAAAGTTCCTGGCTCCTTGAATGCCGTTCCTGGAGACACTGCGATCAATGTGGGAGATATGTCAAGATGTGTGTTTGTTTTGAGGACGGCTCTCTGGAGAGTCTTAGCAAAGAGGTCACAGGGATAATCAGAGCAATTCTCAGAGACACTGAGGACAAGCTCGACAATTCCCTCCTGGCACTTTCCCTGTAGGAGATACCGCAAGACGTTTCTGTAGATTGGGCACAGCGCTCTGCAGGGTGTTAGCAGAGACTTTCCCGGGACAGTGAAACCCTATGTCAGAGACACTGAGAAGAAGCCCCAGTGTTCCCTCCAGGCACTTTCAGTGTGGGTGCCTTCTCCACGTGGTTCCTGGTTTCCCTGCAGCGCTGAAGAGAATGTTAGCAAAGAGGTAACCGGGACAGTGAAAACAGTACTCAAAGACAGGGAGAGCAAGCTCTCTCTTGGCACTTTGGATGTGGACATGCAGCGAGATGTTTGCTGCTTTTGCGTTTGGCTGTTGGGAGATTTACAGCACAAAGATATCTAGTTGATTTGAAGCAGTTCCGAGAAAGTCTAAACATAATCCCCACTTCTCCCTCCTGGCACTTTCCATGTGGGAGATATAGCAGGATGTATATTGGTTTTGAGGACAACTCAATGGACAGTGTAGAGAGAAAAGTTCCTGGCTCCTTGAATGCCGTTCCTGGAGACACTGCGATCAATGTGGGAGATATGTCAAGATGTGTGTTTGTTTTGAGGACGGCTCTCTGGAGAGTCTTAGCAAAGAGGTCACAGGGATAATCAGAGCAATTCTCAGAGACACTGAGAACAAGCTCGACAGTTCCTCCTGGCACTTTCCCTGTAGGAGATACCGCAAGACGTTTCTGTAGATTGGGCACAGCGCTCTGCAGGGTGTTAGCAGAGACTTTCCCGGGACAGTGAAACCCTATGTCAGAGACACTGAGAAGAAGCCCCAGTGTTCCCTCCAGGCACTTTCAGTGTGGGTGCCTTCTCCACGTGGTTCCTGGTTTCCCTGCAGCGCTGAAGAGAATGTTAGCAAAGAGGTAACCGGGACAGTGAAAACAGTACTCAAAGACAGGGAGAGCAAGCTCTCTCTTGGCACTTTGGATGTGGGACATGCAGCGAGATGTTTGCTGCTTTTGCGTTTGGCTGTTGGGAGATTTACAGCACAAAGATATCTAGTTGATTTGAAGCAGTTCCGAGAAAGTCTAAACATAATCGCCACTTCTCCCTCCTGGCACTTTCCATGTGGGACATATAGCAGGATGTATATTGGTTTTGAGGACAACTCAATGGACAGTGTAGGGAGAAAAGTTCCTGGCTCCTTGAATGCCGTTCCTGGAGACACTGCGATCAATGTGGGAGATATGTCAAGATGTGTGTTTGTTTTGAGGACGGCTCTCTGGAGAGTCTTAGCAAAGAGGTCACAGGGATAATCAGAGCAATTCTCAGAGACACTGAGAACAAGCTCGACAGTTCCTCCTGGCACTTTCCCTGTAGGAGATACCGCAAGACGTTTCTGTAGATTGGGCACAGCGCTCTGCAGGGTGTTAGCAGAGACTTTCCCGGGACAGTGAAACCCTATGTCAGAGACACTGAGAAGAAGCCCCAGTGTTCCCTCCAGGCACTTTCAGTGTGGGTGCCTTCTCCACGTGGTTCCTGGTTTCCCTGCAGCGCTGAAGAGAATGTTAGCAAAGAGGTAACCGGGACAGTGAAAACAGTACTCAAAGACAGGGAGAGCAAGCTCTCTCTTGGCACTTTGGATGTGGGACATCCAGCGAGATGTTTGCTGCTTTTGCGTTTGGCTGTTGGGAGATTTACAGCACAAAGATATCTAGTTGATTTGAAGCAGTTCCGAGAAAGTCTAAACATAATCGCCACTTCTCCCTCCTGGCACTTTCCATGTGGGAGATATAGCAGGATGTATATTGGTTTTGAGGACAACTCAATGGACAGTGTAGGGAGAAAAGTTCCTGGCTCCTTGAATGCCGTTCCTGGAGACACTGCGATCAATGTGGGAGATATGTCAAGATGTGTGTTTGTTTTGAGGACGGCTCTCTGGAGAGTCTTAGCAAAGAGGTCACAGGGATAATCAGAGCAATTCTCAGAGACACTGAGAACAAGCTCGACAGTTCCTCCTGGCACTTTCCCTGTAGGAGATACCGCAAGACGTTTCTGTAGATTGGGCACAGCGCTCTGCAGGGTGTTAGCAGAGACTTTCCCGGGACAGTGAAACCCTATGTCAGAGACACTGAGAAGAAGCCCCAGTGTTCCCTCCAGGCACTTTCAGTGTGGGTGCCTTCTCCACGTGGTTCCTGGTTTCCCTGCAGCGCTGAAGAGAATGTTAGCAAAGAGGTAACCGGGACAGTGAAAACAGTACTCAAAGACAGGGAGAGCAAGCTCTCTCTTGGCACTTTGGATGTGGGACATCCAGCGAGATGTTTGCTGCTTTTGCGTTTGGCTGTTGGGAGATTTACAGCACAAAGATATCTAGTTGATTTGAAGCAGTTCCGAGAAAGTCTAAACATAATCGCCACTTCTCCCTCCTGGCACTTTCCATGTGGGAGATATAGCAGGATGTATATTGGTTTTGAGGACAACTCAATGGACAGTGTAGGGAGAAAAGTTCCTGGCTCCTTGAATGCCGTTCCTGGAGACACTGCGATCAATGTGGGAGATATGTCAAGATGTGTGTTTGTTTTGAGGACGGCTCTCTGGAGAGTCTTAGCAAAGAGGTCACAGGGATAATCAGAGCAATTCTCAGAGACACTGAGAACAAGCTCGACAGTTCCTCCTGGCACTTTCCCTGTAGGAGATACCGCAAGACGTTTCTGTAGATTGGGCACAGCGCTCTGCAGGGTGTTAGCAGAGACTTTCCCGGGACAGTGAAACCCTATGTCAGAGACACTGAGAAGAAGCCCCAGTGTTCCCTCCAGGCACTTTCAGTGTGGGTGCCTTCTCCACGTGGTTCCTGGTTTCCCTGCAGCGCTGAAGAGAATGTTAGCAAAGAGGTAACCGGGACAGTGAAAACAGTACTCAAAGACAGGGAGAGCAAGCTCTCTCTTGGCACTTTGGATGTGGGACATGCAGCGAGATGTTTGCTGCTTTTGCGTTTGGCTGTTGGGAGATTTACAGCACAAAGATATCTAGTTGATTTGAAGCAGTTCCGAGAAAGTCTAAACATAATCGCCACTTCTCCCTCCTGGCACTTTCCATGTGGGAGATATAGCAGGATGTATATTGGTTTTGAGGACAACTCAATGGACAGTGTAGGGAGAAAAGTTCCTGGCTCCTTGAATGCCGTTCCTGGAGACACTGCGATCAATGTGGGAGATATGTCAAGATGTGTGTTTGTTTTGAGGACGGCTCTCTGGAGAGTCTTAGCAAAGAGGTCACAGGGATAATCAGAGCAATTCTCAGAGACACTGAGAACAAGCTCGACAATTCCCTCCTGGCACTTTCCCTGTAGGAGATACCGCAAGACGTTTCTGTAGATTGGGCACAGCGCTCTGCAGGGTGTTAGCAGAGACTTTCCCGGGACAGTGAAACCCTATGTCAGAGACACTGAGAAGAAGCCCCAGTGTTCCCCCCAGGCACTTTCAGTGTGGGTGCCTTCTCCACGTGGTTCCTGGTTTCCCTGCAGCGCTGAAGAGAATGTTAGCAAAGAGGTAACCGGGACAGTGAAAACAGTACTCAAAGAGAGGGAGAGCAAGCTCTCTCTTGGCACTTTGGATGTGGGACATCCAGCGAGATGTTTGCTGCTTTTGCGTTTGGCTGTTGGGAGATTTACAGCACAAAGATATCTAGTTGATTTGAAGCAGTTCCGAGAAAGTCTAAACATAATCGCCACTTCTCCCTCCTGGCACTTTCCATGTGGGAGATATAGCAGGATGTATATTGGTTTTGAGGACAACTCAATGGACAGTGTAGAGAGAAAAGTTCCTGGCTCCTTGAATGCCGTTCCTGGAGACACTGCGATCAATGTGGGAGATATGTCAAGATGTGTGTTTGTTTTGAGGACGGCTCTCTGGAGAGTCTTAGCAAAGAGGTCACAGGGATAATCAGAGCAATTCTCAGAGACACTGAGAACAAGCTCGACAGTTCCTCCTGGCACTTTCCCTGTAGGAGATACCGCAAGACGTTTCTGTAGATTGGGCACAGCGCTCTGCAGGGTGTTAGCAGAGACTTTCCCGGGACAGTGAAACCCTATGTCAGAGACACTGAGAAGAAGCCCCAATGTTCCCTCCAGGCACTTTCAGTGTGGGTGCCTTCTCCACGTGGTTCCTGGTTTCCCTGCAGCGCTGAAGAGAATGTTAGCAAAGAGGTAACCGGGACAGTGAAAACAGTACTCAAAGACAGGGAGAGCAAGCTCTCTCTTGGCACTTTGGATGTGGGACATCCAGCGAGATGTTTGCTGCTTTTGCGTTTGGCTGTTGGGAGATTTACAGCACAAAGATATCTAGTTGATTTGAAGCAGTTCCGAGAAAGTCTAAACATAATCGCCACTTCTCCCTCCTGGCGCTTTCCATGTGGGAGATATAGCAGGATGTATATTGGTTTTGAGGACAACTCAATGGACAGTGTAGGGAGAAAAGTTCCTGGCTCCTTGAATGCCGTTCCTGGAGACACTGCGATCAATGTGGGAGATATGTCAAGATGTGTGTTTGTTTTGAGGACGGCTCTCTGGAGAGTCTTAGCAAAGAGGTCACAGGGATAATCAGAGCAATTCTCAGAGACACTGAGGACAAGCTCGACAATTCCCTCCTGGCACTTTCCCTGTAGGAGATACCGCAAGACGTTTCTGTAGATTGGGCACAGCGCTCTGCAGGGTGTTAGCAGAGACTTTCCCGGGACAGTGAAACCCTATGTCAGAGACACTGAGAAGAAGCCCCAGTGTTCCCCCCAGGCACTTTCAGTGTGGGTGCCTTCTCCACGTGGTTCCTGGTTTCCCTGCAGCGCTGAAGAGAATGTTAGCAAAGAGGTAACCGGGACAGTGAAAACAGTACTCAAAGACAGGGAGAGCAAGCTCTCTCTTGGCACTTTGGATGTGGGACATCCAGCGAGATGTTTGCTGCTTTTGCGTTTGGCTGTTGGGAGATTTACAGCACAAAGATATCTAGTTGATTTGAAGCAGTTCCGAGAAAGTCTAAACATAATCGCCACTTCTCCCTCCTGGCACTTTCCATGTGGGAGATATAGCAGGATGTATATTGGTTTTGAGGACAACTCAATGGACAGTGTAGGGAGAAAAGTTCCTGGCTCCTTGAATGCCGTTCCTGGAGACACTGCGATCAATGTGGGAGATATGTCAAGATGTGTGTTTGTTTTGAGGACGGCTCTCTGGAGAGTCTTAGCAAAGAGGTCACAGGGATAATCAGAGCAATTCTCAGAGACACTGAGAACAAGCTCGACAGTTCCTCCTGGCACTTTCCCTGTAGGAGATACCGCAAGACGTTTCTGTAGATTGGGCACAGCGCTCTGCAGGGTGTTAGCAGAGACTTTCCCGGGACAGTGAAACCCTATGTCAGAGACACTGCGAAGAAGCCCCAATGTTCCCTCCAGGCACTTTCAGTGTGGGTGCCTTCTCCACGTGGTTCCTGGTTTCCCTGCAGCGCTGAAGAGAATGTTAGCAAAGAGGTAACCGGGACAGTGAAAACAGGACTCAAAGACAGGGAGAGCAAGCTCTCTCTTGGCACTTTGGATGTGGGACATCCAGCGAGATGTTTGCTGCTTTTGCGTTTGGCTGTTGGGAGATTTACAGCACAAAGATATCTAGTTGATTTGAAGCAGTTCCGAGAAAGTCTAAACATAATCGCCACTTCTCCCTCCTGGCACTTTCCATGTGGGAGATATAGCAGGATGTATATTGGTTTTGAGGACAACTCAATGGACAGTGTAGAGAGAAAAGTTCCTGGCTCCTTGAATGCCGTTCCTGGAGACACTGCGATCAATGTGGGAGATATGTCAAGATGTGTGTTTGTTTTGAGGACGGCTCTCTGGAGAGTCTTAGCAAAGAGGTCACAGGGATAATCAGAGCAATTCTCAGAGACACTGAGAACAAGCTCGACAGTTCCTCCTGGCACTTTCCCTGTAGGAGATACCGCAAGACGTTTCTGTAGATTGGGCACAGCGCTCTGCAGGGTGTTAGCAGAGACTTTCCCGGGACAGTGAAACCCTATGTCAGAGACACTGAGAAGAAGCCCCAGTGTTCCCTCCAGGCACTTTCAGTGTGGGTGCCTTCTCCACGTGGTTCCTGGTTTCCCTGCAGCGCTGAAGAGAATGTTAGCAAAGAGGTAACCGGGACAGTGAAAACAGTACTCAAAGACAGGGAGAGCAAGCTCTCTCTTGGCACTTTGGATGTGGGACATCCAGCGAGATGTTTGCTGCTTTTGCGTTTGGCTGTTGGGAGATTTACAGCACAAAGATATCTAGTTGATTTGAAGCAGTTCCGAGAAAGTCTAAACATAATCGCCACTTCTCCCTCCTGGCACTTTCCATGTGGGAGATATAGCAGGATGTATATTGGTTTTGAGGACAACTCAATGGACAGTGTAGGGAGAAAAGTTCCTGGCTCCTTGAATGCCGTTCCTGGAGACACTGCGATCAATGTGGGAGATATGTCAAGATGTGTGTTTGTTTTGAGGACGGCTCTCTGGAGAGTCTTAGCAAAGAGGTCACAGGGATAATCAGAGCAATTCTCAGAGACACTGAGAACAAGCTCGACAATTCCCTCCTGGCACTTTCCCTGTAGGAGATACCGCAAGACGTTTCTGTAGATTGGGCACAGCGCTCTGCAGGGTGTTAGCAGAGACTTTCCCGGGACAGTGAAACCCTATGTCAGAGACACTGAGAAGAAGCCCCAGTGTTCCCCCCAGGCACTTTCAGTGTGGGTGCCTTCTCCACGTGGTTCCTGGTTTCCCTGCAGCGCTGAAGAGAATGTTAGCAAAGAGGTAACCGGGACAGTGAAAACAGTACTCAAAGACAGGGAGAGCAAGCTCTCTCTTGGCACTTTGGATGTGGGACATCCAGCGAGATGTTTGCTGCTTTTGCGTTTGGCTGTTGGGAGATTTACAGCACAAAGATATCTAGTTGATTTGAAGCAGTTCCGAGAAAGTCTAAACATAATGGCCACTTCTCCCTCCTGGCACTTTCCATGTGGGAGATATAGCAGGATGTATATTGGTTTTGAGGACAACTCAATGGACAGTGTAGGGAGAAAAGTTCCTGGCTCCTTGAATGCCGTTCCTGGAGACACTGCGATCAATGTGGGAGATATGTCAAGATGTGTGTTTGTTTTGAGGACGGCTCTCTGGAGAGTCTTAGCAAAGAGGTCACAGGGATAATCAGAGCAATTCTCAGAGACACTGAGAACAAGCTCGACAGTTCCTCCTGGCACTTTCCCTGCAGGAGATACCGCAAGACGTTTCTGTAGATTGGGCACAGCGCTCTGCAGGGTGTTAGCAGAGACTTTCCCGGGACAGTGAAACCCTATGTCAGAGACACTGAGAAGAAGCCCCAGTGTTCCCTCCAGGCACTTTCAGTGTGGGTGCCTTCTCCACGTGGTTCCTGGTTTCCCTGCAGCGCTGAAGAGAATGTTAGCAAAGAGGTAACCGGGACAGTGAAAACAGTACTCAAAGACAGGGAGAGCAAGCTCTCTCTTGGCACTTTGGATGTGGGACATCCAGCGAGATGTTTGCTGCTTTTGCGTTTGGCTGTTGGGAGATTTACAGCACAAAGATATCTAGTTGATTTGAAGCAGTTCCGAGAAAGTCTAAACATAATCGCCACTTCTCCCTCCTGGCACTTTCCATGTGGGAGATATAGCAGGATGTATATTGGTTTTGAGGACAACTCAATGGACAGTGTAGGGAGAAAAGTTCCTGGCTCCTTGAATGCCGTTCCTGGAGACACTGCGATCAATGTGGGAGATATGTCAAGATGTGTGTTTGTTTTGAGGACGGCTCTCTGGAGAGTCTTAGCAAAGAGGTCACAGGGATAATCAGAGCAATTCTCAGAGACACTGAGAACAAGCTCGACAATTCCCTCCTGGCACTTTCCCTGTAGGAGATACCGCAAGACATTTCTGTAGATTGGGCACAGCGCTCTGCAGGGTGTTAGCAGAGACTTTCCCGGGACAGTGAAACCCTATGTCAGAGACACTGAGAAGAAGCCCCAGTGTTCCCCCCAGGCACTTTCAGTGTGGGTGCCTTCTCCACGTGGTTCCTGGTTTCCCTGCAGCGCTGAAGAGAATGTTAGCAAAGAGGTAACCGGGACAGTGAAAACAGTACTCAAAGACAGGGAGAGCAAGCTCTCTCTTGGCACTTTGGATGTGGGACATACAGCGAGATGTTTGCTGCTTTTGCGTTTGGCTGTTGGGAGATTTACAGCACAAAGATATCTAGTTGATTTGAAGCAGTTCCGAGAAAGTCTAAACATAATCGCCACTTCTCCCTCCTGGCACTTTCCATGTGGGAGATATAGCAGGATGTATATTGGTTTTGAGGACAACTCAATGGACAGTGTAGAGAGAAAAGTTCCTGGCTCCTTGAATGCCGTTCCTGGAGACACTGCGATCAATGTGGGAGATATGTCAAGATGTGTGTTTGTTTTGAGGACGGCTCTCTGGAGAGTCTTAGCAAAGAGGTCACAGGGATAATCAGAGCAATTCTCAGAGACACTGAGAACAAGCTCGACAATTCCCTCCTGGCACTTTCCCTGTAGGAGATACCGCAAGACGTTTCTGTAGATTGGGCACAGCGCTCTGCAGGGTGTTAGCAGAGACTTTCCCGGGACAGTGAAACCCTATGTCAGAGACACTGAGAAGAAGCCCCAGTGTTCCCCCCAGGCACTTTCAGTGTGGGTGCCTTCTCCACGTGGTTCCTGGTTTCCCTGCAGCGCTGAAGAGAATGTTAGCAAAGAGGTAACCGGGACAGTGAAAACAGTACTCAAAGACAGGGAGAGCAAGCTCTCTCTTGGCACTTTGGATGTGGGACATACAGCGAGATGTTTGCTGCTTTTGCGTTTGGCTGTTGGGAGATTTACAGCACAAAGATATCTAGTTGATTTGAAGCAGTTCCCAGAAAGTCTAAACATAATCGCCACTTCTCCCTCCTGGCACTTTCCATGTGGGAGATATAGCAGGATGTATATTGGTTTTGAGGACAACTCAATGGACAGTGTAGGGAGAAAAGTTCCTGGCTCCTTGAATGCCGTTCCTGGAGACACTGCGATCAATGTGGGAGATATGTCAAGATGTGTGTTTGTTTTGAGGACGGCTCTCTGGAGAGTCTTAGCAAAGAGGTCACAGGGATAATCAGAGCAATTCTCAGAGACACTGAGAACAAGCTCGACAATTCCCTCCTGGCACTTTCCCTGTAGGAGATACCGCAAGACGTTTCTGTAGATTGGGCACAGCGCTCTGCAGGGTGTTAGCAGAGACTTTCCCGGGACAGTGAAACCCTATGTCAGAGACACTGCGAAGAAGCCCCAATGTTCCCTCCAGGCACTTTCAGTGTGGGTGCCTTCTCCACGTGGTTCCTGGTTTCCCTGCAGCGCTGAAGAGAATGTTAGCAAAGAGGTAACCGGGACAGTGAAAACAGTACTCAAAGACAGGGAGAGCAAGCTCTCTCTTGGCACTTTGGATGTGGGACATACAGCGAGATGTTTGCTGCTTTTGCGTTTGGCTGTTGGGAGATTTACAGCACAAAGATATCTAGTTGATTTGAAGCAGTTCCGAGAAAGTCTAAACATAATCGCCACTTCTCCCTCCTGGCACTTTCCATGTGGGAGATATAGCAGGATGTATATTGGTTTTGAGGACAACTCAATGGACAGTGTAGGGAGAAAAGTTCCTGGCTCCTTGAATGCCGTTCCTGGAGACACTGCGATCAATGTGGGAGATATGTCAAGATGTGTGTTTGTTTTGAGGACGGCTCTCTGGAGAGTCTTAGCAAAGAGGTCACAGGGATAATCAGAGCAATTCTCAGAGACACTGAGAACAAGCTCGACAGTTCCTCCTGGCACTTTCCCTGTAGGAGATACCGCAAGACGTTTCTGTAGATTGGGCACAGCGCTCTGCAGGGTGTTAGCAGAGACTTTCCCGGGACAGTGAAACCCTATGTCAGAGACACTGAGAAGAAGCCCCAATGTTCCCTCCAGGCACTTTCAGTGTGGGTGCCTTCTCCACGTGGTTCCTGGTTTCCCTGCAGCGCTGAAGAGAATGTTAGCAAAGAGGTAACCGGGACAGTGAAAACAGTACTCAAAGACAGGGAGAGCAAGCTCTCTCTTGGCACTTTGGATGTGGACATGCAGCGAGATGTTTGCTGCTTTTGCGTTTGGCTGTTGGGAGATTTACAGCACAAAGATATCTAGTTGATTTGAAGCAGTTCCGAGAAAGTCTAAACATAATCGCCACTTCTCCCTCCTGGCACTTTCCATGTGGGAGATATAGCAGGATGTATATTGGTTTTGAGGACAACTCAATGGACAGTGTAGAGAGAAAAGTTCCTGGCTCCTTGAATGCCGTTCCTGGAGACACTGCGATCAATGTGGGAGATATGTCAAGATGTGTGTTTGTTTTGAGGACGGCTCTCTGGAGAGTCTTAGCAAAGAGGTCACAGGGATAATCAGAGCAATTCTCAGAGACACTGAGGACAAGCTCGACAATTCCCTCCTGGCACTTTCCCTGTAGGAGATACCGCAAGACGTTTCTGTAGATTGGGCACAGCGCTCTGCAGGGTGTTAGCAGAGACTTTCCCGGGACAGTGAAACCCTATGTCAGAGACACTGCGAAGAAGCCCCAATGTTCCCTCCAGGCACTTTCAGTGTGGGTGCCTTCTCCACGTGGTTCCTGGTTTCCCTGCAGCGCTGAAGAGAATGTTAGCAAAGAGGTAACCGGGACAGTGAAAACAGTACTCAAAGACAGGGAGAGCAAGCTCTCTCTTGGCACTTTGGATGTGGACATGCAGCGAGATGTTTGCTGCTTTTGCGTTTGGCTGTTGGGAGATTTACAGCACAAAGATATCTAGTTGATTTGAAGCAGTTCCGAGAAAGTCTAAACATAATCGCCACTTCTCCCTCCTGGCACTTTCCATGTGGGAGATATAGCAGGATGTATATTGGTTTTGAGGACAACTCAATGGACAGTGTAGGGAGAAAAGTTCCTGGCTCCTTGAATGCCGTTCCTGGAGACACTGCGATCAATGTGGGAGATATGTCAAGATGTGTGTTTGTTTTGAGGACGGCTCTCTGGAGAGTCTTAGCAAAGAGGTCACAGGGATAATCAGAGCAATTCTCAGAGACACTGAGGACAAGCTCGACAATTCCCTCCTGGCACTTTCCCTGTAGGAGATACCGCAAGACGTTTCTGTAGATTGGGCACAGCGCTCTGCAGGGTGTTAGCAGAGACTTTCCCGGGACAGTGAAACCCTATGTCAGAGACACTGCGAAGAAGCCCCAATGTTCCCTCCAGGCACTTTCAGTGTGGGTGCCTTCTCCACGTGGTTCCTGGTTTCCCTGCAGCGCTGAAGAGAATGTTAGCAAAGAGGTAACCGGGACAGTGAAAACAGTACTCAAAGACAGGGAGAGCAAGCTCTCTCTTGGCACTTTGGATGTGGACATGCAGCGAGATGTTTGCTGCTTTTGCGTTTGGCTGTTGGGAGATTTACAGCACAAAGATATCTAGTTGATTTGAAGCAGTTCCGAGAAAGTCTAAACATAATCGCCACTTCTCCCTCCTGGCACTTTCCATGTGGGAGATATAGCAGGATGTATATTGGTTTTGAGGACAACTCAATGGACAGTGTAGGGAGAAAAGTTCCTGGCTCCTTGAATGCCGTTCCTGGAGACACTGCGATCAATGTGGGAGATATGTCAAGATGTGTGTTTGTTTTGAGGACGGCTCTCTGGAGAGTCTTAGCAAAGAGGTCACAGGGATAATCAGAGCAATTCTCAGAGACACTGAGAACAAGCTCGACAGTTCCTCCTGGCACTTTCCCTGTAGGAGATACCGCAAGACGTTTCTGTAGATTGGGCACAGCGCTCTGCAGGGTGTTAGCAGAGACTTTCCCGGGACAGTGAAACCCTATGTCAGAGACACTGAGAAGAAGCCCCAGTGTTCCCTCCAGGCACTTTCAGTGTGGGTGCCTTCTCCACGTGGTTCCTGGTTTCCCTGCAGCGCTGAAGAGAATGTTAGCAAAGAGGTAACCGGGACAGTGAAAACAGTACTCAAAGAGAGGGAGAGCAAGCTCTCTCTTGGCACTTTGGATGTGGGACATACAGCGAGATGTTTGCTGCTTTTGCGTTTGGCTGTTGGGAGATTTACAGCACAAAGATATCTAGTTGATTTGAAGCAGTTCCGAGAAAGTCTAAACATAATCGCCACTTCTCCCTCCTGGCACTTTCCATGTGGGAGATATAGCAGGATGTATATTGGTTTTGAGGACAACTCAATGGACAGTGTAGGGAGAAAAGTTCCTGGCTCCTTGAATGCCGTTCCTGGAGACACTGCGATCAATGTGGGAGATATGTCAAGATGTGTGTTTGTTTTGAGGACGGCTCTCTGGAGAGTCTTAGCAAAGAGGTCACAGGGATAATCAGAGCAATTCTCAGAGACACTGAGAACAAGCTCGACAATTCCCTCCTGGCACTTTCCCTGTAGGAGATACCGCAAGACGTTTCTGTAGATTGGGCACAGCGCTCTGCAGGGTGTTAGCAGAGACTTTCCCGGGACAGTGAAACCCTATGTCAGAGACACTGAGAAGAAGCCCCAGTGTTCCCCCCAGGCTCTTTCAGTGTGGGTGCCTTCTCCACGTGGTTCCTGGTTTCCCTGCAGCGCTGAAGAGAATGTTAGCAAAGAGGTAACCGGGACAGTGAAAACAGTACTCAAAGACAGGGAGAGCAAGCTCTCTCTTGGCACTTTGGATGTGGGACATACAGCGAGATGTTTGCTGCTTTTGCGTTTGGCTGTTGGGAGATTTACAGCACAAAGATATCTAGTTGATTTGAAGCAGTTCCCAGAAAGTCTAAACATAATCGCCACTTCTCCCTCCTGGCACTTTCCATGTGGGAGATATAGCAGGATGTATATTGGTTTTGAGGACAACTCAATGGACAGTGTAGAGAGAAAAGTTCCTGGCTCCTTGAATGCCGTTCCTGGAGACACTGCGATCAATGTGGGAGATATGTCAAGATGTGTGTTTGTTTTGAGGACGGCTCTCTGGAGAGTCTTAGCAAAGAGGTCACAGGGATAATCAGAGCAATTCTCAGAGACACTGAGAACAAGCTCGACAATTCCCTCCTGGCACTTTCCCTGTAGGAGATACCGCAAGACGTTTCTGTAGATTGGGCACAGCGCTCTGCAGGGTGTTAGCAGAGACTTTCCCGGGACAGTGAAACCCTATGTCAGAGACACTGAGAAGAAGCCCCAATGTTCCCTCCAGGCACTTTCAGTGTGGGTGCCTTCTCCACGTGGTTCCTGGTTTCCCTGCAGCGCTGAAGAGAATGTTAGCAAAGAGGTAACCGGGACAGTGAAAACAGTACTCAAAGACAGGGAGAGCAAGCTCTCTCTTGGCACTTTGGATGTGGACATGCAGCGAGATGTTTGCTGCTTTTGCGTTTGGCTGTTGGGAGATTTACAGCACAAAGATATCTAGTTGATTTGAAGCAGTTCCGAGAAAGTCTAAACATAATCGCCACTTCTCCCTCCTGGCACTTTCCATGTGGGAGATATAGCAGGATGTATATTGGTTTTGAGGACAACTCAATGGACAGTGTAGGGAGAAAAGTTCCTGGCTCCTTGAATGCCGTTCCTGGAGACACTGCGATCAATGTGGGAGATATGTCAAGATGTGTGTTTGTTTTGAGGACGGCTCTCTGGAGAGTCTTAGCAAAGAGGTCACAGGGATAATCAGAGCAATTCTCAGAGACACTGAGGACAAGCTCGACAATTCCCTCCTGGCACTTTCCCTGTAGGAGATACCGCAAGACGTTTCTGTAGATTGGGCACAGCGCTCTGCAGGGTGTTAGCAGAGACTTTCCCGGGACAGTGAAACCCTATGTCAGAGACACTGCGAAGAAGCCCCAATGTTCCCTCCAGGCACTTTCAGTGTGGGTGCCTTCTCCACGTGGTTCCTGGTTTCCCTGCAGCGCTGAAGAGAATGTTAGCAAAGAGGTAACCGGGACAGTGAAAACAGTACTCAAAGACAGGGAGAGCAAGCTCTCTCTTGGCACTTTGGATGTGGACATGCAGCGAGATGTTTGCTGCTTTTGCGTTTGGCTGTTGGGAGATTTACAGCACAAAGATATCTAGTTGATTTGAAGCAGTTCCGAGAAAGTCTAAACATAATCGCCACTTCTCCCTCCTGGCACTTTCCATGTGGGAGATATAGCAGGATGTATATTGGTTTTGAGGACAACTCAATGGACAGTGTAGGGAGAAAAGTTCCTGGCTCCTTGAATGCCGTTCCTGGAGACACTGCGATCAATGTGGGAGATATGTCAAGATGTGTGTTTGTTTTGAGGACGGCTCTCTGGAGAGTCTTAGCAAAGAGGTCACAGGGATAATCAGAGCAATTCTCAGAGACACTGAGAACAAGCTCGACAGTTCCTCCTGGCACTTTCCCTGTAGGAGATACCGCAAGACGTTTCTGTAGATTGGGCACAGCGCTCTGCAGGGTGTTAGCAGAGACTTTCCCGGGACAGTGAAACCCTATGTCAGAGACACTGAGAAGAAGCCCCAGTGTTCCCTCCAGGCACTTTCAGTGTGGGTGCCTTCTCCACGTGGTTCCTGGTTTCCCTGCAGCGCTGAAGAGAATGTTAGCAAAGAGGTAACCGGGACAGTGAAAACAGTACTCAAAGAGAGGGAGAGCAAGCTCTCTCTTGGCACTTTGGATGTGGGACATACAGCGAGATGTTTGCTGCTTTTGCGTTTGGCTGTTGGGAGATTTACAGCACAAAGATATCTAGTTGATTTGAAGCAGTTCCGAGAAAGTCTAAACATAATCGCCACTTCTCCCTCCTGGCACTTTCCATGTGGGAGATATAGCAGGATGTATATTGGTTTTGAGGACAACTCAATGGACAGTGTAGGGAGAAAAGTTCCTGGCTCCTTGAATGCCGTTCCTGGAGACACTGCGATCAATGTGGGAGATATGTCAAGATGTGTGTTTGTTTTGAGGACGGCTCTCTGGAGAGTCTTAGCAAAGAGGTCACAGGGATAATCAGAGCAATTCTCAGAGACACTGAGAACAAGCTCGACAATTCCCTCCTGGCACTTTCCCTGTAGGAGATACCGCAAGACGTTTCTGTAGATTGGGCACAGCGCTCTGCAGGGTGTTAGCAGAGACTTTCCCGGGACAGTGAAACCCTATGTCAGAGACACTGAGAAGAAGCCCCAGTGTTCCCCCCAGGCTCTTTCAGTGTGGGTGCCTTCTCCACGTGGTTCCTGGTTTCCCTGCAGCGCTGAAGAGAATGTTAGCAAAGAGGTAACCGGGACAGTGAAAACAGTACTCAAAGACAGGGAGAGCAAGCTCTCTCTTGGCACTTTGGATGTGGGACATACAGCGAGATGTTTGCTGCTTTTGCGTTTGGCTGTTGGGAGATTTACAGCACAAAGATATCTAGTTGATTTGAAGCAGTTCCCAGAAAGTCTAAACATAATCGCCACTTCTCCCTCCTGGCACTTTCCATGTGGGAGATATAGCAGGATGTATATTGGTTTTGAGGACAACTCAATGGACAGTGTAGAGAGAAAAGTTCCTGGCTCCTTGAATGCCGTTCCTGGAGACACTGCGATCAATGTGGGAGATATGTCAAGATGTGTGTTTGTTTTGAGGACGGCTCTCTGGAGAGTCTTAGCAAAGAGGTCACAGGGATAATCAGAGCAATTCTCAGAGACACTGAGAACAAGCTCGACAATTCCCTCCTGGCACTTTCCCTGTAGGAGATACCGCAAGACGTTTCTGTAGATTGGGCACAGCGCTCTGCAGGGTGTTAGCAGAGACTTTCCCGGGACAGTGAAACCCTATGTCAGAGACACTGAGAAGAAGCCCCAATGTTCCCTCCAGGCACTTTCAGTGTGGGTGCCTTCTCCACGTGGTTCCTGGTTTCCCTGCAGCGCTGAAGAGAATGTTAGCAAAGAGGTAACCGGGACAGTGAAAACAGTACTCAAAGACAGGGAGAGCAAGCTCTCTCTTGGCACTTTGGATGTGGACATGCAGCGAGATGTTTGCTGCTTTTGCGTTTGGCTGTTGGGAGATTTACAGCACAAAGATATCTAGTTGATTTGAAGCAGTTCCGAGAAAGTCTAAACATAATCGCCACTTCTCCCTCCTGGCACTTTCCATGTGGGAGATATAGCAGGATGTATATTGGTTTTGAGGACAACTCAATGGACAGTGTAGAGAGAAAAGTTCCTGGCTCCTTGAATGCCGTTCCTGGAGACACTGCGATCAATGTGGGAGATATGTCAAGATGTGTGTTTGTTTTGAGGACGGCTCTCTGGAGAGTCTTAGCAAAGAGGTCACAGGGATAATCAGAGCAATTCTCAGAGACACTGAGAACAAGCTCGACAGTTCCTCCCGGCACTTTCCCTGTAGGAGATACCGCAAGACGTTTCTGTAGATTGGGCACAGCGCTCTGCAGGGTGTTAGCAGAGACTTTCCCGGGACAGTGAAACCCTATGTCAGAGACACTGAGAAGAAGCCCCAGTGTTCCCCCCAGGCACTTTCAGTGTGCGTGCCTTCTCCACGTGGTTCCTGGTTTCCCTGCAGCGCTGAAGAGAATGTTAGCAAAGAGGTAACCGGGACAGTGAAAACAGTACTCAAAGACAGGGAGAGCAAGCTCTCTCTTGGCACTTTGGATGTGGGACATCCAGCGAGATGTTTGCTGCTTTTGCGTTTGGCTGTTGGGAGATTTACAGCACAAAGATATCTAGTTGATTTGAAGCAGTTCCGAGAAAGTCTAAACATAATGGCCACTTCTCCCTCCTGGCACTTTCCATGTGGGAGATATAGCAGGATGTATATTGGTTTTGAGGACAACTCAATGGACAGTGTAGGGAGAAAAGTTCCTGGCTCCTTGAATGCCGTTCCTGGAGACACTGCGATCAATGTGGGAGATATGTCAAGATGTGTGTTTGTTTTGAGGACGGCTCTCTGGAGAGTCTTAGCAAAGAGGTCACAGGGATAATCAGAGCAATTCTCAGAGACACTGAGAACAAGCTCGACAGTTCCTCCTGGCACTTTCCCTGTAGGAGATACCGCAAGACGTTTCTGTAGATTGGGCACAGCGCTCTGCAGGGTGTTAGCAGAGACTTTCCCGGGACAGTGAAACCCTATGTCAGAGACACTGAGAAGAAGCCCCAGTGTTCCCTCCAGGCACTTTCAGTGTGGGTGCCTTCTCCACGTGGTTCCTGGTTTCCCTGCAGCGCTGAAGAGAATGTTAGCAAAGAGGTAACCGGGACAGTGAAAACAGTACTCAAAGACAGGGAGAGCAAGCTCTCTCTTGGCACTTTGGATGTGGGACATACAGCGAGATGTTTGCTGCTTTTGCGTTTGGCTGTTGGGAGATTTACAGCACAAAGATATCTAGTTGATTTGAAGCAGTTCCGAGAAAGTCTAAACATAATCGCCACTTCTCCCTCCTGGCACTTTCCATGTGGGAGATATAGCAGGATGTATATTGGTTTTGAGGACAACTCAATGGACAGTGTAGGGAGAAAAGTTCCTGGCTCCTTGAATGCCGTTCCTGGAGACACTGCGATCAATGTGGGAGATATGTCAAGATGTGTGTTTGTTTTGAGGACGGCTCTCTGGAGAGTCTTAGCAAAGAGGTCACAGGGATAATCAGAGCAATTCTCAGAGACACTGAGAACAAGCTCGACAGTTCCTCCTGGCACTTTCCCTGTAGGAGATACCGCAAGACGTTTCTGTAGATTGGGCACAGCGCTCTGCAGGGTGTTAGCAGAGACTTTCCCGGGACAGTGAAACCCTATGTCAGAGACACTGAGAAGAAGCCCCAATGTTCCCTCCAGGCACTTTCAGTGTGGGTGCCTTCTCCACGTGGTTCCTGGTTTCCCTGCAGCGCTGAAGAGAATGTTAGCAAAGAGGTAACCGGGACAGTGAAAACAGTACTCAAAGACAGGGAGAGCAAGCTCTCTCTTGGCACTTTGGATGTGGGACATCCAGCGAGATGTTTGCTGCTTTTGCGTTTGGCTGTTGGGAGATTTACAGCACAAAGATATCTAGTTGATTTGAAGCAGTTCCGAGAAAGTCTAAACATAATCGCCACTTCTCCCTCCTGGCACTTTCCATGTGGGAGATATAGCAGGATGTATATTGGTTTTGAGGACAACTCAATGGACAGTGTAGGGAGAAAAGTTCCTGGCTCCTTGAATGCCGTTCCTGGAGACACTGCGATCAATGTGGGAGATATGTCAAGATGTGTGTTTGTTTTGAGGACGGCTCTCTGGAGAGTCTTAGCAAAGAGGTCACAGGGATAATCAGAGCAATTCTCAGAGACACTGAGAACAAGCTCGACAGTTCCTCCTGGCACTTTCCCTGTAGGAGATACCGCAAGACGTTTCTGTAGATTGGGCACAGCGCTCTGCAGGGTGTTAGCAGAGACTTTCCCGGGACAGTGAAACCCTTTGTCAGAGACACTGAGAAGAAGCCCCAGTGTTCCCTCCAGGCACTTTCAGTGTGGGTGCCTTCTCCACGTGGTTCCTGGTTTCCCTGCAGCGCTGAAGAGAATGTTAGCAAAGAGGTAACCGGGACAGTGAAAACAGTACTCAAAGACAGGGAGAGCAAGCTCTCTCTTGGCACTTTGGATGTGGGACATACAGCGAGATGTTTGCTGCTTTTGCGTTTGGCTGTTGGGAGATTTACAGCACAAAGATATCTAGTTGATTTGAAGCAGTTCCGAGAAAGTCTAAACATAATGGCCACTTCTCCCTCCTGGCACTTTCCATGTGGGAGATATAGCAGGATGTATATTGGTTTTGAGGACAACTCAATGGACAGTGTAGGGAGAAAAGTTCCTGGCTCCTTGAATGCCGTTCCTGGAGACACTGCGATCAATGTGGGAGATATGTCAAGATGTGTGTTTGTTTTGAGGACGGCTCTCTGGAGAGTCTTAGCAAAGAGGTCACAGGGATAATCAGAGCAATTCTCAGAGACACTGAGAACAAGCTCGACAATTCCCTCCTGGCACTTTCCCTGTAGGAGATACTGCAAGACGTTTCTGTAGATTGGGCACAGCGCTCTGCAGGGTGTTAGCAGAGACTTTCCCGGGACAGTGAAACCCTATGTCAGAGACACTGAGAAGAAGCCCCAGTGTTCCCTCCAGGCACTTTCAGTGTGGGTGCCTTCTCCACGTGGTTCCTGGTTTCCCTGCAGCGCTGAAGAGAATGTTAGCAAAGAGGTAACCGGGACAGTGAAAACAGTACTCAAAGACAGGGAGAGCAAGCTCTCTCTTGGCACTTTGGATGTGGGACATACAGCGAGATGTTTGCTGCTTTTGCGTTTGGCTGTTGGGAGATTTACAGCACAAAGATATCTAGTTGATTTGAAGCAGTTCCGAGAAAGTCTAAACATAATCGCCACTTCTCCCTCCTGGCACTTTCCATGTGGGAGATATAGCAGGATGTATATTGGTTTTGAGGACAACTCAATGGACAGTGTAGGGAGAAAAGTTCCTGGCTCCTTGAATGCCGTTCCTGGAGACACTGCGATCAATGTGGGAGATATGTCAAGATGTGTGTTTGTTTTGAGGACGGCTCTCTGGAGAGTCTTAGCAAAGAGGTCACAGGGATAATCAGAGCAATTCTCAGAGACACTGAGAACAAGCTCGACAGTTCCTCCTGGCACTTTCCCTGTAGGAGATACCGCAAGACGTTTCTGTAGATTGGGCACAGCGCTCTGCAGGGTGTTAGCAGAGACTTTCCCGGGACAGTGAAACCCTATGTCAGAGACACTGAGAAGAAGCCCCAGTGTTCCCTCCAGGCACTTTCAGTGTGGGTGCCTTCTCCACGTGGTTCCTGGTTTCCCTGCAGCGCTGAAGAGAATGTTAGCAAAGAGGTAACCGGGACAGTGAAAACAGTACTCAAAGACAGGGAGAGCAAGCTCTCTCTTGGCACTTTGGATGTGGGACATCCAGCGAGATGTTTGCTGCTTTTGCGTTTGGCTGTTGGGAGATTTACAGCACAAAGATATCTAGTTGATTTGAAGCAGTTCCGAGAAAGTCTAAACATAATCGCCACTTCTCCCTCCTGGCACTTTCCATGTGGGAGATATAGCAGGATGTATATTGGTTTTGAGGACAACTCAATGGACAGTGTAGGGAGAAAAGTTCCTGGCTCCTTGAATGCCGTTCCTGGAGACACTGCGATCAATGTGGGAGATATGTCAAGATGTGTGTTTGTTTTGAGGACGGCTCTCTGGAGAGTCTTAGCAAAGAGGTCACAGGGATAATCAGAGCAATTCTCAGAGACACTGAGAACAAGCTCGACAGTTCCTCCTGGCACTTTCCCTGTAGGAGATACCGCAAGACGTTTCTGTAGATTGGGCACAGCGCTCTGCAGGGTGTTAGCAGAGACTTTCCCGGGACAGTGAAACCCTATGTCAGAGACACTGAGAAGAAGCCCCAGTGTTCCCCCCAGGCACTTTCAGTGTGGGTGCCTTCTCCACGTGGTTCCTGGTTTCCCTGCAGCGCTGAAGAGAATGTTAGCAAAGAGGTAACCGGGACAGTGAAAACAGTACTCAAAGACAGGGAGAGCAAGCTCTCTCTTGGCACTTTGGATGTGGGACATCCAGCGAGATGTTTGCTGCTTTTGCGTTTGGCTGTTGGGAGATTTACAGCACAAAGATATCTAGTTGATTTGAAGCAGTTCCGAGAAAGTCTAAACATAATCGCCACTTCTCCCTCCTGGCACTTTCCATGTGGGAGATATAGCAGGATGTATATTGGTTTTGAGGACAACTCAATGGACAGTGTAGGGAGAAAAGTTCCTGGCTCCTTGAATGCCGTTCCTGGAGACACTGCGATCAATGTGGGAGATATGTCAAGATGTGTGTTTGTTTTGAGGACGGCTCTCTGGAGAGTCTTAGCAAAGAGGTCACACAGATAATCAGAGCAATTCTCAGAGACACTGAGAACAAGCTCGACAATTCCCTCCTGGCACTTTCCCTGTAGGAGATACCGCAAGACGTTTCTGTAGATTGGGCACAGCGCTCTGCAGGGTGTTAGCAGAGACTTTCCCGGGACAGTGAAACCCTATGTCAGAGACACTGAGAAGAAGCCCCAGTGTTCCCTCCAGGCACTTTCAGTGTGGGTGCCTTCTCCACGTGGTTCCTGGTTTCCCTGCAGCGCTGAAGAGAATGTTAGCAAAGAGGTAACCGGGACAGTGAAAACAGTACTCAAAGACAGGGAGAGCAAGCTCTCTCTTGGCACTTTGGATGTGGGACATCCAGCGAGATGTTTGCTGCTTTTGCGTTTGGCTGTTGGGAGATTTACAGCACAAAGATATCTAGTTGATTTGAAGCAGTTCCGAGAAAGTCTAAACATAATCGCCACTTCTCCCTCCTGGCACTTTCCATGTGGGAGATATAGCAGGATGTATATTGGTTTTGAGGACAACTCAATGGACAGTGTAGGGAGAAAAGTTCCTGGCTCCTTGAATGCCGTTCCTGGAGACACTGCGATCAATGTGGGAGATATGTCAAGATGTGTGTTTGTTTTGAGGACGGCTCTCTGGAGAGTCTTAGCAAAGAGGTCACAGGGATAATCAGAGCAATTCTCAGAGACACTGAGAACAAGCTCGACAGTTCCTCCTGGCACTTTCCCTGTAGGAGATACCGCAAGACGTTTCTGTAGATTGGGCACAGCGCTCTGCAGGGTGTTAGCAGAGACTTTCCCGGGACAGTGAAACCCTATGTCAGAGACACTGAGAAGAAGCCCCAATGTTCCCTCCAGGCACTTTCAGTGTCGGTGCCTTCTCCACGTGGTTCCTGGTTTCCCTGCAGCGCTGAAGAGAATGTTAGCAAAGAGGTAACCGGGACAGTGAAAACAGTACTCAAAGACAGGGAGAGCAAGCTCTCTCTTGGCACTTTGGATGTGGGACATCCAGCGAGATGTTTGCTGCTTTTGCGTTTGGCTGTTGGGAGATTTACAGCACAAAGATATCTAGTTGATTTGAAGCAGTTCCCAGAAAGTCTAAACATAATCGCCACTTCTCCCTCCTGGCACTTTCCATGTGGGAGATATAGCAGGATGTATATTGGTTTTGAGGACAACTCAATGGACAGTGTAGGGAGAAAAGTTCCTGGCTCCTTGAATGCCGTTCCTGGAGACACTGCGATCAATGTGGGAGATATGTCAAGATGTGTGTTTGTTTTGAGGACGGCTCTCTGGAGAGTCTTAGCAAAGAGGTCACAGGGATAATCAGAGCAATTCTCAGAGACACTGAGAACAAGCTCGACAATTCCCTCCTGGCACTTTCCCTGTAGGAGATACCGCAAGACGTTTCTGTAGATTGGGCACAGCGCTCTGCAGGGTGTTAGCAGAGACTTTCCCGGGACAGTGAAACCCTATGTCAGAGACACTGAGAAGAAGCCCCAGTGTTCCCCCCAGGCACTTTCAGTGTGGGTGCCTTCTCCACGTGGTTCCTGGTTTCCCTGCAGCGCTGAAGAGAATGTTAGCAAAGAGGTAACCGGGACAGTGAAAACAGTACTCAAAGACAGGGAGAGCAAGCTCTCTCTTGGCACTTTGGATGTGGGACATCCAGCGAGATGTTTGCTGCTTTTGCGTTTGGCTGTTGGGAGATTTACAGCACAAAGATATCTAGTTGATTTGAAGCAGTTCCGAGAAAGTCTAAACATAATCGCCACTTCTCCCTCCTGGCACTTTCCATGTGGGAGATATAGCAGGATGTATATTGGTTTTGAGGACAACTCAATGGACAGTGTAGAGAGAAAAGTTCCTGGCTCCTTGAATGCCGTTCCTGGAGACACTGCGATCAATGTGGGAGATATGTCAAGATGTGTGTTTGTTTTGAGGACGGCTCTCTGGAGAGTCTTAGCAAAGAGGTCACAGGGATAATCAGAGCAATTCTCAGAGACACTGAGAACAAGCTCGACAGTTCCTCCTGGCACTTTCCCTGTAGGAGATACCGCAAGACGTTTCTGTAGATTGGGCACAGCGCTCTGCAGGGTGTTAGCAGAGACTTTCCCGGGACAGTGAAACCCTATGTCAGAGACACTGAGAAGAAGCCCCAGTGTTCCCTCCAGGCACTTTCAGTGTGGGTGCCTTCTCCACGTGGTTCCTGGTTTCCCTGCAGCGCTGAAGAGAATGTTAGCAAAGAGGTAACCGGGACAGTGAAAACAGTACTCAAAGACAGGGAGAGCAAGCTCTCTCTTGGCACTTTGGATGTGGGACATACAGCGAGATGTTTGCTGCTTTTGCGTTTGGCTGTTGGGAGATTTACAGCACAAAGATATCTAGTTGATTTGAAGCAGTTCCGAGAAAGTCTAAACATAATCACCACTTCTCCCTCCTGGCACTTTCCATGTGGGAGATATAGCAGGATGTATATTGGTTTTGAGGACAACTCAATGGACAGTGTAGGGAGAAAAGTTCCTGGCTCCTTGAATGCCGTTCCTGGAGACACTGCGATCAATGTGGGAGATATGTCAAGATGTGTGTTTGTTTTGAGGACGGCTCTCTGGAGAGTCTTAGCAAAGAGGTCACAGGGATAATCAGAGCAATTCTCAGAGACACTGAGAACAAGCTCGACAATTCCCTCCTGGCACTTTCCCTGTAGGAGATACCGCAAGACGTTTCTGTAGATTGGGCACAGCGCTCTGCAGGGTGTTAGCAGAGACTTTCCCGGGACAGTGAAACCCTATGTCAGAGACACTGAGAAGAAGCCCCAGTGTTCCCTCCAGGCACTTTCAGTGTGGGTGCCTTCTCCACGTGGTTCCTGGTTTCCCTGCAGCGCTGAAGAGAATGTTAGCAAAGAGGTAACCGGGACAGTGAAAACAGTACTCAAAGACAGGGAGAGCAAGCTCTCTCTTGGCACTTTGGATGTGGGACATACAGCGAGATGTTTGCTGCTTTTGCGTTTGGCTGTTGGGAGATTTACAGCACAAAGATATCTAGTTGATTTGAAGCAGTTCCGAGAAAGTCTAAACATAATCGCCACTTCTCCCTCCTGGCACTTTCCATGTGGGAGATATAGCAGGATGTATATTGGTTTTGAGGACAACTCAATGGACAGTGTAGGGAGAAAAGTTCCTGGCTCCTTGAATGCCGTTCCTGGAGACACTGCGATCAATGTGGGAGATATGTCAAGATGTGTGTTTGTTTTGAGGACGGCTCTCTGGAGAGTCTTAGCAAAGAGGTCACAGGGATAATCAGAGCAATTCTCAGAGACACTGAGAACAAGCTCGACAATTCCCTCCTGGCACTTTCCCTGTAGGAGATACCGCAAGACGTTTCTGTAGATTGGGCACAGCGCTCTGCAGGGTGTTAGCAGAGACTTTCCCGGGACAGTGAAACCCTATGTCAGAGACACTGAGAAGAAGCCCCAGTGTTCCCTCCAGGCACTTTCAGTGTGGGTGCCTTCTCCACGTGGTTCCTGGTTTCCCTGCAGCGCTGAAGAGAATGTTAGCAAAGAGGTAACCGGGACAGTGAAAACAGTACTCAAAGACAGGGAGAGCAAGCTCTCTCTTGGCACTTTGGATGTGGGACATACAGCGAGATGTTTGCTGCTTTTGCGTTTGGCTGTTGGGAGATTTACAGCACAAAGATATCTAGTTGATTTGAAGCAGTTCCGAGAAAGTCTAAACATAATCGCCACTTCTCCCTCCTGGCACTTTCCATGTGGGAGATATAGCAGGATGTATATTGGTTTTGAGGACAACTCAATGGACAGTGTAGGGAGAAAAGTTCCTGGCTCCTTGAATGCCGTTCCTGGAGACACTGCGATCAATGTGGGAGATATGTCAAGATGTGTGTTTGTTTTGAGGACGGCTCTCTGGAGAGTCTTAGCAAAGAGGTCACAGGGATAATCAGAGCAATTCTCAGATACACTGAGAACAAGCTCGACAATTCCCTCCTGGCACTTTCCCTGTAGGAGATACCGCAAGACGTTTCTGTAGATTGGGCACAGCGCTCTGCAGGGTGTTAGCAGAGACTTTCCCGGGACAGTGAAACCCTATGTCAGAGACACTGAGAAGAAGCCCCAGTGTTCCCTCCAGGCACTTTCAGTGTGGGTGCCTTCTCCACGTGGTTCCTGGTTTCCCTGCAGCGCTGAAGAGAATGTTAGCAAAGAGGTAACCGGGACAGTGAAAACAGTACTCAAAGACAGGGAGAGCAAGCTCTCTCTTGGCACTTTGGATGTGGGACATACAGCGAGATGTTTGCTGCTTTTGCGTTTGGCTGTTGGGAGATTTACAGCACAAAGATATCTAGTTGATTTGAAGCAGTTCCGAGAAAGTCTAAACATAATCGCCACTTCTCCCTCCTGGCACTTTCCATGTGGGAGATATAGCAGGATGTATATTGGTTTTGAGGACAACTCAATGGACAGTGTAGGGAGAAAAGTTCCTGGCTCCTTGAATGCCGTTCCTGGAGACACTGCGATCAATGTGGGAGATATGTCAAGATGTGTGTTTGTTTTGAGGACGGCTCTCTGGAGGGTCTTAGCAAAGAGGTCACAGGGATAATCAGAGCAATTCTCAGAGACACTGAGAACAAGCTCGACAGTTCCTCCTGGCACTTTCCCTGTAGGAGATACCGCAAGACGTTTCTGTAGATTGGGCACAGCGCTCTGCAGGGTGTTAGCAGAGACTTTCCCGGGACAGTGAAACCCTATGTCAGAGACACTGAGAAGAAGCCCCAGTGTTCCCTCCAGGCACTTTCAGTGTGGGTGCCTTCTCCACGTGGTTCCTGGTTTCCCTGCAGCGCTGAAGAGAATGTTAGCAAAGAGGTAACCGGGACAGTGAAAACAGTACTCAAAGACAGGGAGAGCAAGCTCTCTCTTGGCACTTTGGATGTGGGACATCCAGCGAGATGTTTGCTGCTTTTGCGTTTGGCTGTTGGGAGATTTACAGCACAAAGATATCTAGTTGATTTGAAGCAGTTCCGAGAAAGTCTAAACATAATCGCCACTTCTCCCTCCTGGCACTTTCCATGTGGGAGATATAGCAGGATGTATATTGGTTTTGAGGACAACTCAATGGACAGTGTAGGGAGAAAAGTTCCTGGCTCCTTGAATGCCGTTCCTGGAGACACTGCGATCAATGTGGGAGATATGTCAAGATGTGTGTTTGTTTTGAGGACGGCTCTCTGGAGAGTCTTAGCAAAGAGGTCACAGGGATAATCAGAGCAATTCTCAGAGACACTGAGAACAAGCTCGACAATTCCCTCCTGGCACTTTCCCTGTAGGAGATACCGCAAGACGTTTCTGTAGATTGGGCACAGCGCTCTGCAGGGTGTTAGCAGAGACTTTCCCGGGACAGTGAAACCCTATGTCAGAGACACTGAGAAGAAGCCCCAGTGTTCCCTCCAGGCACTTTCAGTGTGGGTGCCTTCTCCACGTGGTTCCTGGTTTCCCTGCAGCGCTGAAGAGAATGTTAGCAAAGAGGTAACTGGGACAGTGAAAACAGTACTCAAAGACAGGGAGAGCAAGCTCTCTCTTGGCACTTTGGATGTGGACATGCAGCGAGATGTTTGCTGCTTTTGCGTTTGGCTGTTGGGAGATTTACAGCACAAAGATATCTAGTTGATTTGAAGCAGTTCCGAGAAAGTCTAAACATAATCGCCACTTCTCCCTCCTGGCACTTTCCATGTGGGAGATATAGCAGGATGTATATTGGTTTTGAGGACAACTCAATGGACAGTGTAGGGAGAAAAGTTCCTGGCTCCTTGAATGCCGTTCCTGGAGACACTGCGATCAATGTGGGAGATATGTCAAGATGTGTGTTTGTTTTGAGGACGGCTCTCTGGAGAGTCTTAGCAAAGAGGTCACAGGGATAATCAGAGCAATTCTCAGAGACACTGAGAACAAGCTCGACAGTTCCTCCCGGCACTTTCCCTGTAGGAGATACCGCAAGACGTTTCTGTAGATTGGGCACAGCGCTCTGCAGGGTGTTAGCAGAGACTTTCCCGGGACAGTGAAACCCTATGTCAGAGACACTGAGAAGAAGCCCCAGTGTTCCCTCCAGGCACTTTCAGTGTGGGTGCCTTCTCCACGTGGTTCCTGGTTTCCCTGCAGCGCTGAAGAGAATGTTAGCAAAGAGGTAACCGGGACAGTGAAAACAGTACTCAAAGAGAGGGAGAGCAAGCTCTCTCTTGGCACTTTGGATGTGGGACATCCAGCAAGATGTTTGCTGCTTTTGCGTTTGGCTGTTGGGAGATTTACAGCACAAAGATATCTAGTTGATTTGAAGCAGTTCCGAGAAAGTCTAAACATAATGGCCACTTCTCCCTCCTGGCACTTTCCATGTGGGAGATATAGCAGGATGTATATTGGTTTTGAGGACAACTCAATGGACAGTGTAGGGAGAAAAGTTCCTGGCTCCTTGAATGCCGTTCCTGGAGACACTGCGATCAATGTGGGAGATATGTCAAGATGTGTGTTTGTTTTGAGGACGGCTCTCTGGAGAGTCTTAGCAAAGAGGTCACAGGGATAATCAGAGCAATTCTCAGAGACACTGAGAACAAGCTCAACAGTTCCTCCTGGCACTTTCCCTGTAGGAGATACCGCAAGACGTTTCTGTAGATTGGGCACAGCGCTCTGCAGGGTGTTAGCAGAGACTTTCCCGGGACAGTGAAACCCTATGTCAGAGACACTGAGAAGAAGCCCCAGTGTTCCCTCCAGGCACTTTCAGTGTGGGTGCCTTCTCCACGTGGTTCCTGGTTTCCCTGCAGCGCTGAAGAGAATGTTAGCAAAGAGGTAACCGGGACAGTGAAAACAGTACTCAAAGACAGGGAGAGCAAGCTCTCTCTTGGCACTTTGGATGTGGGACATACAGCGAGATGTTTGCTGCTTTTGCGTTTGGCTGTTGGGAGATTTACAGCACAAAGATATCTAGTTGATTTGAAGCAGTTCCGAGAAAGTCTAAACATAATCGCCACTTCTCCCTCCTGGCACTTTCCATGTGGGAGATATAGCAGGATGTATATTGGTTTTGAGGACAACTCAATGGACAGTGTAGGGAGAAAAGTTCCTGGCTCCTTGAATGCCGTTCCTGGAGACACTGCGATCAATGTGGGAGATATGTCAAGATGTGTGTTTGTTTTGAGGACGGCTCTCTGGAGAGTCTTAGCAAAGAGGTCACAGGGATAATCAGAGCAATTCTCAGAGACACTGAGAACAAGCTCGACAGTTCCCTCCTGGCACTTTCCCTGTAGGAGATACCGCAAGACGTTTCTGTAGATTGGGCACAGCGCTCTGCAGGGTGTTAGCAGAGACTTTCCCGGGACAGTGAAACCCTATGTCAGAGACACTGAGAAGAAGCCCCAGTGTTCCCTCCAGGCACTTTCAGTGTGGGTGCCTTCTCCACGTGGTTCCTGGTTTCCCTGCAGCGCTGAAGAGAATGTTAGCAAAGAGGTAACCGGGACAGTGAAAACAGTACTCAAAGAGAGGGAGAGCAAGCTCTCTCTTGGCACTTTGGATGTGGGACATCCAGCGAGATGTTTGCTGCTTTTGCGTTTGGCTGTTCGGAGATTTACAGCACAAAGATATCTAGTTGATTTGAAGCAGTTCCGAGAAAGTCTAAACATAATCGCCACTTCTCCCTCCTGGCACTTTCCATGTGGGAGATATAGCAGGATGTATATTGGTTTTGAGGACAACTCAATGGAGAGTGTAGGGAGAAAAGTTCCTGGCTCCTTGAATGCCGTTCCTGGAGACACTGCGATCAATGTGGGAGATATGTCAAGATGTGTGTTTGTTTTGAGGACGGCTCTCTGGAGAGTCTTAGCAAAGAGGTCACAGGGATAATCAGAGCAATTCTCAGAGACACTGAGAACAAGCTCAACAGTTCCTCCTGGCACTTTCCCTGTAGGAGATACCGCAAGACGTTTCTGTAGATTGGGCACAGCGCTCTGCAGGGTGTTAGCAGAGACTTTCCCGGGACAGTGAAACCCTATGTCAGAGACACTGAGAAGAAGCCCCAGTGTTCCCTCCAGGCACTTTCAGTGTGGGTGCCTTCTCCACGTGGTTCCTGGTTTCCCTGCAGCGCTGAAGAGAATGTTAGCAAAGAGGTAACCGGGACAGTGAAAACAGTACTCAAAGACAGGGAGAGCAAGCTCTCTCTTGGCACTTTGGATGTGGGACATACAGCGAGATGTTTGCTGCTTTTGCGTTTGGCTGTTGGGAGATTTACAGCACAAAGATATCTAGTTGATTTGAAGCAGTTCCGAGAAAGTCTAAACATAATCGCCACTTCTCCCTCCTGGCACTTTCCATGTGGGAGATATAGCAGGATGTATATTGGTTTTGAGGACAACTCAATGGACAGTGTAGGGAGAAAAGTTCCTGGCTCCTTGAATGCCGTTCCTGGAGACACTGCGATCAATGTGGGAGATATGTCAAGATGTGTGTTTGTTTTGAGGACGGCTCTCTGGAGAGTCTTAGCAAAGAGGTCACAGGGATAATCAGAGCAATTCTCAGAGACACTGAGAACAAGCTCGACAGTTCCCTCCTGGCACTTTCCCTGTAGGAGATACCGCAAGACGTTTCTGTAGATTGGGCACAGCGCTCTGCAGGGTGTTAGCAGAGACTTTCCCGGGACAGTGAAACCCTATGTCAGAGACACTGAGAAGAAGCCCCAGTGTTCCCTCCAGGCACTTTCAGTGTGGGTGCCTTCTCCACGTGGTTCCTGGTTTCCCTGCAGCGCTGAAGAGAATGTTAGCAAAGAGGTAACCGGGACAGTGAAAACAGTACTCAAAGAGAGGGAGAGCAAGCTCTCTCTTGGCACTTTGGATGTGGGACATCCAGCGAGATGTTTGCTGCTTTTGCGTTTGGCTGTTGGGAGATTTACAGCACAAAGATATCTAGTTGATTTGAAGCAGTTCCGAGAAAGTCTAAACATAATCGCCACTTCTCCCTCCTGGCACTTTCCATGTGGGAGATATAGCAGGATGTATATTGGTTTTGAGGACAACTCAATGGAGAGTGTAGGGAGAAAAGTTCCTGGCTCCTTGAATGCCGTTCCTGGAGACACTGCGATCAATGTGGGAGATATGTCAAGATGTGTGTTTGTTTTGAGGACGGCTCTCTGGAGAGTCTTAGCAAAGAGGTCACAGGGATAATCAGAGCAATTCTCAGAGACACTGAGAACAAGCTCGACAGTTCCTCCTGGCACTTTCCCTGTAGGAGATACCGCAAGACGTTTCTGTAGATTGGGCACAGCGCTCTGCAGGGTGTTAGCAGAGACTTTCCCGGGACAGTGAAACCCTATGTCAGAGACACTGAGAAGAAGCCCCAGTGTTCCCTCCAGGCACTTTCAGTGTGGGTGCCTTCTCCACGTGGTTCCTGGTTTCCCTGCAGCGCTGAAGAGAATGTTAGCAAAGAGGTAACCGGGACAGTGAAAACAGTACTCAAAGACAGGGAGAGCAAGCTCTCTCTTGGCACTTTGGATGTGGGACATACAGCGAGATGTTTGCTGCTTTTGCGTTTGGCTGTTGGGAGATTTACAGCACAAAGATATCTAGTTGATTTGAAGCAGTTCCGAGAAAGTCTAAACATAATCGCCACTTCTCCCTCCTGGCACTTTCCATGTGGGAGATATAGCAGGATGTATATTGGTTTTGAGGACAACTCAATGGACAGTGTAGGGAGAAAAGTTCCTGGCTCCTTGAATGCCGTTCCTGGAGACACTGCGATCAATGTGGGAGATATGTCAAGATGTGTGTTTGTTTTGAGGACGGCTCTCTGGAGAGTCTTAGCAAAGAGGTCACAGGGATAATCAGAGCAATTCTCAGAGACACTGAGAACAAGCTCGACAGTTCCTCCTGGCACTTTCCCTGTAGGAGATACCGCAAGACGTTTCTGTAGATTGGGCACAGCGCTCTGCAGGGTGTTAGCAGAGACTTTCCCGGGACAGTGAAACCCTATGTCAGAGACACTGAGAAGAAGCCCCAATGTTCCCTCCAGGCACTTTCAGTGTGGGTGCCTTCTCCACGTGGTTCCTGGTTTCCCTGCAGCGCTGAAGAGAATGTTAGCAAAGAGGTAACCGGGACAGTGAAAACAGTACTCAAAGACAGGGAGAGCAAGCTCTCTCTTGGCACTTTGGATGTGGACATGCAGCGAGATGTTTGCTGCTTTTGCGTTTGGCTGTTGGGAGATTTACAGCACAAAGATATCTAGTTGATTTGAAGCAGTTCCGAGAAAGTCTAAACATAATCGCCACTTCTCCCTCCTGGCACTTTCCATGTGGGAGATATAGCAGGATGTATATTGGTTTTGAGGACAACTCAATGGACAGTGTAGAGAGAAAAGTTCCTGGCTCCTTGAATGCCGTTCCTGGAGACACTGCGATCAATGTGGGAGATATGTCAAGATGTGTGTTTGTTTTGAGGACGGCTCTCTGGAGAGTCTTAGCAAAGAGGTCACAGGGATAATCAGAGCAATTCTCAGAGACACTGAGAACAAGCTCGACAATTCCCTCCTGGCACTTTCCCTGTAGGAGATACCGCAAGACGTTTCTGTAGATTGGGCACAGCGCTCTGCAGGGTGTTAGCAGAGACTTTCCCGGGACAGTGAAACCCTATGTCAGAGACACTGAGAAGAAGCCCCAGTGTTCCCCCCAGGCACTTTCAGTGTGGGTGCCTTCTCCACGTGGTTCCTGGTTTCCCTGCAGCGCTGAAGAGAATGTTAGCAAAGAGGTAACCGGGACAGTGAAAACAGTACTCAAAGACAGGGAGAGCAAGCTCTCTCTTGGCACTTTGGATGTGGGACATACAGCGAGATGTTTGCTGCTTTTGCGTTTGGCTGTTGGGAGATTTACAGCACAAAGATATCTAGTTGATTTGAAGCAGTTCCCAGAAAGTCTAAACATAATCGCCACTTCTCCCTCCTGGCACTTTCCATGTGGGAGATATAGCAGGATGTATATTGGTTTTGAGGACAACTCAATGGACAGTGTAGGGAGAAAAGTTCCTGGCTCCTTGAATGCCGTTCCTGGAGACACTGCGATCAATGTGGGAGATATGTCAAGATGTGTGTTTGTTTTGAGGACGGCTCTCTGGAGAGTCTTAGCAAAGAGGTCACAGGGATAATCAGAGCAATTCTCAGAGACACTGAGAACAAGCTCGACAATTCCCTCCTGGCACTTTCCCTGTAGGAGATACCGCAAGACGTTTCTGTAGATTGGGCACAGCGCTCTGCAGGGTGTTAGCAGAGACTTTCCCGGGACAGTGAAACCCTATGTCAGAGACACTGAGAAGAAGCCCCAGTGTTCCCCCCAGGCACTTTCAGTGTGGGTGCCTTCTCCACGTGGTTCCTGGTTTCCCTGCAGCGCTGAAGAGAATGTTAGCAAAGAGGTAACCGGGACAGTGAAAACAGTACTCAAAGACAGGGAGAGCAAGCTCTCTCTTGGCACTTTGGATGTGGGACATACAGCGAGATGTTTGCTGCTTTTGCGTTTGGCTGTTGGGAGATTTACAGCACAAAGATATCTAGTTGATTTGAAGCAGTTCCGAGAAAGTCTAAACATAATCGCCACTTCTCCCTCCTGGCACTTTCCATGTGGGAGATATAGCAGGATGTATATTGGTTTTGAGGACAACTCAATGGACAGTGTAGGGAGAAAAGTTCCTGGCTCCTTGAATGCCGTTCCTGGAGACACTGCGATCAATGTGGGAGATATGTCAAGATGTGTGTTTGTTTTGAGGACGGCTCTCTGGAGAGTCTTAGCAAAGAGGTCACAGGGATAATCAGAGCAATTCTCAGAGACACTGAGAACAAGCTCGACAGTTCCTCCTGGCACTTTCCCTGTAGGAGATACCGCAAGACGTTTCTGTAGATTGGGCACAGCGCTCTGCAGGGTGTTAGCAGAGACTTTCCCGGGACAGTGAAACCCTATGTCAGAGACACTGAGAAGAAGCCCCAATGTTCCCTCCAGGCACTTTCAGTGTGGGTGCCTTCTCCACGTGGTTCCTGGTTTCCCTGCAGCGCTGAAGAGAATGTTAGCAAAGAGGTAACCGGGACAGTGAAAACAGTACTCAAAGACAGGGAGAGCAAGCTCTCTCTTGGCACTTTGGATGTGGACATGCAGCGAGATGTTTGCTGCTTTTGCGTTTGGCTGTTGGGAGATTTACAGCACAAAGATATCTAGTTGATTTGAAGCAGTTCCGAGAAAGTCTAAACATAATCGCCACTTCTCCCTCCTGGCACTTTCCATGTGGGAGATATAGCAGGATGTATATTGGTTTTGAGGACAACTCAATGGACAGTGTAGAGAGAAAAGTTCCTGGCTCCTTGAATGCCGTTCCTGGAGACACTGCGATCAATGTGGGAGATATGTCAAGATGTGTGTTTGTTTTGAGGACGGCTCTCTGGAGAGTCTTAGCAAAGAGGTCACAGGGATAATCAGAGCAATTCTCAGAGACACTGAGAACAAGCTCGACAATTCCCTCCTGGCACTTTCCCTGTAGGAGATACCGCAAGACGTTTCTGTAGATTGGGCACAGCGCTCTGCAGGGTGTTAGCAGAGACTTTCCCGGGACAGTGAAACCCTATGTCAGAGACACTGAGAAGAAGCCCCAGTGTTCCCCCCAGGCACTTTCAGTGTGGGTGCCTTCTCCACGTGGTTCCTGGTTTCCCTGCAGCGCTGAAGAGAATGTTAGCAAAGAGGTAACCGGGACAGTGAAAACAGTACTCAAAGACAGGGAGAGCAAGCTCTCTCTTGGCACTTTGGATGTGGGACATACAGCGAGATGTTTGCTGCTTTTGCGTTTGGCTGTTGGGAGATTTACAGCACAAAGATATCTAGTTGATTTGAAGCAGTTCCCAGAAAGTCTAAACATAATCGCCACTTCTCCCTCCTGGCACTTTCCATGTGGGAGATATAGCAGGATGTATATTGGTTTTGAGGACAACTCAATGGACAGTGTAGGGAGAAAAGTTCCTGGCTCCTTGAATGCCGTTCCTGGAGACACTGCGATCAATGTGGGAGATATGTCAAGATGTGTGTTTGTTTTGAGGACGGCTCTCTGGAGAGTCTTAGCAAAGAGGTCACAGGGATAATCAGAGCAATTCTCAGAGACACTGAGAACAAGCTCGACAATTCCCTCCTGGCACTTTCCCTGTAGGAGATACCGCAAGACGTTTCTGTAGATTGGGCACAGCGCTCTGCAGGGTGTTAGCAGAGACTTTCCCGGGACAGTGAAACCCTATGTCAGAGACACTGAGAAGAAGCCCCAGTGTTCCCCCCAGGCACTTTCAGTGTGGGTGCCTTCTCCACGTGGTTCCTGGTTTCCCTGCAGCGCTGAAGAGAATGTTAGCAAAGAGGTAACCGGGACAGTGAAAACAGTACTCAAAGACAGGGAGAGCAAGCTCTCTCTTGGCACTTTGGATGTGGGACATACAGCGAGATGTTTGCTGCTTTTGCGTTTGGCTGTTGGGAGATTTACAGCACAAAGATATCTAGTTGATTTGAAGCAGTTCCGAGAAAGTCTAAACATAATCGCCACTTCTCCCTCCTGGCACTTTCCATGTGGGAGATATAGCAGGATGTATATTGGTTTTGAGGACAACTCAATGGACAGTGTAGGGAGAAAAGTTCCTGGCTCCTTGAATGCCGTTCCTGGAGACACTGCGATCAATGTGGGAGATATGTCAAGATGTGTGTTTGTTTTGAGGACGGCTCTCTGGAGAGTCTTAGCAAAGAGGTCACAGGGATAATCAGAGCAATTCTCAGAGACACTGAGGACAAGCTCGACAATTCCCTCCTGGCACTTTCCCTGTAGGAGATACCGCAAGACGTTTCTGTAGATTGGGCACAGCGCTCTGCAGGGTGTTAGCAGAGACTTTCCCGGGACAGTGAAACCCTATGTCAGAGACACTGAGAAGAAGCCCCAATGTTCCCTCCAGGCACTTTCAGTGTGGGTGCCTTCTCCACGTGGTTCCTGGTTTCCCTGCAGCGCTGAAGAGAATGTTAGCAAAGAGGTAACCGGGACAGTGAAAACAGTACTCAAAGACAGGGAGAGCAAGCTCTCTCTTGGCACTTTGGATGTGGACATGCAGCGAGATGTTTGCTGCTTTTGCGTTTGGCTGTTGGGAGATTTACAGCACAAAGATATCTAGTTGATTTGAAGCAGTTCCGAGAAAGTCTAAACATAATCGCCACTTCTCCCTCCTGGCACTTTCCATGTGGGAGATATAGCAGGATGTATATTGGTTTTGAGGACAACTCAATGGACAGTGTAGGGAGAAAAGTTCCTGGCTCCTTGAATGCCGTTCCTGGAGACACTGCGATCAATGTGGGAGATATGTCAAGATGTGTGTTTGTTTTGAGGACGGCTCTCTGGAGAGTCTTAGCAAAGAGGTCACAGGGATAATCAGAGCAATTCTCAGAGACACTGAGAACAAGCTCGACAGTTCCTCCTGGCACTTTCCCTGTAGGAGATACCGCAAGACGTTTCTGTAGATTGGGCACAGCGCTCTGCAGGGTGTTAGCAGAGACTTTCCCGGGACAGTGAAACCCTATGTCAGAGACACTGAGAAGAAGCCCCAGTGTTCCCTCCAGGCACTTTCAGTGTGGGTGCCTTCTCCACGTGGTTCCTGGTTTCCCTGCAGCGCTGAAGAGAATGTTAGCAAAGAGGTAACCGGGACAGTGAAAACAGTACTCAAAGAGAGGGAGAGCAAGCTCTCTCTTGGCACTTTGGATGTGGGACATACAGCGAGATGTTTGCTGCTTTTGCGTTTGGCTGTTGGGAGATTTACAGCACAAAGATATCTAGTTGATTTGAAGCAGTTCCGAGAAAGTCTAAACATAATCGCCACTTCTCCCTCCTGGCACTTTCCATGTGGGAGATATAGCAGGATGTATATTGGTTTTGAGGACAACTCAATGGAGAGTGTAGGGAGAAAAGTTCCTGGCTCCTTGAATGCCGTTCCTGGAGACACTGCGATCAATGTGGGAGATATGTCAAGATGTGTGTTTGTTTTGAGGACGGCTCTCTGGAGAGTCTTAGCAAAGAGGTCACAGGGATAATCAGAGCAATTCTCAGAGACACTGAGGACAAGCTCGACAATTCCCTCCTGGCACTTTCCCTGTAGGAGATACCGCAAGACGTTTCTGTAGATTGGGCACAGCGCTCTGCAGGGTGTTAGCAGAGACTTTCCCGGGACAGTGAAACCCTATGTCAGAGACACTGCGAAGAAGCCCCAATGTTCCCTCCAGGCACTTTCAGTGTGGGTGCCTTCTCCACGTGGTTCCTGGTTTCCCTGCAGCGCTGAAGAGAATGTTAGCAAAGAGGTAACCGGGACAGTGAAAACAGTACTCAAAGACAGGGAGAGCAAGCTCTCTCTTGGCACTTTGGATGTGGACATGCAGCGAGATGTTTGCTGCTTTTGCGTTTGGCTGTTGGGAGATTTACAGCACAAAGATATCTAGTTGATTTGAAGCAGTTCCGAGAAAGTCTAAACATAATCGCCACTTCTCCCTCCTGGCACTTTCCATGTGGGAGATATAGCAGGATGTATATTGGTTTTGAGGACAACTCAATGGACAGTGTAGAGAGAAAAGTTCCTGGCTCCTTGAATGCCGTTCCTGGAGACACTGCGATCAATGTGGGAGATATGTCAAGATGTGTGTTTGTTTTGAGGACGGCTCTCTGGAGAGTCTTAGCAAAGAGGTCACAGGGATAATCAGAGCAATTCTCAGAGACACTGAGGACAAGCTCGACAATTCCCTCCTGGCACTTTCCCTGTAGGAGATACCGCAAGACGTTTCTGTAGATTGGGCACAGCGCTCTGCAGGGTGTTAGCAGAGACTTTCCCGGGACAGTGAAACCCTATGTCAGAGACACTGCGAAGAAGCCCCAATGTTCCCTCCAGGCACTTTCAGTGTGGGTGCCTTCTCCACGTGGTTCCTGGTTTCCCTGCAGCGCTGAAGAGAATGTTAGCAAAGAGGTAACCGGGACAGTGAAAACAGTACTCAAAGACAGGGAGAGCAAGCTCTCTCTTGGCACTTTGGATGTGGACATCCAGCGAGATGTTTGCTGCTTTTGCGTTTGGCTGTTGGGAGATTTACAGCACAAAGATATCTAGTTGATTTGAAGCAGTTCCGAGAAAGTCTAAACATAATCGCCACTTCTCCCTCCTGGCACTTTCCATGTGGGAGATATAGCAGGATGTATATTGGTTTTGAGGACAACTCAATGGACAGTGTAGGGAGAAAAGTTCCTGGCTCCTTGAATGCCGTTCCTGGAGACACTGCGATCAATGTGGGAGATATGTCAAGATGTGTGTTTGTTTTGAGGACGGCTCTCTGGAGAGTCTTAGCAAAGAGGTCACAGGGATAATCAGAGCAATTCTCAGAGACACTGAGAACAAGCTCGACAGTTCCTCCTGGCACTTTCCCTGTAGGAGATACCGCAAGACGTTTCTGTAGATTGGGCACAGCGCTCTGCAGGGTGTTAGCAGAGACTTTCCCGGGACAGTGAAACCCTATGTCAGAGACACTGAGAAGAAGCCCCAGTGTTCCCTCCAGGCACTTTCAGTGTGGGTGCCTTCTCCACGTGGTTCCTGGTTTCCCTGCAGCGCTGAAGAGAATGTTAGCAAAGAGGTAACCGGGACAGTGAAAACAGTACTCAAAGACAGGGAGAGCAAGCTCTCTCTTGGCACTTTGGATGTGGGACATACAGCGAGATGTTTGCTGCTTTTGCGTTTGGCTGTTGGGAGATTTACAGCACAAAGATATCTAGTTGATTTGAAGCAGTTCCGAGAAAGTCTAAACATAATCGCCACTTCTCCCTCCTGGCACTTTCCATGTGGGAGATATAGCAGGATGTATATTGGTTTTGAGGACAACTCAATGGACAGTGTAGGGAGAAAAGTTCCTGGCTCCTTGAATGCCGTTCCTGGAGACACTGCGATCAATGTGGGAGATATGTCAAGATGTGTGTTTGTTTTGAGGACGGCTCTCTGGAGGGTCTTAGCAAAGAGGTCACAGGGATAATCAGAGCAATTCTCAGAGACACTGAGAACAAGCTCGACAATTCCCTCCTGGCACTTTCCCTGTAGGAGATACCGCAAGACGTTTCTGTAGATTGGGCACAGCGCTCTGCAGGGTGTTAGCAGAGACTTTCCCGGGACAGTGAAACCCTATGTCAGAGACACTGAGAAGAAGCCCCAGTGTTCCCCCCAGGCACTTTCAGTGTGGGTGCCTTCTCCACCTGGTTCCTGGTTTCCCTGCAGCGCTGAAGAGAATGTTAGCAAAGAGGTAACCGGGACAGTGAAAACAGTACTCAAAGACAGGGAGAGCAAGCTCTCTCTTGGCACTTTGGATGTGGGACATACAGCGAGATGTTTGCTGCTTTTGCGTTTGGCTGTTGGGAGATTTACAGCACAAAGATATCTAGTTGATTTGAAGCAGTTCCGAGAAAGTCTAAACATAATCGCCACTTCTCCCTCCTGGCACTTTCCATGTGGGAGATATAGCAGGATGTATATTGGTTTTGAGGACAACTCAATGGACAGTGTAGGGAGAAAAGTTCCTGGCTCCTTGAATGCCGTTCCTGGAGACACTGCGATCAATGTGGGAGATATGTCAAGATGTGTGTTTGTTTTGAGGACGGCTCTCTGGAGAGTCTTAGCAAAGAGGTCACAGGGATAATCAGAGCAATTCTCAGAGACACTGAGAACAAGCTCGACAGTTCCCTCCTGGCACTTTCCCTGTAGGAGATACCGCAAGACGTTTCTGTAGATTGGGCACAGCGCTCTGCAGGGTGTTAGCAGAGACTTTCCCGGGACAGTGAAACCCTATGTCAGAGACACTGAGAAGAAGCCCCAGTGTTCCCTCCAGGCACTTTCAGTGTGGGTGCCTTCTCCACGTGGTTCCTGGTTTCCCTGCAGCGCTGAAGAGAATGTTAGCAAAGAGGTAACCGGGACATTGAAAACAGGACTCAAAGACAGGGAGAGCAAGCTCTCTCTTGGCACTTTGGATGTGGGACATACAGCGAGATGTTTGCTGCTTTTGCGTTTGGCTGTTGGGAGATTTACAGCACAAAGATATCTAGTTGATTTGAAGCAGTTCCGAGAAAGTCTAAACATAATCGCCACTTCTCCCTCCTGGCACTTTCCATGTGGGAGATATAGCAGGATGTATATTGGTTTTGAGGACAACTCAATGGACAGTGTAGGGAGAAAAGTTCCTGGCTCCTTGAATGCCGTTCCTGGAGACACTGCGATCAATGTGGGAGATATGTCAAGATGTGTGTTGGTTTTGAGGACGGCTCTCTGGAGAGTCTTAGCAAAGAGGTCACAGGGATAATCAGAGCAATTCTCAGAGACACTGAGAACAAGCTCGACAGTTCCTCCTGGCACTTTCCCTGTAGGAGATACCGCAAGACGTTTCTGTAGATTGGGCACAGCGCTCTGCAGGGTGTTAGCAGAGACTTTCCCGGGACAGTGAAACCCTATGTCAGAGACACTGAGAAGAAGCCCCAGTGTTCCCTCCAGGCACTTTCAGTGTGGGTGCCTTCTCCACGTGGTTCCTGGTTTCCCTGCAGCGCTGAAGAGAATGTTAGCAAAGAGGTAACCGGGACAGTGAAAACAGTACTCAAAGACAGGGAGAGCAAGCTCTCTCTTGGCACTTTGGATGTGGGACATCCAGCGAGATGTTTGCTGCTTTTGCGTTTGGCTGTTGGGAGATTTACAGCACAAAGATATCTAGTTGATTTGAAGCAGTTCCGAGAAAGTCTAAACATAATCGCCACTTCTCCCTCCTGGCACTTTCCATGTGGGAGATATAGCAGGATGTATATTGGTTTTGAGGACAACTCAATGGACAGTGTAGGGAGAAAAGTTCCTGGCTCCTTGAATGCCGTTCCTGGAGACACTGCGATCAATGTGGGAGATATGTCAAGATGTGTGTTTGTTTTGAGGACGGCTCTCTGGAGAGTCTTAGCAAAGAGGTCACAGGGATAATCAGAGCAATTCTCAGAGACACTGAGAACAAGCTCGACAGTTCCTCCTGGCACTTTCCCTGTAGGAGATACCGCAAGACGTTTCTGTAGATTGGGCACAGCGCTCTGCAGGGTGTTAGCAGAGACTTTCCCGGGACAGTGAAACCCTATGTCAGAGACACTGAGAAGAAGCCCCAATGTTCCCTCCAGGCACTTTCAGTGTGGGTGCCTTCTCCACGTGGTTCCTGGTTTCCCTGCAGCGCTGAAGAGAATGTTAGCAAAGAGGTAACCGGGACAGTGAAAACAGTACTCAAAGACAGGGAGAGCAAGCTCTCTCTTGGCACTTTGGATGTGGACATGCAGCGAGATGTTTGCTGCTTTTGCGTTTGGCTGTTGGGAGATTTACAGCACAAAGATATCTAGTTGATTTGAAGCAGTTCCGAGAAAGTCTAAACATAATGGCCACTTCTCCCTCCTGGCACTTTCCATGTGGGAGATATAGCAGGATGTATATTGGTTTTGAGGACAACTCAATGGACAGTGTAGGGAGAAAAGTTCCTGGCTCCTTGAATGCCGTTCCTGGAGACACTGCGATCAATGTGGGAGATATGTCAAGATGTGTGTTTGTTTTGAGGACGGCTCTCTGGAGAGTCTTAGCAAAGAGGTCACAGGGATAATCAGAGCAATTCTCAGAGACACTGAGAACAAGCTCGACAATTCCCTCCTGGCACTTTCCCTGTAGGAGATACCGCAAGACGTTTCTGTAGATTGGGCACAGCGCTCTGCAGGGTGTTAGCAGAGACTTTCCCGGGACAGTGAAACCCTATGTCAGAGACACTGCGAAGAAGCCCCAATGTTCCCTCCAGGCACTTTCAGTGTGGGTGCCTTCTCCACGTGGTTCCTGGTTTCCCTGCAGCGCTGAAGAGAATGTTAGCAAAGAGGTAACCGGGACAGTGAAAACAGTACTCAAAGACAGGGAGAGCAAGCTCTCTCTTGGCACTTTGGATGTGGACATGCAGCGAGATGTTTGCTGCTTTTGCGTTTGGCTGTTGGGAGATTTACAGCACAAAGATATCTAGTTGATTTGAAGCAGTTCCGAGAAAGTCTAAACATAATCGCCACTTCTCCCTCCTGGCACTTTCCATGTGGGAGATATAGCAGGATGTATATTGGTTTTGAGGACAACTCAATGGACAGTGTAGAGAGAAAAGTTCCTGGCTCCTTGAATGCCGTTCCTGGAGACACTGCGATCAATGTGGGAGATATGTCAAGATGTGTGTTTGTTTTGAGGACGGCTCTCTGGAGAGTCTTAGCAAAGAGGTCACAGGGATAATCAGAGCAATTCTCAGAGACACTGAGAACAAGCTCGACAATTCCCTCCTGGCACTTTCCCTGTAGGAGATACCGCAAGACGTTTCTGTAGATTGGGCACAGCGCTCTGCAGGGTGTTAGCAGAGACTTTCCCGGGACAGTGAAACCCTATGTCAGAGACACTGAGAAGAAGCCCCAGTGTTCCCCCCAGGCACTTTCAGTGTGGGTGCCTTCTCCACGTGGTTCCTGGTTTCCCTGCAGCGCTGAAGAGAATGTTAGCAAAGAGGTAACCGGGACAGTGAAAACAGTACTCAAAGACAGGGAGAGCAAGCTCTCTCTTGGCACTTTGGATGTGGACATGCAGCGAGATGTTTGCTGCTTTTGCGTTTGGCTGTTGGGAGATTTACAGCACAAAGATATCTAGTTGATTTGAAGCAGTTCCGAGAAAGTCTAAACATAATCGCCACTTCTCCCTCCTGGCACTTTCCATGTGGGAGATATAGCAGGATGTATATTGGTTTTGAGGACAACTCAATGGACAGTGTAGGGAGAAAAGTTCCTGGCTCCTTGAATGCCGTTCCTGGAGACACTGCGATCAATGTGGGAGATATGTCAAGATGTGTGTTTGTTTTGAGGACGGCTCTCTGGAGAGTCTTAGCAAAGAGGTCACAGGGATAATCAGAGCAATTCTCAGAGACACTGAGAACAAGCTCGACAGTTCCTCCTGGCACTTTCCCTGTAGGAGATACCGCAAGACGTTTCTGTAGATTGGGCACAGCGCTCTGCAGGGTGTTAGCAGAGACTTTCCCGGGACAGTGAAACCCTATGTCAGAGACACTGAGAAGAAGCCCCAGTGTTCCCTCCAGGCACTTTCAGTGTGGGTGCCTTCTCCACGTGGTTCCTGGTTTCCCTGCAGCGCTGAAGAGAATGTTAGCAAAGAGGTAACCGGGACAGTGAAAACAGTACTCAAAGACAGGGAGAGCAAGCTCTCTCTTGGCACTTTGGATGTGGGACATCCAGCGAGATGTTTGCTGCTTTTGCGTTTGGCTGTTGGGAGATTTACAGCACAAAGATATCTAGTTGATTTGAAGCAGTTCCGAGAAAGTCTAAACATAATCGCCACTTCTCCCTCCTGGCACTTTCCATGTGGGAGATATAGCAGGATGTATATTGGTTTTGAGGACAACTCAATGGACAGTGTAGGGAGAAAAGTTCCTGGCTCCTTGAATGCCGTTCCTGGAGACACTGCGATCAATGTGGGAGATATGTCAAGATGTGTGTTTGTTTTGAGGACGGCTCTCTGGAGAGTCTTAGCAAAGAGGTCACAGGGATAATCAGAGCAATTCTCAGAGACACTGAGAACAAGCTCGACAGTTCCTCCTGGCACTTTCCCTGTAGGAGATACCGCAAGACGTTTCTGTAGATTGGGCACAGCGCTCTGCAGGGTGTTAGCAGAGACTTTCCCGGGACAGTGAAACCCTATGTCAGAGACACTGAGAAGAAGCCCCAGTGTTCCCTCCAGGCACTTTCAGTGTGGGTGCCTTCTCCACGTGGTTCCTGGTTTCCCTGCAGCGCTGAAGAGAATGTTAGCAAAGAGGTAACCGGGACAGTGAAAACAGTACTCAAAGAGAGGGAGAGCAAGCTCTCTCTTGGCACTTTGGATGTGGGACATCCAGCGAGATGTTTGCTGCTTTTGCGTTTGGCTGTTGGGAGATTTACAGCACAAAGATATCTAGTTGATTTGAAGCAGTTCCGAGAAAGTCTAAACATAATCGCCACTTCTCCCTCCTGGCACTTTCCATGTGGGAGATATAGCAGGATGTATATTGGTTTTGAGGACAACTCAATGGACAGTGTAGGGAGAAAAGTTCCTGGCTCCTTGAATGCCGTTCCTGGAGACACTGCGATCAATGTGGGAGATATGTCAAGATGTGTGTTTGTTTTGAGGACGGCTCTCTGGAGGGTCTTAGCAAAGAGGTCACAGGGATAATCAGAGCAATTCTCAGAGACACTGAGAACAAGCTCGACAATTCCCTCCTGGCACTTTCCCTGTAGGAGATACCGCAAGACGTTTCTGTAGATTGGGCACAGCGCTCTGCAGGGTGTTAGCAGAGACTTTCCCGGGACAGTGAAACCCTATGTCAGAGACACTGAGAAGAAGCCCCAGTGTTCCCCCCAGGCACTTTCAGTGTGGGTGCCTTCTCCACGTGGTTCCTGGTTTCCCTGCAGCGCTGAAGAGAATGTTAGCAAAGAGGTAACCGGGACAGTGAAAACAGTACTCAAAGACAGGGAGAGCAAGCTCTCTCTTGGCACTTTGGATGTGGACATGCAGCGAGATGTTTGCTGCTTTTGCGTTTGGCTGTTGGGAGATTTACAGCACAAAGATATCTAGTTGATTTGAAGCAGTTCCGAGAAAGTCTAAACATAATCGCCACTTCTCCCTCCTGGCACTTTCCATGTGGGAGATATAGCAGGATGTATATTGGTTTTGAGGACAACTCAATGGACAGTGTAGAGAGAAAAGTTCCTGGCTCCTTGAATGCCGTTCCTGGAGACACTGCGATCAATGTGGGAGATATGTCAAGATGTGTGTTTGTTTTGAGGACGGCTCTCTGGAGAGTCTTAGCAAAGAGGTCACAGGGATAATCAGAGCAATTCTCAGAGACACTGAGAACAAGCTCGACAGTTCCTCCCGGCACTTTCCCTGTAGGAGATACCGCAAGACGTTTCTGTAGATTGGGCACAGCGCTCTGCAGGGTGTTAGCAGAGACTTTCCCGGGACAGTGAAACCCTATGTCAGAGACACTGAGAAGAAGCCCCAGTGTTCCCTCCAGGCACTTTCAGTGTGGGTGCCTTCTCCACGTGGTTCCTGGTTTCCCTGCAGCGCTGAAGAGAATGTTAGCAAAGAGGTAACCGGGACAGTGAAAACAGTACTCAAAGACAGGGAGAGCAAGCTCTCTCTTGGCACTTTGGATGTGGGACATACAGCGAGATGTTTGCTGCTTTTGCGTTTGGCTGTTGGGAGATTTACAGCACAAAGATATCTAGTTGATTTGAAGCAGTTCCGAGAAAGTCTAAACATAATCCCCACTTCTCCCTCCTGGCACTTTCCATGTGGGAGATATAGCAGGATGTATATTGGTTTTGAGGACAACTCAATGGACAGTGTAGGGAGAAAAGTTCCTGGCTCCTTGAATGCCGTTCCTGGAGACACTGCGATCAATGTGGGAGATATGTCAAGATGTGTGTTTGTTTTGAGGACGGCTCTCTGGAGAGTCTTAGCAAAGAGGTCACAGGGATAATCAGAGCAATTCTCAGAGACACTGAGAACAAGCTCGACAATTCCCTCCTGGCACTTTCCCTGTAGGAGATACCGCAAGACGTTTCTGTAGATTGGGCACAGCGCTCTGCAGGGTGTTAGCAGAGACTTTCCCGGGACAGTGAAACCCTATGTCAGAGACACTGAGAAGAAGCCCCAGTGTTCCCTCCAGGCACTTTCAGTGTGGGTGCCTTCTCCACGTGGTTCCTGGTTTCCCTGCAGCGCTGAAGAGAATGTTAGCAAAGAGGTAACCGGGACAGTGAAAACAGTACTCAAAGACAGGGAGAGCAAGCTCTCTCTTGGCACTTTGGATGTGGGACATCCAGCGAGATGTTTGCTGCTTTTGCGTTTGGCTGTTGGGAGATTTACAGCACAAAGATATCTAGTTGATTTGAAGCAGTTCCGAGAAAGTCTAAACATAATCGCCACTTCTCCCTCCTGGCACTTTCCATGTGGGAGATATAGCAGGATGTATATTGGTTTTGAGGACAACTCAATGGACAGTGTAGGGAGAAAAGTTCCTGGCTCCTTGAATGCCGTTCCTGGAGACACTGCGATCAATGTGGGAGATATGTCAAGATGTGTGTTTGTTTTGAGGACGGCTCTCTGGAGAGTCTTAGCAAAGAGGTCACAGGGATAATCAGAGCAATTCTCAGAGACACTGAGAACAAGCTCGACAGTTCCTCCTGGCACTTTCCCTGTAGGAGATACCGCAAGACGTTTCTGTAGATTGGGCACAGCGCTCTGCAGGGTGTTAGCAGAGACTTTCCCGGGACAGTGAAACCCTATGTCAGAGACACTGAGAAGAAGCCCCAATGTTCCCTCCAGGCACTTTCAGTGTGGGTGCCTTCTCCACGTGGTTCCTGGTTTCCCTGCAGCGCTGAAGAGAATGTTAGCAAAGAGGTAACCGGGACAGTGAAAACAGTACTCAAAGACAGGGAGAGCAAGCTCTCTCTTGGCACTTTGGATGTGGGACATCCAGCGAGATGTTTGCTGCTTTTGCGTTTGGCTGTTGGGAGATTTACAGCACAAAGATATCTAGTTGATTTGAAGCAGTTCCGAGAAAGTCTAAACATAATCGCCACTTCTCCCTCCTGGCACTTTCCATGTGGGAGATATAGCAGGATGTATATTGGTTTTGAGGACAACTCAATGGACAGTGTAGGGAGAAAAGTTCCTGGCTCCTTGAATGCCGTTCCTGGAGACACTGCGATCAATGTGGGAGATATGTCAAGATGTGTGTTTGTTTTGAGGACGGCTCTCTGGAGAGTCTTAGCAAAGAGGTCACAGGGATAATCAGAGCAATTCTCAGAGACACTGAGAACAAGCTCGACAATTCCCTCCTGGCACTTTCCCTGTAGGAGATACCGCAAGACGTTTCTGTAGATTGGGCACAGCGCTCTGCAGGGTGTTAGCAGAGACTTTCCCGGGACAGTGAAACCCTATGTCAGAGACACTGAGAAGAAGCCCCAGTGTTCCCTCCAGGCACTTTCAGTGTGGGTGCCTTCTCCACGTGGTTCCTGGTTTCCCTGCAGCGCTGAAGAGAATGTTAGCAAAGAGGTAACCGGGACAGTGAAAACAGTACTCAAAGACAGGGAGAGCAAGCTCTCTCTTGGCACTTTGGATGTGGGACATCCAGCGAGATGTTTGCTGCTTTTGCGTTTGGCTGTTGGGAGATTTACAGCACAAAGATATCTAGTTGATTTGAAGCAGTTCCGAGAAAGTCTAAACATAATCGCCACTTCTCCCTCCTGGCACTTTCCATGTGGGAGATATAGCAGGATGTATATTGGTTTTGAGGACAACTCAATGGACAGTGTAGGGAGAAAAGTTCCTGGCTCCTTGAATGCCGTTCCTGGAGACACTGCGATCAATGTGGGAGATATGTCAAGATGTGTGTTTGTTTTGAGGACGGCTCTCTGGAGAGTCTTAGCAAAGAGGTCACAGGGATAATCAGAGCAATTCTCAGAGACACTGAGAACAAGCTCGACAGTTCCTCCTGGCACTTTCCCTGTAGGAGATACCGCAAGACGTTTCTGTAGATTGGGCACAGCGCTCTGCAGGGTGTTAGCAGAGACTTTCCCGGGACAGTGAAACCCTATGTCAGAGACACTGAGAAGAAGCCCCAATGTTCCCTCCAGGCACTTTCAGTGTGGGTGCCTTCTCCACGTGGTTCCTGGTTTCCCTGCAGCGCTGAAGAGAATGTTAGCAAAGAGGTAACCGGGACAGTGAAAACAGTACTCAAAGACAGGGAGAGCAAGCTCTCTCTTGGCACTTTGGATGTGGGACATACAGCGAGATGTTTGCTGCTTTTGCGTTTGGCTGTTGGGAGATTTACAGCACAAAGATATCTAGTTGATTTGAAGCAGTTCCGAGAAAGTCTAAACATAATCGCCACTTCTCCCTCCTGGCACTTTCCATGTGGGAGATATAGCAGGATGTATATTGGTTTTGAGGACAACTCAATGGACAGTGTAGGGAGAAAAGTTCCTGGCTCCTTGAATGCCGTTCCTGGAGACACTGCGATCAATGTGGGAGATATGTCAAGATGTGTGTTTGTTTTGAGGACGGCTCTCTGGAGAGTCTTAGCAAAGAGGTCACAGGGATAATCAGAGCAATTCTCAGAGACACTGAGAACAAGCTCGACAGTTCCTCCTGGCACTTTCCCTGTAGGAGATACCGCAAGACGTTTCTGTAGATTGGGCACAGCGCTCTGCAGGGTGTTAGCAGAGACTTTCCCGGGACAGTGAAACCCTATGTCAGAGACACTGAGAAGAAGCCCCAATGTTCCCTCCAGGCACTTTCAGTGTCGGTGCCTTCTCCACGTGGTTCCTGGTTTCCCTGCAGCGCTGAAGAGAATGTTAGCAAAGAGGTAACCGGGACAGTGAAAACAGTACTCAAAGACAGGGAGAGCAAGCTCTCTCTTGGCACTTTGGATGTGGGACATCCAGCGAGATGTTTGCTGCTTTTGCGTTTGGCTGTTGGGAGATTTACAGCACAAAGATATCTAGTTGATTTGAAGCAGTTCCGAGAAAGTCTAAACATAATCGCCACTTCTCCCTCCTGGCACTTTCCATGTGGGAGATATAGCAGGATGTATATTGGTTTTGAGGACAACTCAATGGACAGTGTAGGGAGAAAAGTTCCTGGCTCCTTGAATGCCGTTCCTGGAGACACTGCGATCAATGTGGGAGATATGTCAAGATGTGTGTTTGTTTTGAGGACGGCTCTCTGGAGAGTCTTAGCAAAGAGGTCACACAGATAATCAGAGCAATTCTCAGAGACACTGAGAACAAGCTCGACAATTCCCTCCTGGCACTTTCCCTGTAGGAGATACCGCAAGACGTTTCTGTAGATTGGGCACAGCGCTCTGCAGGGTGTTAGCAGAGACTTTCCCGGGACAGTGAAACCCTATGTCAGAGACACTGAGAAGAAGCCCCAGTGTTCCCTCCAGGCACTTTCAGTGTGGGTGCCTTCTCCACGTGGTTCCTGGTTTCCCTGCAGCGCTGAAGAGAATGTTAGCAAAGAGGTAACCGGGACAGTGAAAACAGTACTCAAAGACAGGGAGAGCAAGCTCTCTCTTGGCACTTTGGATGTGGGACATCCAGCGAGATGTTTGCTGCTTTTGCGTTTGGCTGTTGGGAGATTTACAGCACAAAGATATCTAGTTGATTTGAAGCAGTTCCGAGAAAGTCTAAACATAATCGCCACTTCTCCCTCCTGGCACTTTCCATGTGGGAGATATAGCAGGATGTATATTGGTTTTGAGGACAACTCAATGGACAGTGTAGGGAGAAAAGTTCCTGGCTCCTTGAATGCCGTTCCTGGAGACACTGCGATCAATGTGGGAGATATGTCAAGATGTGTGTTTGTTTTGAGGACGGCTCTCTGGAGAGTCTTAGCAAAGAGGTCACAGGGATAATCAGAGCAATTCTCAGAGACACTGAGAACAAGCTCGACAGTTCCTCCTGGCACTTTCCCTGTAGGAGATACCGCAAGACGTTTCTGTAGATTGGGCACAGCGCTCTGCAGGGTGTTAGCAGAGACTTTCCCGGGACAGTGAAACCCTATGTCAGAGACACTGAGAAGAAGCCCCAATGTTCCCTCCAGGCACTTTCAGTGTGGGTGCCTTCTCCACGTGGTTCCTGGTTTCCCTGCAGCGCTGAAGAGAATGTTAGCAAAGAGGTAACCGGGACAGTGAAAACAGTACTCAAAGACAGGGAGAGCAAGCTCTCTCTTGGCACTTTGGATGTGGGACATACAGCGAGATGTTTGCTGCTTTTGCGTTTGGCTGTTGGGAGATTTACAGCACAAAGATATCTAGTTGATTTGAAGCAGTTCCGAGAAAGTCTAAACATAATCGCCACTTCTCCCTCCTGGCACTTTCCATGTGGGAGATATAGCAGGATGTATATTGGTTTTGAGGACAACTCAATGGACAGTGTAGGGAGAAAAGTTCCTGGCTCCTTGAATGCCGTTCCTGGAGACACTGCGATCAATGTGGGAGATATGTCAAGATGTGTGTTTGTTTTGAGGACGGCTCTCTGGAGAGTCTTAGCAAAGAGGTCACAGGGATAATCAGAGCAATTCTCAGAGACACTGAGAACAAGCTCGACAATTCCCTCCTGGCACTTTCCCTGTAGGAGATACCGCAAGACGTTTCTGTAGATTGGGCACAGCGCTCTGCAGGGTGTTAGCAGAGACTTTCCCGGGACAGTGAAACCCTATGTCAGAGACACTGAGAAGAAGCCCCAGTGTTCCCCCCAGGCACTTTCAGTGTGGGTGCCTTCTCCACGTGGTTCCTGGTTTCCCTGCAGCGCTGAAGAGAATGTTAGCAAAGAGGTAACCGGGACAGTGAAAACAGTACTCAAAGACAGGGAGAGCAAGCTCTCTCTTGGCACTTTGGATGTGGGACATCCAGCGAGATGTTTGCTGCTTTTGCGTTTGGCTGTTGGGAGATTTACAGCACAAAGATATCTAGTTGATTTGAAGCAGTTCCGAGAAAGTCTAAACATAATCGCCACTTCTCCCTCCTGGCACTTTCCATGTGGGAGATATAGCAGGATGTATATTGGTTTTGAGGACAACTCAATGGACAGTGTAGGGAGAAAAGTTCCTGGCTCCTTGAATGCCGTTCCTGGAGACACTGCGATCAATGTGGGAGATATGTCAAGATGTGTGTTTGTTTTGAGGACGGCTCTCTGGAGAGTCTTAGCAAAGAGGTCACAGGGATAATCAGAGCAATTCTCAGAGACACTGAGAACAAGCTCGACAATTCCCTCCTGGCACTTTCCCTGTAGGAGATACCGCAAGACGTTTCTGTAGATTGGGCACAGCGCTCTGCAGGGTGTTAGCAGAGACTTTCCCGGGACAGTGAAACCCTATGTCAGAGACACTGAGAAGAAGCCCCAGTGTTCCCCCCAGGCACTTTCAGTGTGGGTGCCTTCTCCACGTGGTTCCTGGTTTCCCTGCAGCGCTGAAGAGAATGTTAGCAAAGAGGTAACCGGGACAGTGAAAACAGTACTCAAAGACAGGGAGAGCAAGCTCTCTCTTGGCACTTTGGATGTGGACATGCAGCGAGATGTTTGCTGCTTTTGCGTTTGGCTGTTGGGAGATTTACAGCACAAAGATATCTAGTTGATTTGAAGCAGTTCCGAGAAAGTCTAAACATAATCGCCACTTCTCCCTCCTGGCACTTTCCATGTGGGAGATATAGCAGGATGTATATTGGTTTTGAGGACAACTCAATGGACAGTGTAGGGAGAAAAGTTCCTGGCTCCTTGAATGCCGTTCCTGGAGACACTGCGATCAATGTGGGAGATATGTCAAGATGTGTGTTTGTTTTGAGGACGGCTCTCTGGAGAGTCTTAGCAAAGAGGTCACAGGGATAATCAGAGCAATTCTCAGAGACACTGAGAACAAGCTCGACAGTTCCTCCTGGCACTTTCCCTGTAGGAGATACCGCAAGACGTTTCTGTAGATTGGGCACAGCGCTCTGCAGGGTGTTAGCAGAGACTTTCCCGGGACAGTGAAACCCTATGTCAGAGACACTGAGAAGAAGCCCCAGTGTTCCCTCCAGGCACTTTCAGTGTGGGTGCCTTCTCCACGTGGTTCCTGGTTTCCCTGCAGCGCTGAAGAGAATGTTAGCAAAGAGGTAACCGGGACAGTGAAAACAGTACTCAAAGACAGGGAGAGCAAGCTCTCTCTTGGCACTTTGGATGTGGGACATACAGCGAGATGTTTGCTGCTTTTGCGTTTGGCTGTTGGGAGATTTACAGCACAAAGATATCTAGTTGATTTGAAGCAGTTCCGAGAAAGTCTAAACATAATCGCCACTTCTCCCTCCTGGCACTTTCCATGTGGGAGATATAGCAGGATGTATATTGGTTTTGAGGACAACTCAATGGACAGTGTAGGGAGAAAAGTTCCTGGCTCCTTGAATGCCGTTCCTGGAGACACTGCGATCAATGTGGGAGATATGTCAAGATGTGTGTTTGTTTTGAGGACGGCTCTCTGGAGAGTCTTAGCAAAGAGGTCACAGGGATAATCAGAGCAATTCTCAGAGACACTGAGAACAAGCTCGACAGTTCCTCCTGGCACTTTCCCTGTAGGAGATACCGCAAGACGTTTCTGTAGATTGGGCACAGCGCTCTGCAGGGTGTTAGCAGAGACTTTCCCGGGACAGTGAAACCCTATGTCAGAGACACTGAGAAGAAGCCCCAGTGTTCCCTCCAGGCACTTTCAGTGTGGGTGCCTTCTCCACGTGGTTCCTGGTTTCCCTGCAGCGCTGAAGAGAATGTTAGCAAAGAGGTAACCGGGACAGTGAAAACAGTACTCAAAGAGAGGGAGAGCAAGCTCTCTCTTGGCACTTTGGATGTGGGACATACAGCGAGATGTTTGCTGCTTTTGCGTTTGGCTGTTGGGAGATTTACAGCACAAAGATATCTAGTTGATTTGAAGCAGTTCCGAGAAAGTCTAAACATAATCGCCACTTCTCCCTCCTGGCACTTTCCATGTGGGAGATATAGCAGGATGTATATTGGTTTTGAGGACAACTCAATGGACAGTGTAGGGAGAAAAGTTCCTGGCTCCTTGAATGCCGTTCCTGGAGACACTGCGATCAATGTGGGAGATATGTCAAGATGTGTGTTTGTTTTGAGGACGGCTCTCTGGAGGGTCTTAGCAAAGAGGTCACAGGGATAATCAGAGCAATTCTCAGAGACACTGAGAACAAGCTCGACAATTCCCTCCTGGCACTTTCCCTGTAGGAGATACCGCAAGACGTTTCTGTAGATTGGGCACAGCGCTCTGCAGGGTGTTAGCAGAGACTTTCCCGGGACAGTGAAACCCTATGTCAGAGACACTGAGAAGAAGCCCCAGTGTTCCCCCCAGGCACTTTCAGTGTGGGTGCCTTCTCCACGTGGTTCCTGGTTTCCCTGCAGCGCTGAAGAGAATGTTAGCAAAGAGGTAACCGGGACAGTGAAAACAGTACTCAAAGACAGGGAGAGCAAGCTCTCTCTTGGCACTTTGGATGTGGACATGCAGCGAGATGTTTGCTGCTTTTGCGTTTGGCTGTTGGGAGATTTACAGCACAAAGATATCTAGTTGATTTGAAGCAGTTCCGAGAAAGTCTAAACATAATCGCCACTTCTCCCTCCTGGCACTTTCCATGTGGGAGATATAGCAGGATGTATATTGGTTTTGAGGACAACTCAATGGACAGTGTAGAGAGAAAAGTTCCTGGCTCCTTGAATGCCGTTCCTGGAGACACTGCGATCAATGTGGGAGATATGTCAAGATGTGTGTTTGTTTTGAGGACGGCTCTCTGGAGAGTCTTAGCAAAGAGGTCACAGGGATAATCAGAGCAATTCTCAGAGACACTGAGAACAAGCTCGACAGTTCCTCCCGGCACTTTCCCTGTAGGAGATACCGCAAGACGTTTCTGTAGATTGGGCACAGCGCTCTGCAGGGTGTTAGCAGAGACTTTCCCGGGACAGTGAAACCCTATGTCAGAGACACTGAGAAGAAGCCCCAGTGTTCCCTCCAGGCACTTTCAGTGTGGGTGCCTTCTCCACGTGGTTCCTGGTTTCCCTGCAGCGCTGAAGAGAATGTTAGCAAAGAGGTAACCGGGACAGTGAAAACAGTACTCAAAGACAGGGAGAGCAAGCTCTCTCTTGGCACTTTGGATGTGGGACATACAGCGAGATGTTTGCTGCTTTTGCGTTTGGCTGTTGGGAGATTTACAGCACAAAGATATCTAGTTGATTTGAAGCAGTTCCGAGAAAGTCTAAACATAATCGCCACTTCTCCCTCCTGGCACTTTCCATGTGGGAGATATAGCAGGATGTATATTGGTTTTGAGGACAACTCAATGGACAGTGTAGGGAGAAAAGTTCCTGGCTCCTTGAATGCCGTTCCTGGAGACACTGCGATCAATGTGGGAGATATGTCAAGATGTGTGTTTGTTTTGAGGACGGCTCTCTGGAGAGTCTTAGCAAAGAGGTCACAGGGATAATCAGAGCAATTCTCAGAGACACTGAGAACAAGCTCGACAGTTCCTCCTGGCACTTTCCCTGTAGGAGATACCGCAAGACGTTTCTGTAGATTGGGCACAGCGCTCTGCAGGGTGTTAGCAGAGACTTTCCCGGGACAGTGAAACCCTATGTCAGAGACACTGAGAAGAAGCCCCAGTGTTCCCTCCAGGCACTTTCAGTGTGGGTGCCTTCTCCACGTGGTTCCTGGTTTCCCTGCAGCGCTGAAGAGAATGTTAGCAAAGAGGTAACCGGGACAGTGAAAACAGTACTCAAAGACAGGGAGAGCAAGCTCTCTCTTGGCACTTTGGATGTGGGACATACAGCGAGATGTTTGCTGCTTTTGCGTTTGGCTGTTGGGAGATTTACAGCACAAAGATATCTAGTTGATTTGAAGCAGTTCCGAGAAAGTCTAAACATAATCGCCACTTCTCCCTCCTGGCACTTTCCATGTGGGAGATATAGCAGGATGTATATTGGTTTTGAGGACAACTCAATGGACAGTGTAGGGAGAAAAGTTCCTGGCTCCTTGAATGCCGTTCCTGGAGACACTGCGATCAATGTGGGAGATATGTCAAGATGTGTGTTTGTTTTGAGGACGGCTCTCTGGAGAGTCTTAGCAAAGAGGTCACACAGATAATCAGAGCAATTCTCAGAGACACTGAGAACAAGCTCGACAGTTCCTCCTGGCACTTTCCCTGTAGGAGATACCGCAAGACGTTTCTGTAGATTGGGCACAGCGCTCTGCAGGGTGTTAGCAGAGACTTTCCCGGGACAGTGAAACCCTATGTCAGAGACACTGAGAAGAAGCCCCAGTGTTCCCTCCAGGCACTTTCAGTGTGGGTGCCTTCTCCACGTGGTTCCTGGTTTCCCTGCAGCGCTGAAGAGAATGTTAGCAAAGAGGTAACCGGGACAGTGAAAACAGTACTCAAAGACAGGGAGAGCAAGCTCTCTCTTGGCACTTTGGATGTGGGACATCCAGCGAGATGTTTGCTGCTTTTGCGTTTGGCTGTTGGGAGATTTACAGCACAAAGATATCTAGTTGATTTGAAGCAGTTCCGAGAAAGTCTAAACATAATCGCCACTTCTCCCTCCTGGCACTTTCCATGTGGGAGATATAGCAGGATGTATATTGGTTTTGAGGACAACTCAATGGACAGTGTAGGGAGAAAAGTTCCTGGCTCCTTGAATGCCGTTCCTGGAGACACTGCGATCAATGTGGGAGATATGTCAAGATGTGTGTTGGTTTTGAGGACGGCTCTCTGGAGAGTCTTAGCAAAGAGGTCACAGGGATAATCAGAGCAATTCTCAGAGACACTGAGAACAAGCTCGACAGTTCCTCCTGGCACTTTCCCTGTAGGAGATACCGCAAGACGTTTCTGTAGATTGGGCACAGCGCTCTGCAGGGTGTTAGCAGAGACTTTCCCGGGACAGTGAAACCCTATGTCAGAGACACTGAGAAGAAGCCCCAATGTTCCCTCCAGGCACTTTCAGTGTGGGTGCCTTCTCCACGTGGTTCCTGGTTTCCCTGCAGCGCTGAAGAGAATGTTAGCAAAGAGGTAACCGGGACAGTGAAAACAGTACTCAAAGACAGGGAGAGCAAGCTCTCTCTTGGCACTTTGGATGTGGACATGCAGCGAGATGTTTGCTGCTTTTGCGTTTGGCTGTTGGGAGATTTACAGCACAAAGATATCTAGTTGATTTGAAGCAGTTCCGAGAAAGTCTAAACATAATCGCCACTTCTCCCTCCTGGCACTTTCCATGTGGGAGATATAGCAGGATGTATATTGGTTTTGAGGACAACTCAATGGACAGTGTAGAGAGAAAAGTTCCTGGCTCCTTGAATGCCGTTCCTGGAGACACTGCGATCAATGTGGGAGATATGTCAAGATGTGTGTTTGTTTTGAGGACGGCTCTCTGGAGAGTCTTAGCAAAGAGGTCACAGGGATAATCAGAGCAATTCTCAGAGACACTGAGAACAAGCTCGACAGTTCCTCCCGGCACTTTCCCTGTAGGAGATACCGCAAGACGTTTCTGTAGATTGGGCACAGCGCTCTGCAGGGTGTTAGCAGAGACTTTCCCGGGACAGTGAAACCCTATGTCAGAGACACTGAGAAGAAGCCCCAGTGTTCCCTCCAGGCACTTTCAGTGTGGGTGCCTTCTCCACGTGGTTCCTGGTTTCCCTGCAGCGCTGAAGAGAATGTTAGCAAAGAGGTAACCGGGACAGTGAAAACAGTACTCAAAGACAGGGAGAGCAAGCTCTCTCTTGGCACTTTGGATGTGGGACATACAGCGAGATGTTTGCTGCTTTTGCGTTTGGCTGTTGGGAGATTTACAGCACAAAGATATCTAGTTGATTTGAAGCAGTTCCGAGAAAGTCTAAACATAATCGCCACTTCTCCCTCCTGGCACTTTCCATGTGGGAGATATAGCAGGATGTATATTGGTTTTGAGGACAACTCAATGGACAGTGTAGGGAGAAAAGTTCCTGGCTCCTTGAATGCCGTTCCTGGAGACACTGCGATCAATGTGGGAGATATGTCAAGATGTGTGTTTGTTTTGAGGACGGCTCTCTGGAGGGTCTTAGCAAAGAGGTCACAGGGATAATCAGAGCAATTCTCAGAGACACTGAGAACAAGCTCGACAGTTCCTCCTGGCACTTTCCCTGTAGGAGATACCGCAAGACGTTTCTGTAGATTGGGCACAGCGCTCTGCAGGGTGTTAGCAGAGACTTTCCCGGGACAGTGAAACCCTATGTCAGAGACACTGAGAAGAAGCCCCAGTGTTCCCTCCAGGCACTTTCAGTGTGGGTGCCTTCTCCACGTGGTTCCTGGTTTCCCTGCAGCGCTGAAGAGAATGTTAGCAAAGAGGTAACCGGGACAGTGAAAACAGTACTCAAAGAGAGGGAGAGCAAGCTCTCTCTTGGCACTTTGGATGTGGGACATCCAGCGAGATGTTTGCTGCTTTTGCGTTTGGCTGTTGGGAGATTTACAGCACAAAGATATCTAGTTGATTTGAAGCAGTTCCGAGAAAGTCTAAACATAATCGCCACTTCTCCCTCCTGGCACTTTCCATGTGGGAGATATAGCAGGATGTATATTGGTTTTGAGGACAACTCAATGGACAGTGTAGAGAGAAAAGTTCCTGGCTCCTTGAATGCCGTTCCTGGAGACACTGCGATCAATGTGGGAGATATGTCAAGATGTGTGTTTGTTTTGAGGACGGCTCTCTGGAGAGTCTTAGCAAAGAGGTCACAGGGATAATCAGAGCAATTCTCAGAGACACTGAGAACAAGCTCGACAATTCCCTCCTGGCACTTTCCCTGTAGGAGATACCGCAAGACGTTTCTGTAGATTGGGCACAGCGCTCTGCAGGGTGTTAGCAGAGACTTTCCCGGGACAGTGAAACCCTATGTCAGAGACACTGAGAAGAAGCCCCAGTGTTCCCTCCAGGCACTTTCAGTGTGGGTGCCTTCTCCACGTGGTTCCTGGTTTCCCTGCAGCGCTGAAGAGAATGTTAGCAAAGAGGTAACCGGGACAGTGAAAACAGTACTCAAAGACAGGGAGAGCAAGCTCTCTCTTGGCACTTTGGATGTGGGACATACAGCGAGATGTTTGCTGCTTTTGCGTTTGGCTGTTGGGAGATTTACAGCACAAAGATATCTAGTTGATTTGAAGCAGTTCCGAGAAAGTCTAAACATAATCGCCACTTCTCCCTCCTGGCACTTTCCATGTGGGAGATATAGCAGGATGTATATTGGTTTTGAGGACAACTCAATGGACAGTGTAGGGAGAAAAGTTCCTGGCTCCTTGAATGCCGTTCCTGGAGACACTGCGATCAATGTGGGAGATATGTCAAGATGTGTGTTTGTTTTGAGGACGGCTCTCTGGAGAGTCTTAGCAAAGAGGTCACACAGATAATCAGAGCAATTCTCAGAGACACTGAGAACAAGCTCGACAGTTCCTCCTGGCACTTTCCCTGTAGGAGATACCGCAAGACGTTTCTGTAGATTGGGCACAGCGCTCTGCAGGGTGTTAGCAGAGACTTTCCCGGGACAGTGAAACCCTATGTCAGAGACACTGAGAAGAAGCCCCAGTGTTCCCTCCAGGCACTTTCAGTGTGGGTGCCTTCTCCACGTGGTTCCTGGTTTCCCTGCAGCGCTGAAGAGAATGTTAGCAAAGAGGTAACCGGGACAGTGAAAACAGTACTCAAAGACAGGGAGAGCAAGCTCTCTCTTGGCACTTTGGATGTGGGACATCCAGCGAGATGTTTGCTGCTTTTGCGTTTGGCTGTTGGGAGATTTACAGCACAAAGATATCTAGTTGATTTGAAGCAGTTCCGAGAAAGTCTAAACATAATCGCCACTTCTCCCTCCTGGCACTTTCCATGTGGGAGATATAGCAGGATGTATATTGGTTTTGAGGACAACTCAATGGACAGTGTAGGGAGAAAAGTTCCTGGCTCCTTGAATGCCGTTCCTGGAGACACTGCGATCAATGTGGGAGATATGTCAAGATGTGTGTTGGTTTTGAGGACGGCTCTCTGGAGAGTCTTAGCAAAGAGGTCACAGGGATAATCAGAGCAATTCTCAGAGACACTGAGAACAAGCTCGACAGTTCCTCCTGGCACTTTCCCTGTAGGAGATACCGCAAGACGTTTCTGTAGATTGGGCACAGCGCTCTGCAGGGTGTTAGCAGAGACTTTCCCGGGACAGTGAAACCCTATGTCAGAGACACTGAGAAGAAGCCCCAATGTTCCCTCCAGGCACTTTCAGTGTGGGTGCCTTCTCCACGTGGTTCCTGGTTTCCCTGCAGCGCTGAAGAGAATGTTAGCAAAGAGGTAACCGGGACAGTGAAAACAGTACTCAAAGACAGGGAGAGCAAGCTCTCTCTTGGCACTTTGGATGTGGACATGCAGCGAGATGTTTGCTGCTTTTGCGTTTGGCTGTTGGGAGATTTACAGCACAAAGATATCTAGTTGATTTGAAGCAGTTCCGAGAAAGTCTAAACATAATCGCCACTTCTCCCTCCTGGCACTTTCCATGTGGGAGATATAGCAGGATGTATATTGGTTTTGAGGACAACTCAATGGACAGTGTAGAGAGAAAAGTTCCTGGCTCCTTGAATGCCGTTCCTGGAGACACTGCGATCAATGTGGGAGATATGTCAAGATGTGTGTTTGTTTTGAGGACGGCTCTCTGGAGAGTCTTAGCAAAGAGGTCACAGGGATAATCAGAGCAATTCTCAGAGACACTGAGAACAAGCTCGACAGTTCCTCCCGGCACTTTCCCTGTAGGAGATACCGCAAGACGTTTCTGTAGATTGGGCACAGCGCTCTGCAGGGTGTTAGCAGAGACTTTCCCGGGACAGTGAAACCCTATGTCAGAGACACTGAGAAGAAGCCCCAGTGTTCCCTCCAGGCACTTTCAGTGTGGGTGCCTTCTCCACGTGGTTCCTGGTTTCCCTGCAGCGCTGAAGAGAATGTTAGCAAAGAGGTAACCGGGACAGTGAAAACAGTACTCAAAGACAGGGAGAGCAAGCTCTCTCTTGGCACTTTGGATGTGGGACATACAGCGAGATGTTTGCTGCTTTTGCGTTTGGCTGTTGGGAGATTTACAGCACAAAGATATCTAGTTGATTTGAAGCAGTTCCGAGAAAGTCTAAACATAATCGCCACTTCTCCCTCCTGGCACTTTCCATGTGGGAGATATAGCAGGATGTATATTGGTTTTGAGGACAACTCAATGGACAGTGTAGGGAGAAAAGTTCCTGGCTCCTTGAATGCCGTTCCTGGAGACACTGCGATCAATGTGGGAGATATGTCAAGATGTGTGTTTGTTTTGAGGACGGCTCTCTGGAGGGTCTTAGCAAAGAGGTCACAGGGATAATCAGAGCAATTCTCAGAGACACTGAGAACAAGCTCGACAGTTCCTCCTGGCACTTTCCCTGTAGGAGATACCGCAAGACGTTTCTGTAGATTGGGCACAGCGCTCTGCAGGGTGTTAGCAGAGACTTTCCCGGGACAGTGAAACCCTATGTCAGAGACACTGAGAAGAAGCCCCAATGTTCCCTCCAGGCACTTTCAGTGTGGGTGCCTTCTCCACGTGGTTCCTGGTTTCCCTGCAGCGCTGAAGAGAATGTTAGCAAAGAGGTAACCGGGACAGTGAAAACAGTACTCAAAGACAGGGAGAGCAAGCTCTCTCTTGGCACTTTGGATGTGGGACATCCAGCGAGATGTTTGCTGCTTTTGCGTTTGGCTGTTGGGAGATTTACAGCACAAAGATATCTAGTTGATTTGAAGCAGTTCCGAGAAAGTCTAAACATAATCGCCACTTCTCCCTCCTGGCACTTTCCATGTGGGAGATATAGCAGGATGTATATTGGTTTTGAGGACAACTCAATGGACAGTGTAGGGAGAAAAGTTCCTGGCTCCTTGAATGCCGTTCCTGGAGACACTGCGATCAATGTGGGAGATATGTCAAGATGTGTGTTTGTTTTGAGGACGGCTCTCTGGAGAGTCTTAGCAAAGAGGTCACAGGGATAATCAGAGCAATTCTCAGAGACACTGAGAACAAGCTCGACAATTCCCTCCTGGCACTTTCCCTGTAGGAGATACCGCAAGACGTTTCTGTAGATTGGGCACAGCGCTCTGCAGGGTGTTAGCAGAGACTTTCCCGGGACAGTGAAACCCTATGTCAGAGACACTGAGAAGAAGCCCCAGTGTTCCCCCCAGGCACTTTCAGTGTGGGTGCCTTCTCCACGTGGTTCCTGGTTTCCCTGCAGCGCTGAAGAGAATGTTAGCAAAGAGGTAACCGGGACAGTGAAAACAGTACTCAAAGAGAGGGAGAGCAAGCTCTCTCTTGGCACTTTGGATGTGGGACATCCAGCGAGATGTTTGCTGCTTTTGCGTTTGGCTGTTGGGAGATTTACAGCACAAAGATATCTAGTTGATTTGAAGCAGTTCCGAGAAAGTCTAAACATAATCGCCACTTCTCCCTCCTGGCACTTTCCATGTGGGAGATATAGCAGGATGTATATTGGTTTTGAGGACAACTCAATGGACAGTGTAGAGAGAAAAGTTCCTGGCTCCTTGAATGCCGTTCCTGGAGACACTGCGATCAATGTGGGAGATATGTCAAGATGTGTGTTTGTTTTGAGGACGGCTCTCTGGAGAGTCTTAGCAAAGAGGTCACAGGGATAATCAGAGCAATTCTCAGAGACACTGAGAACAAGCTCGACAATTCCCTCCTGGCACTTTCCCTGTAGGAGATACCGCAAGACGTTTCTGTAGATTGGGCACAGCGCTCTGCAGGGTGTTAGCAGAGACTTTCCCGGGACAGTGAAACCCTATGTCAGAGACACTGAGAAGAAGCCCCAGTGTTCCCTCCAGGCACTTTCAGTGTGGGTGCCTTCTCCACGTGGTTCCTGGTTTCCCTGCAGCGCTGAAGAGAATGTTAGCAAAGAGGTAACCGGGACAGTGAAAACAGTACTCAAAGACAGGGAGAGCAAGCTCTCTCTTGGCACTTTGGATGTGGGACATACAGCGAGATGTTTGCTGCTTTTGCGTTTGGCTGTTGGGAGATTTACAGCACAAAGATATCTAGTTGATTTGAAGCAGTTCCGAGAAAGTCTAAACATAATCGCCACTTCTCCCTCCTGGCACTTTCCATGTGGGAGATATAGCAGGATGTATATTGGTTTTGAGGACAACTCAATGGACAGTGTAGGGAGAAAAGTTCCTGGCTCCTTGAATGCCGTTCATGGAGACACTGCGATCAATGTGGGAGATATGTCAAGATGTGTGTTTGTTTTGAGGACGGCTCTCTGGAGAGTCTTAGCAAAGAGGTCACACAGATAATCAGAGCAATTCTCAGAGACACTGAGAACAAGCTCGACAGTTCCTCCTGGCACTTTCCCTGTAGGAGATACCGCAAGACGTTTCTGTAGATTGGGCACAGCGCTCTGCAGGGTGTTAGCAGAGACTTTCCCGGGACAGTGAAACCCTATGTCAGAGACACTGAGAAGAAGCCCCAGTGTTCCCTCCAGGCACTTTCAGTGTGGGTGCCTTCTCCACGTGGTTCCTGGTTTCCCTGCAGCGCTGAAGAGAATGTTAGCAAAGAGGTAACCGGGACAGTGAAAACAGTACTCAAAGACAGGGAGAGCAAGCTCTCTCTTGGCACTTTGGATGTGGGACATCCAGCGAGATGTTTGCTGCTTTTGCGTTTGGCTGTTGGGAGATTTACAGCACAAAGATATCTAGTTGATTTGAAGCAGTTCCGAGAAAGTCTAAACATAATCGCCACTTCTCCCTCCTGGCACTTTCCATGTGGGAGATATAGCAGGATGTATATTGGTTTTGAGGACAACTCAATGGACAGTGTAGGGAGAAAAGTTCCTGGCTCCTTGAATGCCGTTCCTGGAGACACTGCGATCAATGTGGGAGATATGTCAAGATGTGTGTTGGTTTTGAGGACGGCTCTCTGGAGAGTCTTAGCAAAGAGGTCACAGGGATAATCAGAGCAATTCTCAGAGACACTGAGAACAAGCTCGACAGTTCCTCCTGGCACTTTCCCTGTAGGAGATACCGCAAGACGTTTCTGTAGATTGGGCACAGCGCTCTGCAGGGTGTTAGCAGAGACTTTCCCGGGACAGTGAAACCCTATGTCAGAGACACTGAGAAGAAGCCCCAATGTTCCCTCCAGGCACTTTCAGTGTGGGTGCCTTCTCCACGTGGTTCCTGGTTTCCCTGCAGCGCTGAAGAGAATGTTAGCAAAGAGGTAACCGGGACAGTGAAAACAGTACTCAAAGACAGGGAGAGCAAGCTCTCTCTTGGCACTTTGGATGTGGGACATCCAGCGAGATGTTTGCTGCTTTTGCGTTTGGCTGTTGGGAGATTTACAGCACAAAGATATCTAGTTGATTTGAAGCAGTTCCGAGAAAGTCTAAACATAATCGCCACTTCTCCCTCCTGGCACTTTCCATGTGGGAGATATAGCAGGATGTATATTGGTTTTGAGGACAACTCAATGGACAGTGTAGGGAGAAAAGTTCCTGGCTCCTTGAATGCCGTTCCTGGAGACACTGCGATCAATGTGGGAGATATGTCAAGATGTGTGTTTGTTTTGAGGACGGCTCTCTGGAGAGTCTTAGCAAAGAGGTCACAGGGATAATCAGAGCAATTCTCAGAGACACTGAGAACAAGCTCGACAGTTCCTCCTGGCACTTTCCCTGTAGGAGATACCGCAAGACGTTTCTGTAGATTGGGCACAGCGCTCTGCAGGGTGTTAGCAGAGACTTTCCCGGGACAGTGAAACCCTATGTCAGAGACACTGAGAAGAAGCCCCAGTGTTCCCTCCAGGCACTTTCAGTGTGGGTGCCTTCTCCACGTGGTTCCTGGTTTCCCTGCAGCGCTGAAGAGAATGTTAGCAAAGAGGTAACCGGGACAGTGAAAACAGTACTCAAAGACAGGGAGAGCAAGCTCTCTCTTGGCACTTTGGATGTGGGACATACAGCGAGATGTTTGCTGCTTTTGCGTTTGGCTGTTGGGAGATTTACAGCACAAAGATATCTAGTTGATTTGAAGCAGTTCCGAGAAAGTCTAAACATAATGGCCACTTCTCCCTCCTGGCACTTTCCATGTGGGAGATATAGCAGGATGTATATTGGTTTTGAGGACAACTCAATGGACAGTGTAGGGAGAAAAGTTCCTGGCTCCTTGAATGCCGTTCCTGGAGACACTGCGATCAATGTGGGAGATATGTCAAGATGTGTGTTTGTTTTGAGGACGGCTCTCTGGAGAGTCTTAGCAAAGAGGTCACAGGGATAATCAGAGCAATTCTCAGAGACACTGAGAACAAGCTCGACAATTCCCTCCTGGCACTTTCCCTGTAGGAGATACCGCAAGACGTTTCTGTAGATTGGGCACAGCGCTCTGCAGGGTGTTAGCAGAGACTTTCCCGGGACAGTGAAACCCTATGTCAGAGACACTGAGAAGAAGCCCCAATGTTCCCTCCAGGCACTTTCAGTGTGGGTGCCTTCTCCACGTGGTTCCTGGTTTCCCTGCAGCGCTGAAGAGAATGTTAGCAAAGAGGTAACCGGGACAGTGAAAACAGTACTCAAAGACAGGGAGAGCAAGCTCTCTCTTGGCACTTTGGATGTGGGACATCCAGCGAGATGTTTGCTGCTTTTGCGTTTGGCTGTTGGGAGATTTACAGCACAAAGATATCTAGTTGATTTGAAGCAGTTCCGAGAAAGTCTAAACATAATGGCCACTTCTCCCTCCTGGCACTTTCCATGTGGGAGATATAGCAGGATGTATATTGGTTTTGAGGACAACTCAATGGACAGTGTAGGGAGAAAAGTTCCTGGCTCCTTGAATGCCGTTCCTGGAGACACTGCGATCAATGTGGGAGATATGTCAAGATGTGTGTTTGTTTTGAGGACGGCTCTCTGGAGAGTCTTAGCAAAGAGGTCACAGGGATAATCAGAGCAATTCTCAGAGACACTGAGAACAAGCTCGACAGTTCCTCCTGGCACTTTCCCTGTAGGAGATACCGCAAGACGTTTCTGTAGATTGGGCACAGCGCTCTGCAGGGTGTTAGCAGAGACTTTCCCGGGACAGTGAAACCCTATGTCAGAGACACTGAGAAGAAGCCCCAGTGTTCCCTCCAGGCACTTTCAGTGTGGGTGCCTTCTCCACGTGGTTCCTGGTTTCCCTGCAGCGCTGAAGAGAATGTTAGCAAAGAGGTAACCGGGACAGTGAAAACAGTACTCAAAGACAGGGAGAGCAAGCTCTCTCTTGGCACTTTGGATGTGGGACATACAGCGAGATGTTTGCTGCTTTTGCGTTTGGCTGTTGGGAGATTTACAGCACAAAGATATCTAGTTGATTTGAAGCAGTTCCGAGAAAGTCTAAACATAATCGCCACTTCTCCCTCCTGGCACTTTCCATGTGGGAGATATAGCAGGATGTATATTGGTTTTGAGGACAACTCAATGGACAGTGTAGAGAGAAAAGTTCCTGGCTCCTTGAATGCCGTTCCTGGAGACACTGCGATCAATGTGGGAGATATGTCAAGATGTGTGTTTGTTTTGAGGACGGCTCTCTGGAGAGTCTTAGCAAAGAGGTCACAGGGATAATCAGAGCAATTCTCAGAGACACTGAGGACAAGCTCGACAGTTCCTCCTGGCACTTTCCCTGTAGGAGATACCGCAAGACGTTTCTGTAGATTGGGCACAGCGCTCTGCAGGGTGTTAGCAGAGACTTTCCCGGGACAGTGAAACCCTATGTCAGAGACACTGAGAAGAAGCCCCAGTGTTCCCTCCAGGCACTTTCAGTGTGGGTGCCTTCTCCACGTGGTTCCTGGTTTCCCTGCAGCGCTGAAGAGAATGTTAGCAAAGAGGTAACCGGGACAGTGAAAACAGGACTCAAAGACAGGGAGAGCAAGCTCTCTCTTGGCACTTTGGATGTGGGACATCCAGCGAGATGTTTGCTGCTTTTGCGTTTGGCTGTTGGGAGATTTACAGCACAAAGATATCTAGTTGATTTGAAGCAGTTCCCAGAAAGTCTAAACATAATCGCCACTTCTCCCTCCTGGCACTTTCCATGTGGGAGATATAGCAGGATGTATATTGGTTTTGAGGACAACTCAATGGACAGTGTAGGGAGAAAAGTTCCTGGCTCCTTGAATGCCGTTCCTGGAGACACTGCGATCAATGTGGGAGATATGTCAAGATGTGTGTTTGTTTTGAGGACGGCTCTCTGGAGAGTCTTAGCAAAGAGGTCACAGGGATAATCAGAGCAATTCTCAGAGACACTGAGAACAAGCTCGACAGGTCCTCCTGGCACTTTCCCTGTAGGAGATACCGCAAGACGTTTCTGTAGATTGGGCACAGCGCTCTGCAGGGTGTTAGCAGAGACTTTCCCGGGACAGTGAAACCCTATGTCAGAGACACTGAGAAGAAGCCCCAGTGTTCCCTCCAGGCACTTTCAGTGTGGGTGCCTTCTCCACGTAGTTCCTGGTTTCCCTGCAGCGCTGAAGAGAATGTTAGCAAAGAGGTAACCGGGACAGTGAAAACAGTACTCAAAGACAGGGAGAGCAAGCTCTCTCTCGGCACTTTGGATGTGGGACATCCAGCGAGATGTTTGCTGCTTTTGCGTTTGGCTGTTGGGAGATTTACAGCACAAAGATATCTAGTTGATTTGAAGCAGTTCCGAGAAAGTCTAAACATAATCGCCACTTCTCCCTCCTGGCACTTTCCATGTGGGAGATATAGCAGGATGTATATTGGTTTTGAGGACAACTCAATGGACAGTGTAGGGAGAAAAGTTCCTGGCTCCTTGAATGCCGTTCCTGGAGACACTGCGATCAATGTGGGAGATATGTCAAGATGTGTGTTTGTTTTGAGGACGGCTCTCTGGAGAGTCTTAGCAAAGAGGTCACAGGGATAATCAGAGCAATTCTCAGAGACACTGAGAACAAGCTCGACAATTCCCTCCTGGCACTTTCCCTGTAGGAGATACCGCAAGACGTTTCTGTAGATTGGGCACAGCGCTCTACAGGGTGTTAGCAGAGACTTTCCCGGGACAGTGAAACCCTATGTCAGAGACACTGAGAAGAAGCCCCAGTGTTCCCTCCAGGCACTTTCAGTGTGGGTGCCTTCTCCACGTAGTTCCTGGTTTCCCTGCAGCGCTGAAGAGAATGTTAGCAAAGAGGTAACCGGGACAGTGAAAACAGTACTCAAAGACAGGGAGAGCAAGCTCTCTCTCGGCACTTTGGATGTGGGACATCCAGCGAGATGTTTGCTGCTTTTGCGTTTGGCTGTTGGGAGATTTACAGCACAAAGATATCTAGTTGATTTGAAGCAGTTCCGAGAAAGTCTAAACATAATCGCCACTTCTCCCTCCTGGCACTTTCCATGTGGGAGATATAGCAGGATGTATATTGGTTTTGAGGACAACTCAATGGACAGTGTAGGGAGAAAAGTTCCTGGCTCCTTGAATGCCGTTCCTGGAGACACTGCGATCAATGTGGGAGATATGTCAAGATGTGTGTTTGTTTTGAGGACGGCTCTCTGGAGAGTCTTAGCAAAGAGGTCACAGGGATAATCAGAGCAATTCTCAGAGACACTGAGAACAAGCTCGACAATTCCCTCCTGGCACTTTCCCTGTAGGAGATACCGCAAGACGTTTCTGTAGATTGGGCACAGCGCTCTACAGGGTGTTAGCAGAGACTTTCCCGGGACAGTGAAACCCTATGTCAGAGACACTGAGAAGAAGCCCCAGTGTTCCCTCCAGGCACTTTCAGTGTGGGTGCCTTCTCCACGTGGTTCCTGGTTTCCCTGCAGCGCTGAAGAGAATGTTAGCAAAGAGGTAACCGGGACAGTGAAAACAGTACTCAAAGACAGGGAGAGCAAGCTCTCTCTTGGCACTTTGGATGTGGGACATACAGCGAGATGTTTGCTGCTTTTGCGTTTGGCTGTTGGGAGATTTACAGCACAAAGATATCTAGTTGATTTGAAGCAGTTCCGAGAAAGTCTAAACATAATGGCCACTTCTCCCTCCTGGCACTTTCCATGTGGGAGATATAGCAGGATGTATATTGGTTTTGAGGACAACTCAATGGACAGTGTAGGGAGAAAAGTTCCTGGCTCCTTGAATGCCGTTCCTGGAGACACTGCGATCAATGTGGGAGATATGTCAAGATGTGTGTTTGTTTTGAGGACGGCTCTCTGGAGAGTCTTAGCAAAGAGGTCACAGGGATAATCAGAGCAATTCTCAGAGACACTGAGAACAAGCTCGACAATTCCCTCCTGGCACTTTCCCTGTAGGAGATACCGCAAGACGTTTCTGTAGATTGGGCACAGCGCTCTACAGGGTGTTAGCAGAGACTTTCCCGGGACAGTGAAACCCTATGTCAGAGACACTGAGAAGAAGCCCCAGTGTTCCCTCCAGGCACTTTCAGTGTGGGTGCCTTCTCCACGTGGTTCCTGGTTTCCCTGCAGCGCTGAAGAGAATGTTAGCAAAGAGGTAACCGGGACAGTGAAAACAGTACTCAAAGACAGGGAGAGCAAGCTCTCTCTTGGCACTTTGGATGTGGGACATACAGCGAGATGTTTGCTGCTTTTGCGTTTGGCTGTTGGGAGATTTACAGCACAAAGATATCTAGTTGATTTGAAGCAGTTCCGAGAAAGTCTAAACATAATGGCCACTTCTCCCTCCTGGCACTTTCCATGTGGGAGATATAGCAGGATGTATATTGGTTTTGAGGACAACTCAATGGACAGTGTAGGGAGAAAAGTTCCTGGCTCCTTGAATGCCGTTCCTGGAGACACTGCGATCAATGTGGGAGATATGTCAAGATGTGTGTTTGTTTTGAGGACGGCTCTCTGGAGAGTCTTAGCAAAGAGGTCACAGGGATAATCAGAGCAATTCTCAGAGACACTGAGAACAAGCTCGACAATTCCCTCCTGGCACTTTCCCTGTAGGAGATACCGCAAGACGTTTCTGTAGATTGGGCACAGCGCTCTGCAGGGTGTTAGCAGAGACTTTCCCGGGACAGTGAAACCCTATGTCAGAGACACTGAGAAGAAGCCCCAGTGTTCCCTCCAGGCACTTTCAGTGTGGGTGCCTTCTCCACGTGGTTCCTGGTTTCCCTGCAGCGCTGAAGAGAATGTTAGCAAAGAGGTAACCGGGACAGTGAAAACAGTACTCAAAGACAGGGAGAGCAAGCTCTCTCTTGGCACTTTGGATGTGGGACATCCAGCGAGATGTTTGCTGCTTTTGCGTTTGGCTGTTGGGAGATTTACAGCACAAAGATATCTAGTTGATTTGAAGCAGTTCCGAGAAAGTCTAAACATAATCGCCACTTCTCCCTCCTGGCACTTTCCATGTGGGAGATATAGCAGGATGTATATTGGTTTTGAGGACAACTCAATGGACAGTGTAGGGAGAAAAGTTCCTGGCTCCTTGAATGCCGTTCATGGAGACACTGCGATCAATGTGGGAGATATGTCAAGATGTGTGTTTGTTTTGAGGACGGCTCTCTGGAGAGTCTTAGCAAAGAGGTCACACAGATAATCAGAGCAATTCTCAGAGACACTGAGAACAAGCTCGACAGTTCCTCCTGGCACTTTCCCTGTAGGAGATACCGCAAGACGTTTCTGTAGATTGGGCACAGCGCTCTGCAGGGTGTTAGCAGAGACTTTCCCGGGACAGTGAAACCCTATGTCAGAGACACTGAGAAGAAGCCCCAGTGTTCCCTCCAGGCACTTTCAGTGTGGGTGCCTTCTCCACGTGGTTCCTGGTTTCCCTGCAGCGCTGAAGAGAATGTTAGCAAAGAGGTAACCGGGACAGTGAAAACAGTACTCAAAGACAGGGAGAGCAAGCTCTCTCTTGGCACTTTGGATGTGGGACATCCAGCGAGATGTTTGCTGCTTTTGCGTTTGGCTGTTGGGAGATTTACAGCACAAAGATATCTAGTTGATTTGAAGCAGTTCCGAGAAAGTCTAAACATAATCGCCACTTCTCCCTCCTGGCACTTTCCATGTGGGAGATATAGCAGGATGTATATTGGTTTTGAGGACAACTCAATGGACAGTGTAGGGAGAAAAGTTCCTGGCTCCTTGAATGCCGTTCCTGGAGACACTGCGATCAATGTGGGAGATATGTCAAGATGTGTGTTGGTTTTGAGGACGGCTCTCTGGAGAGTCTTAGCAAAGAGGTCACAGGGATAATCAGAGCAATTCTCAGAGACACTGAGAACAAGCTCGACAGTTCCTCCTGGCACTTTCCCTGTAGGAGATACCGCAAGACGTTTCTGTAGATTGGGCACAGCGCTCTGCAGGGTGTTAGCAGAGACTTTCCCGGGACAGTGAAACCCTATGTCAGAGACACTGAGAAGAAGCCCCAATGTTCCCTCCAGGCACTTTCAGTGTGGGTGCCTTCTCCACGTGGTTCCTGGTTTCCCTGCAGCGCTGAAGAGAATGTTAGCAAAGAGGTAACCGGGACAGTGAAAACAGTACTCAAAGACAGGGAGAGCAAGCTCTCTCTTGGCACTTTGGATGTGGGACATCCAGCGAGATGTTTGCTGCTTTTGCGTTTGGCTGTTGGGAGATTTACAGCACAAAGATATCTAGTTGATTTGAAGCAGTTCCGAGAAAGTCTAAACATAATCGCCACTTCTCCCTCCTGGCACTTTCCATGTGGGAGATATAGCAGGATGTATATTGGTTTTGAGGACAACTCAATGGACAGTGTAGGGAGAAAAGTTCCTGGCTCCTTGAATGCCGTTCCTGGAGACACTGCGATCAATGTGGGAGATATGTCAAGATGTGTGTTTGTTTTGAGGACGGCTCTCTGGAGAGTCTTAGCAAAGAGGTCACAGGGATAATCAGAGCAATTCTCAGAGACACTGAGAACAAGCTCGACAGTTCCTCCTGGCACTTTCCCTGTAGGAGATACCGCAAGACGTTTCTGTAGATTGGGCACAGCGCTCTGCAGGGTGTTAGCAGAGACTTTCCCGGGACAGTGAAACCCTATGTCAGAGACACTGAGAAGAAGCCCCAGTGTTCCCTCCAGGCACTTTCAGTGTGGGTGCCTTCTCCACGTGGTTCCTGGTTTCCCTGCAGCGCTGAAGAGAATGTTAGCAAAGAGGTAACCGGGACAGTGAAAACAGTACTCAAAGACAGGGAGAGCAAGCTCTCTCTTGGCACTTTGGATGTGGGACATACAGCGAGATGTTTGCTGCTTTTGCGTTTGGCTGTTGGGAGATTTACAGCACAAAGATATCTAGTTGATTTGAAGCAGTTCCGAGAAAGTCTAAACATAATGGCCACTTCTCCCTCCTGGCACTTTCCATGTGGGAGATATAGCAGGATGTATATTGGTTTTGAGGACAACTCAATGGACAGTGTAGGGAGAAAAGTTCCTGGCTCCTTGAATGCCGTTCCTGGAGACACTGCGATCAATGTGGGAGATATGTCAAGATGTGTGTTTGTTTTGAGGACGGCTCTCTGGAGAGTCTTAGCAAAGAGGTCACAGGGATAATCAGAGCAATTCTCAGAGACACTGAGAACAAGCTCGACAATTCCCTCCTGGCACTTTCCCTGTAGGAGATACCGCAAGACGTTTCTGTAGATTGGGCACAGCGCTCTGCAGGGTGTTAGCAGAGACTTTCCCGGGACAGTGAAACCCTATGTCAGAGACACTGAGAAGAAGCCCCAATGTTCCCTCCAGGCACTTTCAGTGTGGGTGCCTTCTCCACGTGGTTCCTGGTTTCCCTGCAGCGCTGAAGAGAATGTTAGCAAAGAGGTAACCGGGACAGTGAAAACAGTACTCAAAGACAGGGAGAGCAAGCTCTCTCTTGGCACTTTGGATGTGGGACATCCAGCGAGATGTTTGCTGCTTTTGCGTTTGGCTGTTGGGAGATTTACAGCACAAAGATATCTAGTTGATTTGAAGCAGTTCCGAGAAAGTCTAAACATAATGGCCACTTCTCCCTCCTGGCACTTTCCATGTGGGAGATATAGCAGGATGTATATTGGTTTTGAGGACAACTCAATGGACAGTGTAGGGAGAAAAGTTCCTGGCTCCTTGAATGCCGTTCCTGGAGACACTGCGATCAATGTGGGAGATATGTCAAGATGTGTGTTTGTTTTGAGGACGGCTCTCTGGAGAGTCTTAGCAAAGAGGTCACAGGGATAATCAGAGCAATTCTCAGAGACACTGAGAACAAGCTCGACAGTTCCTCCTGGCACTTTCCCTGTAGGAGATACCGCAAGACGTTTCTGTAGATTGGGCACAGCGCTCTGCAGGGTGTTAGCAGAGACTTTCCCGGGACAGTGAAACCCTATGTCAGAGACACTGAGAAGAAGCCCCAGTGTTCCCTCCAGGCACTTTCAGTGTGGGTGCCTTCTCCACGTGGTTCCTGGTTTCCCTGCAGCGCTGAAGAGAATGTTAGCAAAGAGGTAACCGGGACAGTGAAAACAGTACTCAAAGACAGGGAGAGCAAGCTCTCTCTTGGCACTTTGGATGTGGGACATACAGCGAGATGTTTGCTGCTTTTGCGTTTGGCTGTTGGGAGATTTACAGCACAAAGATATCTAGTTGATTTGAAGCAGTTCCGAGAAAGTCTAAACATAATCGCCACTTCTCCCTCCTGGCACTTTCCATGTGGGAGATATAGCAGGATGTATATTGGTTTTGAGGACAACTCAATGGACAGTGTAGAGAGAAAAGTTCCTGGCTCCTTGAATGCCGTTCCTGGAGACACTGCGATCAATGTGGGAGATATGTCAAGATGTGTGTTTGTTTTGAGGACGGCTCTCTGGAGAGTCTTAGCAAAGAGGTCACAGGGATAATCAGAGCAATTCTCAGAGACACTGAGGACAAGCTCGACAGTTCCTCCTGGCACTTTCCCTGTAGGAGATACCGCAAGACGTTTCTGTAGATTGGGCACAGCGCTCTGCAGGGTGTTAGCAGAGACTTTCCCGGGACAGTGAAACCCTATGTCAGAGACACTGAGAAGAAGCCCCAGTGTTCCCTCCAGGCACTTTCAGTGTGGGTGCCTTCTCCACGTGGTTCCTGGTTTCCCTGCAGCGCTGAAGAGAATGTTAGCAAAGAGGTAACCGGGACAGTGAAAACAGGACTCAAAGACAGGGAGAGCAAGCTCTCTCTTGGCACTTTGGATGTGGGACATCCAGCGAGATGTTTGCTGCTTTTGCGTTTGGCTGTTGGGAGATTTACAGCACAAAGATATCTAGTTGATTTGAAGCAGTTCCGAGAAAGTCTAAACATAATCGCCACTTCTCCCTCCTGGCACTTTCCATGTGGGAGATATAGCAGGATGTATATTGGTTTTGAGGACAACTCAATGGACAGTGTAGGGAGAAAAGTTCCTGGCTCCTTGAATGCCGTTCCTGGAGACACTGCGATCAATGTGGGAGATATGTCAAGATGTGTGTTTGTTTTGAGGACGGCTCTCTGGAGAGTCTTAGCAAAGAGGTCACAGGGATAATCAGAGCAATTCTCAGAGACACTGAGAACAAGCTCGACAGTTCCTCCTGGCACTTTCCCTGTAGGAGATACCGCAAGACGTTTCTGTAGATTGGGCACAGCGCTCTGCAGGGTGTTAGCAGAGACTTTCCCGGGACAGTGAAACCCTATGTCAGAGACACTGAGAAGAAGCCCCAGTGTTCCCTCCAGGCACTTTCAGTGTGGGTGCCTTCTCCACGTAGTTCCTGGTTTCCCTGCAGCGCTGAAGAGAATGTTAGCAAAGAGGTAACCGGGACAGTGAAAACAGTACTCAAAGACAGGGAGAGCAAGCTCTCTCTCGGCACTTTGGATGTGGGACATCCAGCGAGATGTTTGCTGCTTTTGCGTTTGGCTGTTGGGAGATTTACAGCACAAAGATATCTAGTTGATTTGAAGCAGTTCCGAGAAAGTCTAAACATAATGGCCACTTCTCCCTCCTGGCACTTTCCATGTGGGAGATATAGCAGGATGTATATTGGTTTTGAGGACAACTCAATGGACAGTGTAGGGAGAAAAGTTCCTGGCTCCTTGAATGCCGTTCCTGGAGACACTGCGATCAATGTGGGAGATATGTCAAGATGTGTGTTTGTTTTGAGGACGGCTCTCTGGAGAGTCTTAGCAAAGAGGTCACAGGGATAATCAGAGCAATTCTCAGAGACACTGAGAACAAGCTCGACAATTCCCTCCTGGCACTTTCCCTGTAGGAGATACCGCAAGACGTTTCTGTAGATTGGGCACAGCGCTCTACAGGGTGTTAGCAGAGACTTTCCCGGGACAGTGAAACCCTATGTCAGAGACACTGAGAAGAAGCCCCAGTGTTCCCTCCAGGCACTTTCAGTGTGGGTGCCTTCTCCACGTGGTTCCTGGTTTCCCTGCAGCGCTGAAGAGAATGTTAGCAAAGAGGTAACCGGGACAGTGAAAACAGTACTCAAAGACAGGGAGAGCAAGCTCTCTCTTGGCACTTTGGATGTGGGACATACAGCGAGATGTTTGCTGCTTTTGCGTTTGGCTGTTGGGAGATTTACAGCACAAAGATATCTAGTTGATTTGAAGCAGTTCCGAGAAAGTCTAAACATAATGGCCACTTCTCCCTCCTGGCACTTTCCATGTGGGAGATATAGCAGGATGTATATTGGTTTTGAGGACAACTCAATGGACAGTGTAGGGAGAAAAGTTCCTGGCTCCTTGAATGCCGTTCCTGGAGACACTGCGATCAATGTGGGAGATATGTCAAGATGTGTGTTTGTTTTGAGGACGGCTCTCTGGAGAGTCTTAGCAAAGAGGTCACAGGGATAATCAGAGCAATTCTCAGAGACACTGAGAACAAGCTCGACAATTCCCTCCTGGCACTTTCCCTGTAGGAGATACCGCAAGACGTTTCTGTAGATTGGGCACAGCGCTCTACAGGGTGTTAGCAGAGACTTTCCCGGGACAGTGAAACCCTATGTCAGAGACACTGAGAAGAAGCCCCAGTGTTCCCTCCAGGCACTTTCAGTGTGGGTGCCTTCTCCACGTGGTTCCTGGTTTCCCTGCAGCGCTGAAGAGAATGTTAGCAAAGAGGTAACCGGGACAGTGAAAACAGTACTCAAAGACAGGGAGAGCAAGCTCTCTCTTGGCACTTTGGATGTGGGACATACAGCGAGATGTTTGCTGCTTTTGCGTTTGGCTGTTGGGAGATTTACAGCACAAAGATATCTAGTTGATTTGAAGCAGTTCCGAGAAAGTCTAAACATAATGGCCACTTCTCCCTCCTGGCACTTTCCATGTGGGAGATATAGCAGGATGTATATTGGTTTTGAGGACAACTCAATGGACAGTGTAGGGAGAAAAGTTCCTGGCTCCTTGAATGCCGTTCCTGGAGACACTGCGATCAATGTGGGAGATATGTCAAGATGTGTGTTTGTTTTGAGGACGGCTCTCTGGAGAGTCTTAGCAAAGAGGTCACAGGGATAATCAGAGCAATTCTCAGAGACACTGAGAACAAGCTCGACAATTCCCTCCTGGCACTTTCCCTGTAGGAGATACCGCAAGACGTTTCTGTAGATTGGGCACAGCGCTCTGCAGGGTGTTAGCAGAGACTTTCCCGGGACAGTGAAACCCTATGTCAGAGACACTGAGAAGAAGCCCCAGTGTTCCCTCCAGGCACTTTCAGTGTGGGTGCCTTCTCCACGTGGTTCCTGGTTTCCCTGCAGCGCTGAAGAGAATGTTAGCAAAGAGGTAACCGGGACAGTGAAAACAGTACTCAAAGACAGGGAGAGCAAGCTCTCTCTTGGCACTTTGGATGTGGGACATCCAGCGAGATGTTTGCTGCTTTTGCGTTTGGCTGTTGGGAGATTTACAGCACAAAGATATCTAGTTGATTTGAAGCAGTTCCGAGAAAGTCTAAACATAATCGCCACTTCTCCCTCCTGGCACTTTCCATGTGGGAGATATAGCAGGATGTATATTGGTTTTGAGGACAACTCAATGGACAGTGTAGGGAGAAAAGTTCCTGGCTCCTTGAATGCCGTTCATGGAGACACTGCGATCAATGTGGGAGATATGTCAAGATGTGTGTTTGTTTTGAGGACGGCTCTCTGGAGAGTCTTAGCAAAGAGGTCACACAGATAATCAGAGCAATTCTCAGAGACACTGAGAACAAGCTCGACAGTTCCTCCTGGCACTTTCCCTGTAGGAGATACCGCAAGACGTTTCTGTAGATTGGGCACAGCGCTCTGCAGGGTGTTAGCAGAGACTTTCCCGGGACAGTGAAACCCTATGTCAGAGACACTGAGAAGAAGCCCCAGTGTTCCCTCCAGGCACTTTCAGTGTGGGTGCCTTCTCCACGTGGTTCCTGGTTTCCCTGCAGCGCTGAAGAGAATGTTAGCAAAGAGGTAACCGGGACAGTGAAAACAGTACTCAAAGACAGGGAGAGCAAGCTCTCTCTTGGCACTTTGGATGTGGGACATACAACGAGATGTTTGCTGCTTTTGCGTTTGGCTGTTGGGAGATTTACAGCACAAAGATATCTAGTTGATTTGAAGCAGTTCCGAGAAAGTCTAAACATAATGGCCACTTCTCCCTCCTGGCACTTTCCATGTGGGAGATATAGCAGGATGTATATTGGTTTTGAGGACAACTCAATGGACAGTGTAGGGAGAAAAGTTCCTGGCTCCTTGAATGCCGTTCCTGGAGACACTGCGATCAATGTGGGAGATATGTCAAGATGTGTGTTTGTTTTGAGGACGGCTCTCTGGAGAGTCTTAGCAAAGAGGTCACAGGGATAATCAGAGCAATTCTCAGAGACACTGAGAACAAGCTCGACAATTCCCTCCTGGCACTTTCCCTGTAGGAGATACCGCAAGACGTTTCTGTAGATTGGGCACAGCGCTCTGCAGGGTGTTAGCAGAGACTTTCCCGGGACAGTGAAACCCTATGTCAGAGACACTGAGAAGAAGCCCCAGTGTTCCCTCCAGGCACTTTCAGTGTGGGTGCCTTCTCCACGTGGTTCCTGGTTTCCCTGCAGCGCTGAAGAGAATGTTAGCAAAGAGGTAACCGGGACAGTGAAAACAGTACTCAAAGACAGGGAGAGCAAGCTCTCTCTTGGCACTTTGGATGTGGGACATCCAGCGAGATGTTTGCTGCTTTTGCGTTTGGCTGTTGGGAGATTTACAGCACAAAGATATCTAGTTGATTTGAAGCAGTTCCGAGAAAGTCTAAACATAATCGCCACTTCTCCCTCCTGGCACTTTCCATGTGGGAGATATAGCAGGATGTATATTGGTTTTGAGGACAACTCAATGGACAGTGTAGGGAGAAAAGTTCCTGGCTCCTTGAATGCCGTTCCTGGAGACACTGCGATCAATGTGGGAGATATGTCAAGATGTGTGTTTGTTTTGAGGACGGCTCTCTGGAGAGTCTTAGCAAAGAGGTCACAGGGATAATCAGAGCAATTCTCAGAGACACTGAGAACAAGCTCGACAGTTCCTCCTGGCACTTTCCCTGTAGGAGATACCGCAAGACGTTTCTGTAGATTGGGCACAGCGCTCTGCAGGGTGTTAGCAGAGACTTTCCCGGGACAGTGAAACCCTATGTCAGAGACACTGAGAAGAAGCCCCAGTGTTCCCTCCAGGCACTTTCAGTGTGGGTGCCTTCTCCACGTGGTTCCTGGTTTCCCTGCAGCGCTGAAGAGAATGTTAGCAAAGAGGTAACCGGGACAGTGAAAACAGTACTCAAAGACAGGGAGAGCAAGCTCTCTCTTGGCACTTTGGATGTGGGACATACAACGAGATGTTTGCTGCTTTTGCGTTTGGCTGTTGGGAGATTTACAGCACAAAGATATCTAGTTGATTTGAAGCAGTTCCGAGAAAGTCTAAACATAATCGCCACTTCTCCCTCCTGGCACTTTCCATGTGGGAGATATAGCAGGATGTATATTGGTTTTGAGGACAACTCAATGGACAGTGTAGAGAGAAAAGTTCCTGGCTCCTTGAATGCCGTTCCTGGAGACACTGCGATCAATGTGGGAGATATGTCAAGATGTGTGTTTGTTTTGAGGACGGCTCTCTGGAGAGTCTTAGCAAAGAGGTCACAGGGATAATCAGAGCAATTCTCAGAGACACTGAGGACAAGCTCGACAGTTCCTCCTGGCACTTTCCCTGTAGGAGATACCGCAAGACGTTTCTGTAGATTGGGCACAGCGCTCTGCAGGGTGTTAGCAGAGACTTTCCCGGGACAGTGAAACCCTATGTCAGAGACACTGAGAAGAAGCCCCAGTGTTCCCTCCAGGCACTTTCAGTGTGGGTGCCTTCTCCACGTGGTTCCTGGTTTCCCTGCAGCGCTGAAGAGAATGTTAGCAAAGAGGTAACCGGGACAGTGAAAACAGTACTCAAAGACAGGGAGAGCAAGCTCTCTCTTGGCACTTTGGATGTGGACATGCAGCGAGATGTTTGCTGCTTTTGCGTTTGGCTGTTGGGAGATTTACAGCACAAAGATATCTAGTTGATTTGAAGCAGTTCCGAGAAAGTCTAAACATAATCGCCACTTCTCCCTCCTGGCACTTTCCATGTGGGAGATATAGCAGGATGTATATTGGTTTTGAGGACAACTCAATGGACAGTGTAGGGAGAAAAGTTCCTGGCTCCTTGAATGCCGTTCCTGGAGACACTGCGATCAATGTGGGAGATATGTCAAGATGTGTGTTGGTTTTGAGGACGGCTCTCTGGAGAGTCTTAGCAAAGAGGTCACAGGGATAATCAGAGCAATTCTCAGAGACACTGAGAACAAGCTCGACAGTTCCTCCCGGCACTTTCCCTGTAGGAGATACCGCAAGACGTTTCTGTAGATTGGGCACAGCGCTCTGCAGGGTGTTAGCAGAGACTTTCCCGGGACAGTGAAACCCTATGTCAGAGACACTGAGAAGAAGCCCCAGTGTTCCCTCCAGGCACTTTCAGTGTGGGTGCCTTCTCCACGTGGTTCCTGGTTTCCCTGCAGCGCTGAAGAGAATGTTAGCAAAGAGGTAACCGGGACAGTGAAAACAGTACTCAAAGACAGGGAGAGCAAGCTCTCTCTTGGCACTTTGGATGTGGGACATCCAGCGAGATGTTTGCTGCTTTTGCGTTTGGCTGTTGGGAGATTTACAGCACAAAGATATCTAGTTGATTTGAAGCAGTTCCGAGAAAGTCTAAACATAATCGCCACTTCTCCCTCCTGGCACTTTCCATGTGGGAGATATAGCAGGATGTATATTGGTTTTGAGGACAACTCAATGGACAGTGTAGGGAGAAAAGTTCCTGGCTCCTTGAATGCCGTTCCTGGAGACACTGCGATCAATGTGGGAGATATGTCAAGATGTGTGTTGGTTTTGAGGACGGCTCTCTGGAGAGTCTTAGCAAAGAGGTCACAGGGATAATCAGAGCAATTCTCAGAGACACTGAGAACAAGCTCGACAGTTCCTCCCGGCACTTTCCCTGTAGGAGATACCGCAAGACGTTTCTGTAGATTGGGCACAGCGCTCTGCAGGGTGTTAGCAGAGACTTTCCCGGGACAGTGAAACCCTATGTCAGAGACACTGAGAAGAAGCCCCAGTGTTCCCTCCAGGCACTTTCAGTGTGGGTGCCTTCTCCACGTGGTTCCTGGTTTCCCTGCAGCGCTGAAGAGAATGTTAGCAAAGAGGTAACCGGGACAGTGAAAACAGTACTCAAAGACAGGGAGAGCAAGCTCTCTCTTGGCACTTTGGATGTGGGACATACAGCGAGATGTTTGCTGCTTTTGCGTTTGGCTGTTGGGAGATTTACAGCACAAAGATATCTAGTTGATTTGAAGCAGTTCCGAGAAAGTCTAAACATAATCGCCACTTCTCCCTCCTGGCACTTTCCATGTGGGAGATATAGCAGGATGTATATTGGTTTTGAGGACAACTCAATGGACAGTGTAGAGAGAAAAGTTCCTGGCTCCTTGAATGCCGTTCCTGGAGACACTGCGATCAATGTGGGAGATATGTCAAGATGTGTGTTTGTTTTGAGGACGGCTCTCTGGAGAGTCTTAGCAAAGAGGTCACAGGGATAATCAGAGCAATTCTCAGAGACACTGAGAACAAGCTCGACAGTTCCTCCTGGCACTTTCCCTGTAGGAGATACCGCAAGACGTTTCTGTAGATTGGGCACAGCGCTCTGCAGGGTGTTAGCAGAGACTTTCCCGGGACAGTGAAACCCTATGTCAGAGACACTGAGAAGAAGCCCCAGTGTTCCCTCCAGGCACTTTCAGTGTGGGTGCCTTCTCCACGTGGTTCCTGGTTTCCCTGCAGCGCTGAAGAGAATGTTAGCAAAGAGGTAACCGGGACAGTGAAAACAGTACTCAAAGAGAGGGAGAGCAAGCTCTCTCTTGGCACTTTGGATGTGGGACATCCAGCGAGATGTTTGCTGCTTTTGCGTTTGGCTGTTGGGAGATTTACAGCACAAAGATATCTAGTTGATTTGAAGCAGTTCCGAGAAAGTCTAAACATAATGGCCACTTCTCCCTCCTGGCACTTTCCATGTGGGAGATATAGCAGGATGTATATTGGTTTTGAGGACAACTCAATGGACAGTGTAGGGAGAAAAGTTCCTGGCTCCTTGAATGCCGTTCCTGGAGACACTGCGATCAATGTGGGAGATATGTCAAGATGTGTGTTTGTTTTGAGGACGGCTCTCTGGAGAGTCTTAGCAAAGAGGTCACAGGGATAATCAGAGCAATTCTCAGAGACACTGAGAACAAGCTCGACAATTCCCTCCTGGCACTTTCCCTGTAGGAGATACCGCAAGACGTTTCTGTAGATTGGGCACAGCGCTCTGCAGGGTGTTAGCAGAGACTTTCCCGGGACAGTGAAACCCTATGTCAGAGACACTGAGAAGAAGCCCCAGTGTTCCCTCCAGGCACTTTCAGTGTGGGTGCCTTCTCCACGTGGTTCCTGGTTTCCCTGCAGCGCTGAAGAGAATGTTAGCAAAGAGGTAACCGGGACAGTGAAAACAGTACTCAAAGACAGGGAGAGCAAGCTCTCTCTTGGCACTTTGGATGTGGGACATACAGCGAGATGTTTGCTGCTTTTGCGTTTGGCTGTTGGGAGATTTACAGCACAAAGATATCTAGTTGATTTGAAGCAGTTCCGAGAAAGTCTAAACATAATCGCCACTTCTCCCTCCTGGCACTTTCCATGTGGGAGATATAGCAGGATGTATATTGGTTTTGAGGACAACTCAATGGACAGTGTAGGGAGAAAAGTTCCTGGCTCCTTGAATGCCGTTCCTGGAGACACTGCGATCAATGTGGGAGATATGTCAAGATGTGTGTTTGTTTTGAGGACGGCTCTCTGGAGAGTCTTAGCAAAGAGGTCACAGGGATAATCAGAGCAATTCTCAGAGACACTGAGAACAAGCTCGACAGTTCCTCCTGGCACTTTCCCTGTAGGAGATACCGCAAGACGTTTCTGTAGATTGGGCACAGCGCTCTGCAGGGTGTTAGCAGAGACTTTCCCGGGACAGTGAAACCCTATGTCAGAGACACTGAGAAGAAGCCCCAGTGTTCCCTCCAGGCACTTTCAGTGTGGGTGCCTTCTCCACGTGGTTCCTGGTTTCCCTGCAGCGCTGAAGAGAATGTTAGCAAAGAGGTAACCGGGACAGTGAAAACAGTACTCAAAGACAGGGAGAGCAAGCTCTCTCTTGGCACTTTGGATGTGGGACATACAGCGAGATGTTTGCTGCTTTTGCGTTTGGCTGTTGGGAGATTTACAGCACAAAGATATCTAGTTGATTTGAAGCAGTTCCGAGAAAGTCTAAACATAATCGCCACTTCTCCCTCCTGGCACTTTCCATGTGGGAGATATAGCAGGATGTATATTGGTTTTGAGGACAACTCAATGGACAGTGTAGAGAGAAAAGTTCCTGGCTCCTTGAATGCCGTTCCTGGAGACACTGCGATCAATGTGGGAGATATGTCAAGATGTGTGTTTGTTTTGAGGACGGCTCTCTGGAGAGTCTTAGCAAAGAGGTCACAGGGATAATCAGAGCAATTCTCAGAGACACTGAGGACAAGCTCGACAGTTCCTCCTGGCACTTTCCCTGTAGGAGATACCGCAAGACGTTTCTGTAGATTGGGCACAGCGCTCTGCAGGGTGTTAGCAGAGACTTTCCCGGGACAGTGAAACCCTATGTCAGAGACACTGAGAAGAAGCCCCAGTGTTCCCTCCAGGCACTTTCAGTGTGGGTGCCTTCTCCACGTGGTTCCTGGTTTCCCTGCAGCGCTGAAGAGAATGTTAGCAAAGAGGTAACCGGGACAGTGAAAACAGTACTCAAAGAGAGGGAGAGCAAGCTCTCTCTTGGCACTTTGGATGTGGGACATCCAGCGAGATGTTTGCTGCTTTTGCGTTTGGCTGTTGGGAGATTTACAGCACAAAGATATCTAGTTGATTTGAAGCAGTTCCGAGAAAGTCTAAACATAATCGCCACTTCTCCCTCCTGGCACTTTCCATGTGGGAGATATAGCAGGATGTATATTGGTTTTGAGGACAACTCAATGGACAGTGTAGGGAGAAAAGTTCCTGGCTCCTTGAATGCCGTTCCTGGAGACACTGCGATCAATGTGGGAGATATGTCAAGATGTGTGTTTGTTTTGAGGACGGCTCTCTGGAGAGTCTTAGCAAAGAGGTCACAGGGATAATCAGAGCAATTCTCAGAGACACTGAGAACAAGCTCGACAGTTCCTCCTGGCACTTTCCCTGTAGGAGATACCGCAAGACGTTTCTGTAGATTGGGCACAGCGCTCTGCAGGGTGTTAGCAGAGACTTTCCCGGGACAGTGAAACCCTATGTCAGAGACACTGAGAAGAAGCCCCAGTGTTCCCTCCAGGCACTTTCAGTGTGGGTGCCTTCTCCACGTAGTTCCTGGTTTCCCTGCAGCGCTGAAGAGAATGTTAGCAAAGAGGTAACCGGGACAGTGAAAACAGTACTCAAAGACAGGGAGAGCAAGCTCTCTCTTGGCACTTTGGATGTGGGACATCCAGCGAGATGTTTGCTGCTTTTGCGTTTGGCTGTTGGGAGATTTACAGCACAAAGATATCTAGTTGATTTGAAGCAGTTCCGAGAAAGTCTAAACATAATCGCCACTTCTCCCTCCTGGCACTTTCCATGTGGGAGATATAGCAGGATGTATATTGGTTTTGAGGACAACTCAATGGACAGTGTAGGGAGAAAAGTTCCTGGCTCCTTGAATGCCGTTCCTGGAGACACTGCGATCAATGTGGGAGATATGTCAAGATGTGTGTTTGTTTTGAGGACGGCTCTCTGGAGAGTCTTAGCAAAGAGGTCACAGGGATAATCAGAGCAATTCTCAGAGACACTGAGAACAAGCTCGACAATTCCCTCCTGGCACTTTCCCTGTAGGAGATACCGCAAGACGTTTCTGTAGATTGGGCACAGCGCTCTACGGGGTGTTAGCAGAGACTTTCCCGGGACAGTGAAACCCTATGTCAGAGACACTGAGAAGAAGCCCCAGTGTTCCCTCCAGGCACTTTCAGTGTGGGTGCCTTCTCCACGTGGTTCCTGGTTTCCCTGCAGCGCTGAAGAGAATGTTAGCAAAGAGGTAACCGGGACAGTGAAAACAGTACTCAAAGAGAGGGAGAGCAAGCTCTCTCTTGGCACTTTGGATGTGGGACATCCAGCGAGATGTTTGCTGCTTTTGCGTTTGGCTGTTGGGAGATTTACAGCACAAAGATATCTAGTTGATTTGAAGCAGTTCCGAGAAAGTCTAAACATAATCGCCACTTCTCCCTCCTGGCACTTTCCATGTGGGAGATATAGCAGGATGTATATTGGTTTTGAGGACAACTCAATGGACAGTGTAGGGAGAAAAGTTCCTGGCTCCTTGAATGCCGTTCCTGGAGACACTGCGATCAATGTGGGAGATATGTCAAGATGTGTGTTTGTTTTGAGGACGGCTCTCTGGAGAGTCTTAGCAAAGAGGTCACAGGGATAATCAGAGCAATTCTCAGAGACACTGAGAACAAGCTCGACAGTTCCTCCTGGCACTTTCCCTGTAGGAGATACCGCAAGACGTTTCTGTAGATTGGGCACAGCGCTCTGCAGGGTGTTAGCAGAGACTTTCCCGGGACAGTGAAACCCTATGTCAGAGACACTGAGAAGAAGCCCCAATGTTCCCTCCAGGCACTTTCAGTGTGGGTGCCTTCTCCACGTGGTTCCTGGTTTCCCTGCAGCGCTGAAGAGAATGTTAGCAAAGAGGTAACCGGGACAGTGAAAACAGTACTCAAAGACAGGGAGAGCAAGCTCTCTCTTGGCACTTTGGATGTGGGACATCCAGCGAGATGTTTGCTGCTTTTGCGTTTGGCTGTTGGGAGATTTACAGCACAAAGATATCTAGTTGATTTGAAGCAGTTCCGAGAAAGTCTAAACATAATCGCCACTTCTCCCTCCTGGCACTTTCCATGTGGGAGATATAGCAGGATGTATATTGGTTTTGAGGACAACTCAATGGACAGTGTAGGGAGAAAAGTTCCTGGCTCCTTGAATGCCGTTCCTGGAGACACTGCGATCAATGTGGGAGATATGTCAAGATGTGTGTTTGTTTTGAGGACGGCTCTCTGGAGAGTCTTAGCAAAGAGGTCACAGGGATAATCAGAGCAATTCTCAGAGACACTGAGAACAAGCTCGACAATTCCCTCCTGGCACTTTCCCTGTAGGAGATACCGCAAGACGTTTCTGTAGATTGGGCACAGCGCTCTGCAGGGTGTTAGCAGAGACTTTCCCGGGACAGTGAAACCCTATGTCAGAGACACTGAGAAGAAGCCCCAGTGTTCCCTCCAGGCACTTTCAGTGTGGGTGCCTTCTCCACGTGGTTCCTGGTTTCCCTGCAGCGCTGAAGAGAATGTTAGCAAAGAGGTAACCGGGACAGTGAAAACAGTACTCAAAGACAGGGAGAGCAAGCTCTCTCTTGGCACTTTGGATGTGGACATGCAGCGAGATGTTTGCTGCTTTTGCGTTTGGCTGTTGGGAGATTTACAGCACAAAGATATCTAGTTGATTTGAAGCAGTTCCGAGAAAGTCTAAACATAATGGCCACTTCTCCCTCCTGGCACTTTCCATGTGGGAGATATAGCAGGATGTATATTGGTTTTGAGGACAACTCAATGGACAGTGTAGGGAGAAAAGTTCCTGGCTCCTTGAATGCCGTTCCTGGAGACACTGCGATCAATGTGGGAGATATGTCAAGATGTGTGTTGGTTTTGAGGACGGCTCTCTGGAGAGTCTTAGCAAAGAGGTCACAGGGATAATCAGAGCAATTCTCAGAGACACTGAGAACAAGCTCGACAGTTCCTCCCGGCACTTTCCCTGTAGGAGATACCGCAAGACGTTTCTGTAGATTGGGCACAGCGCTCTGCAGGGTGTTAGCAGAGACTTTCCCGGGACAGTGAAACCCTATGTCAGAGACACTGAGAAGAAGCCCCAGTGTTCCCTCCAGGCACTTTCAGTGTGGGTGCCTTCTCCACGTGGTTCCTGGTTTCCCTGCAGCGCTGAAGAGAATGTTAGCAAAGAGGTAACCGGGACAGTGAAAACAGTACTCAAAGACAGGGAGAGCAAGCTCTCTCTTGGCACTTTGGATGTGGGACATACAGCGAGATGTTTGCTGCTTTTGCGTTTGGCTGTTGGGAGATTTACAGCACAAAGATATCTAGTTGATTTGAAGCAGTTCCGAGAAAGTCTAAACATAATCGCCACTTCTCCCTCCTGGCACTTTCCATGTGGGAGATATAGCAGGATGTATATTGGTTTTGAGGACAACTCAATGGACAGTGTAGAGAGAAAAGTTCCTGGCTCCTTGAATGCCGTTCCTGGAGACACTGCGATCAATGTGGGAGATATGTCAAGATGTGTGTTTGTTTTGAGGACGGCTCTCTGGAGAGTCTTAGCAAAGAGGTCACAGGGATAATCAGAGCAATTCTCAGAGACACTGAGAACAAGCTCGACAGTTCCTCCTGTCACTTTCCCTGTAGGAGATACCGCAAGACGTTTCTGTAGATTGGGCACAGCGCTCTGCAGGGTGTTAGCAGAGACTTTCCCGGGACAGTGAAACCCTATGTCAGAGACACTGAGAAGAAGCCCCAATGTTCCCTCCAGGCACTTTCAGTGTGGGTGCCTTCTCCACGTGGTTCCTGGTTTCCCTGCAGCGCTGAAGAGAATGTTAGCAAAGAGGTAACCGGGACAGTGAAAACAGGACTCAAAGACAGGGAGAGCAAGCTCTCTCTTGGCACTTTGGATGTGGACATGCAGCGAGATGTTTGCTGCTTTTGCGTTTGGCTGTTGGGAGATTTACAGCACAAAGATATCTAGTTGATTTGAAGCAGTTCCGAGAAAGTCTAAACATAATCGCCACTTCTCCCTCCTGGCACTTTCCATGTGGGAGATATAGCAGGATGTATATTGGTTTTGAGGACAACTCAATGGACAGTGTAGGGAGAAAAGTTCCTGGCTCCTTGAATGCCGTTCCTGGAGACACTGCGATCAATGTGGGAGATATGTCAAGATGTGTGTTGGTTTTGAGGACGGCTCTCTGGAGAGTCTTAGCAAAGAGGTCACAGGGATAATCAGAGCAATTCTCAGAGACACTGAGAACAAGCTCGACAGTTCCTCCTGTCACTTTCCCTGTAGGAGATACCGCAAGACGTTTCTGTAGATTGGGCACAGCGCTCTGCAGGGTGTTAGCAGAGACTTTCCCGGGACAGTGAAACCCTATGTCAGAGACACTGAGAAGAAGCCCCAATGTTCCCTCCAGGCACTTTCAGTGTGGGTGCCTTCTCCACGTGGTTCCTGGTTTCCCTGCAGCGCTGAAGAGAATGTTAGCAAAGAGGTAACCGGGACAGTGAAAACAGGACTCAAAGACAGGGAGAGCAAGCTCTCTCTTGGCACTTTGGATGTGGACATGCAGCGAGATGTTTGCTGCTTTTGCGTTTGGCTGTTGGGAGATTTACAGCACAAAGATATCTAGTTGATTTGAAGCAGTTCCGAGAAAGTCTAAACATAATCGCCACTTCTCCCTCCTGGCACTTTCCATGTGGGAGATATAGCAGGATGTATATTGGTTTTGAGGACAACTCAATGGACAGTGTAGGGAGAAAAGTTCCTGGCTCCTTGAATGCCGTTCCTGGAGACACTGCGATCAATGTGGGAGATATGTCAAGATGTGTGTTGGTTTTGAGGACGGCTCTCTGGAGAGTCTTAGCAAAGAGGTCACAGGGATAATCAGAGCAATTCTCAGAGACACTGAGAACAAGCTCGACAGTTCCTCCCGGCACTTTCCCTGTAGGAGATACCGCAAGACGTTTCTGTAGATTGGGCACAGCGCTCTGCAGGGTGTTAGCAGAGACTTTCCCGGGACAGTGAAACCCTATGTCAGAGACACTGAGAAGAAGCCCCAGTGTTCCCTCCAGGCACTTTCAGTGTGGGTGCCTTCTCCACGTAGTTCCTGGTTTCCCTGCAGCGCTGAAGAGAATGTTAGCAAAGAGGTAACCGGGACAGTGAAAACAGGACTCAAAGACAGGGAGAGCAAGCTCTCTCTTGGCACTTTGGATGTGAACATGCAGCGAGATGTTTGCTGCTTTTGCGTTTGGCTGTTGGGAGATTTACAGCACAAAGATATCTAGTTGATTTGAAGCAGTTCCGAGAAAGTCTAAACATAATCGCCACTTCTCCCTCCTGGCACTTTCCATGTGGGAGATATAGCAGGATGTATATTGGTTTTGAGGACAACTCAATGGACAGTGTAGGGAGAAAAGTTCCTGGCTCCTTGAATGCCGTTCCTGGAGACACTGCGATCAATGTGGGAGATATGTCAAGATGTGTGTTGGTTTTGAGGACGGCTCTCTGGAGAGTCTTAGCAAAGAGGTCACAGGGATAATCAGAGCAATTCTCAGAGACACTGAGAACAAGCTCGACAGTTCCTCCCGGCACTTTCCCTGTAGGAGATACCGCAAGACGTTTCTGTAGATTGGGCACAGCGCTCTGCAGGGTGTTAGCAGAGACTTTCCCGGGACAGTGAAACCCTATGTCAGAGACACTGAGAAGAAGCCCCAGTGTTCCCTCCAGGCACTTTCAGTGTGTGTGCCTTCTCCACGTAGTTCCTGGTTTCCCTGCAGCGCTGAAGAGAATGTTAGCAAAGAGGTAACCGGGACAGTGAAAACAGTACTCAAAGACAGGGAGAGCAAGCTCTCTCTTGGCACTTTGGATGTGGGACATCCAGCGAGATGTTTGCTGCTTTTGCGTTTGGCTGTTGGGAGATTTACAGCACAAAGATATCTAGTTGATTTGAAGCAGTTCCGAGAAAGTCTAAACATAATGGCCACTTCTCCCTCCTGGCACTTTCCATGTGGGAGATATAGCAGGATGTATATTGGTTTTGAGGACAACTCAATGGAGAGTGTAGGGAGAAAAGTTCCTGGCTCCTTGAATGCCGTTCCTGGAGACACTGCGATCAATGTGGGAGATATGTCAAGATGTGTGTTGGTTTTGAGGACGGCTCTCTGGAGAGTCTTAGCAAAGAGGTCACAGGGATAATCAGAGCAATTCTCAGAGACACTGAGAACAAGCTCGACAGTTCCTCCTGTCACTTTCCCTGTAGGAGATACCGCAAGACGTTTCTGTAGATTGGGCACAGCGCTCTGCAGGGTGTTAGCAGAGACTTTCCCGGGACAGTGAAACCCTATGTCAGAGACACTGAGAAGAAGCCCCAATGTTCCCTCCAGGCACTTTCAGTGTGGGTGCCTTCTCCACGTGGTTCCTGGTTTCCCTGCAGCGCTGAAGAGAATGTTAGCAAAGAGGTAACCGGGACAGTGAAAACAGGACTCAAAGACAGGGAGAGCAAGCTCTCTCTTGGCACTTTGGATGTGGACATGCAGCGAGATGTTTGCTGCTTTTGCGTTTGGCTGTTGGGAGATTTACAGCACAAAGATATCTAGTTGATTTGAAGCAGTTCCGAGAAAGTCTAAACATAATCGCCACTTCTCCCTCCTGGCACTTTCCATGTGGGAGATATAGCAGGATGTATATTGGTTTTGAGGACAACTCAATGGACAGTGTAGGGAGAAAAGTTCCTGGCTCCTTGAATGCCGTTCCTGGAGACACTGCGATCAATGTGGGAGATATGTCAAGATGTGTGTTGGTTTTGAGGACGGCTCTCTGGAGAGTCTTAGCAAAGAGGTCACAGGGATAATCAGAGCAATTCTCAGAGACACTGAGAACAAGCTCGACAGTTCCTCCCGGCACTTTCCCTGTAGGAGATACCGCAAGACGTTTCTGTAGATTGGGCACAGCGCTCTGCAGGGTGTTAGCAGAGACTTTCCCGGGACAGTGAAACCCTATGTCAGAGACACTGAGAAGAAGCCCCAGTGTTCCCTCCAGGCACTTTCAGTGTGGGTGCCTTCTCCACGTAGTTCCTGGTTTCCCTGCAGCGCTGAAGAGAATGTTAGCAAAGAGGTAACCGGGACAGTGAAAACAGTACTCAAAGACAGGGAGAGCAAGCTCTCTCTTGGCACTTTGGATGTGGGACATCCAGCGAGATGTTTGCTGCTTTTGCGTTTGGCTGTTGGGAGATTTACAGCACAAAGATATCTAGTTGATTTGAAGCAGTTCCGAGAAAGTCTAAACATAATGGCCACTTCTCCCTCCTGGCACTTTCCATGTGGGAGATATAGCAGGATGTATATTGGTTTTGAGGACAACTCAATGGACAGTGTAGGGAGAAAAGTTCCTGGCTCCTTGAATGCCGTTCCTGGAGACACTGCGATCAATGTGGGAGATATGTCAAGATGTGTGTTTGTTTTGAGGACGGCTCTCTGGAGAGTCTTAGCAAAGAGGTCACAGGGATAATCAGAGCAATTCTCAGAGACACTGAGAACAAGCTCGACAGTTCCTCCTGGCACTTTCCCTGTAGGAGATACCGCAAGACGTTTCTGTAGATTGGGCACAGCGCTCTGCAGGGTGTTAGCAGAGACTTTCCCGGGACAGTGAAACCCTATGTCAGAGACACTGAGAAGAAGCCCCAGTGTTCCCTCCAGGCACTTTCAGTGTGGGTGCCTTCTCCACGTAGTTCCTGGTTTCCCTGCAGCGCTGAAGAGAATGTTAGCAAAGAGGTAACCGGGACAGTGAAAACAGTACTCAAAGACAGGGAGAGCAAGCTCTCTCTTGGCACTTTGGATGTGGGACATACAGCGAGATGTTTGCTGCTTTTGCGTTTGGCTGTTGGGAGATTTACAGCACAAAGATATCTAGTTGATTTGAAGCAGTTCCGAGAAAGTCTAAACATAATCGCCACTTCTCCCTCCTGGCACTTTCCATGTGGGAGATATAGCAGGATGTATATTGGTTTTGAGGACAACTCAATGGACAGTGTAGGGAGAAAAGTTCCTGGCTCCTTGAATGCCGTTCCTGGAGACACTGCGATCAATGTGGGAGATATGTCAAGATGTGTGTTTGTTTTGAGGACGGCTCTCTGGAGAGTCTTAGCAAAGAGGTCACAGGGATAATCAGAGCAATTCTCAGAGACACTGAGAACAAGCTCGACAATTCCCTCCTGGCACTTTCCCTGTAGGAGATACCGCAAGACGTTTCTGTAGATTGGGCACAGCGCTCTGCAGGGTGTTAGCAGAGACTTTCCCGGGACAGTGAAACCCTATGTCAGAGACACTGAGAAGAAGCCCCAGTGTTCCCTCCAGGCACTTTCAGTGTGGGTGCCTTCTCCACGTGGTTCCTGGTTTCCCTGCAGCGCTGAAGAGAATGTTAGCAAAGAGGTAACCGGGACAGTGAAAACAGTACTCAAAGAGAGGGAGAGCAAGCTCTCTCTTGGCACTTTGGATGTGGGACATGCAGCGAGATGTTTGCTGCTTTTGCGTTTGGCTGTTGGGAGATTTACAGCACAAAGATATCTAGTTGATTTGAAGCAGTTCCGAGAAAGTCTAAACATAATCGCCACTTCTCCCTCCTGGCACTTTCCATGTGGGAGATATAGCAGGATGTATATTGGTTTTGAGGACAACTCAATGGACAGTGTAGGGAGAAAAGTTCCTGGCTCCTTGAATGCCGTTCCTGGAGACACTGCGATCAATGTGGGAGATATGTCAAGATGTGTGTTTGTTTTGAGGACGGCTCTCTGGAGAGTCTTAGCAAAGAGGTCACAGGGATAATCAGAGCAATTCTCAGAGACACTGAGAACAAGCTCGACAATTCCCTCCTGGCACTTTCCCTGTAGGAGATACCGCAAGACGTTTCTGTAGATTGGGCACAGCGCTCTGCAGGGTGTTAGCAGAGACTTTCCCGGGACAGTGAAACCCTATGTCAGAGACACTGAGAAGAAGCCCCAGTGTTCCCTCCAGGCACTTTCAGTGTGGGTGCCTTCTCCACGTGGTTCCTGGTTTCCCTGCAGCGCTGAAGAGAATGTTAGCAAAGAGGTAACCGGGACAGTGAAAACAGTACTCAAAGACAGGGAGAGCAAGCTCTCTCTTGGCACTTTGGATGTGGGACATCCAGCGAGATGTTTGCTGCTTTTGCGTTTGGCTGTTGGGAGATTTACAGCACAAAGATATCTAGTTGATTTGAAGCAGTTCCGAGAAAGTCTAAACATAATCGCCACTTCTCCCTCCTGGCACTTTCCATGTGGGAGATATAGCAGGATGTATATTGGTTTTGAGGACAACTCAATGGACAGTGTAGGGAGAAAAGTTCCTGGCTCCTTGAATGCCGTTCCTGGAGACACTGCGATCAATGTGGGAGATATGTCAAGATGTGTGTTTGTTTTGAGGACGGCTCTCTGGAGAGTCTTAGCAAAGAGGTCACAGGGATAATCAGAGCAATTCTCAGAGACACTGAGAACAAGCTCGACAATTCCCTCCTGGCACTTTCCCTGTAGGAGATACCGCAAGACGTTTCTGTAGATTGGGCACAGCGCTCTGCAGGGTGTTAGCAGAGACTTTCCCGGGACAGTGAAACCCTATGTCAGAGACACTGAGAAGAAGCCCCAGTGTTCCCTCCAGGCACTTTCAGTGTGGGTGCCTTCTCCACGTGGTTCCTGGTTTCCCTGCAGCGCTGAAGAGAATGTTAGCAAAGAGGTAACCGGGACAGTGAAAACAGTACTCAAAGAGAGGGAGAGCAAGCTCTCTCTTGGCACTTTGGATGTGGGACATACAGCGAGATGTTTGCTGCTTTTGCGTTTGGCTGTTGGGAGATTTACAGCACAAAGATATCTAGTTGATTTGAAGCAGTTCCGAGAAAGTCTAAACATAATCGCCACTTCTCCCTCCTGGCACTTTCCATGTGGGAGATATAGCAGGATGTATATTGGTTTTGAGGACAACTCAATGGACAGTGTAGAGAGAAAAGTTCCTGGCTCCTTCAATGCCGTTCCTGGAGACACTGCGATCAATGTGGGAGATATGTCAAGATGTGTGTTTGTTTTGAGGACGGCTCTCTGGAGAGTCTTAGCAAAGAGGTCACAGGGATAATCAGAGCAATTCTCAGAGACACTGAGAACAAGCTCGACAGTTCCTCCTGGCACTTTCCCTGTAGGAGATACCGCAAGACGTTTCTGTAGATTGGGCACAGCGCTCTGCAGGGTGTTAGCAGAGACTTTCCCGGGACAGTGAAACCCTATGTCAGAGACACTGAGAAGAAGCCCCAATGTTCCCTCCAGGCACTTTCAGTGTGGGTGCCTTCTCCACGTGGTTCCTGGTTTCCCTGCAGCGCTGAAGAGAATGTTAGCAAAGAGGTAACCGGGACAGTGAAAACAGTACTCAAAGACAGGGAGAGCAAGCTCTCTCTTGGCACTTTGGATGTGGACATGCAGCGAGATGTTTGCTGCTTTTGCGTTTGGCTGTTGGGAGATTTACAGCACAAAGATATCTAGTTGATTTGAAGCAGTTCCGAGAAAGTCTAAACATAATCGCCACTTCTCCCTCCTGGCACTTTCCATGTGGGAGATATAGCAGGATGTATATTGGTTTTGAGGACAACTCAATGGACAGTGTAGGGAGAAAAGTTCCTGGCTCCTTGAATGCCGTTCCTGGAGACACTGCGATCAATGTGGGAGATATGTCAAGATGTGTGTTGGTTTTGAGGACGGCTCTCTGGAGAGTCTTAGCAAAGAGGTCACAGGGATAATCAGAGCAATTCTCAGAGACACTGAGAACAAGCTCGACAGTTCCTCCCGGCACTTTCCCTGTAGGAGATACCGCAAGACGTTTCTGTAGATTGGGCACAGCGCTCTGCAGGGTGTTAGCAGAGACTTTCCCGGGACAGTGAAACCCTATGTCAGAGACACTGAGAAGAAGCCCCAGTGTTCCCTCCAGGCACTTTCAGTGTGGGTGCCTTCTCCACGTGGTTCCTGGTTTCCCTGCAGCGCTGAAGAGAATGTTAGCAAAGAGGTAACCGGGACAGTGAAAACAGTACTCAAAGACAGGGAGAGCAAGCTCTCTCTTGGCACTTTGGATGTGGGACATCCAGCGAGATGTTTGCTGCTTTTGCGTTTGGCTGTTGGGAGATTTACAGCACAAAGATATCTAGTTGATTTGAAGCAGTTCCGAGAAAGTCTAAACATAATCGCCACTTCTCCCTCCTGGCACTTTCCATGTGGGAGATATAGCAGGATGTATATTGGTTTTGAGGACAACTCAATGGACAGTGTAGGGAGAAAAGTTCCTGGCTCCTTGAATGCCGTTCCTGGAGACACTGCGATCAATGTGGGAGATATGTCAAGATGTGTGTTTGTTTTGAGGACGGCTCTCTGGAGAGTCTTAGCAAAGAGGTCACAGGGATAATCAGAGCAATTCTCAGAGACACTGAGAACAAGCTCGACAGTTCCTCCTGGCACTTTCCCTGTAGGAGATACCGCAAGACGTTTCTGTAGATTGGGCACAGCGCTCTGCAGGGTGTTAGCAGAGACTTTCCCGGGACAGTGAAACCCTATGTCAGAGACACTGAGAAGAAGCCCCAGTGTTCCCTCCAGGCACTTTCAGTGTGGGTGCCTTCTCCACGTGGTTCCTGGTTTCCCTGCAGCGCTGAAGAGAATGTTAGCAAAGAGGTAACCGGGACAGTGAAAACAGTACTCAAAGACAGGGAGAGCAAGCTCTCTCTTGGCACTTTGGATGTGGGACATCCAGCGAGATGTTTGCTGCTTTTGCGTTTGGCTGTTGGGAGATTTACAGCACAAAGATATCTAGTTGATTTGAAGCAGTTCCGAGAAAGTCTAAACATAATCGCCACTTCTCCCTCCTGGCACTTTCCATGTGGGAGATATAGCAGGATGTATATTGGTTTTGAGGACAACTCAATGGACAGTGTAGGGAGAAAAGTTCCTGGCTCCTTGAATGCCGTTCCTGGAGACACTGCGATCAATGTGGGAGATATGTCAAGATGTGTGTTTGTTTTGAGGACGGCTCTCTGGAGAGTCTTAGCAAAGAGGTCACAGGGATAATCAGAGCAATTCTCAGAGACACTGAGAACAAGCTCGACAATTCCCTCCTGGCACTTTCCCTGTAGGAGATACCGCAAGACGTTTCTGTAGATTGGGCACAGCGCTCTGCAGGGTGTTAGCAGAGACTTTCCCGGGACAGTGAAACCCTATGTCAGAGACACTGAGAAGAAGCCCCAGTGTTCCCTCCAGGCACTTTCAGTGTGGGTGCCTTCTCCACGTGGTTCCTGGTTTCCCTGCAGCGCTGAAGAGAATGTTAGCAAAGAGGTAACCGGGACAGTGAAAACAGGACTCAAAGACAGGGAGAGCAAGCTCTCTCTTGGCACTTTGGATGTGGGACATACAGCGAGATGTTTGCTGCTTTTGCGTTTGGCTGTTGGGAGATTTACAGCACAAAGATATCTAGTTGATTTGAAGCAGTTCCGAGAAAGTCTAAACATAATCGCCACTTCTCCCTCCTGGCACTTTCCATGTGGGAGATATAGCAGGATGTATATTGGTTTTGAGGACAACTCAATGGAGAGTGTAGGGAGAAAAGTTCCTGGCTCCTTGAATGCCGTTCCTGGAGACACTGCGATCAATGTGGGAGATATGTCAAGATGTGTGTTTGTTTTGAGGACGGCTCTCTGGAGAGTCTTAGCAAAGAGGTCACAGGGATAATCAGAGCAATTCTCAGAGACACTGAGAACAAGCTCGACAATTCCCTCCTGGCACTTTCCCTGTAGGAGATACCGCAAGACGTTTCTGTAGATTGGGCACAGCGCTCTGCAGGGTGTTAGCAGAGACTTTCCCGGGACAGTGAAACCCTATGTCAGAGACACTGAGAAGAAGCCCCAGTGTTCCCTCCAGGCACTTTCAGTGTGGGTGCCTTCTCCACGTGGTTCCTGGTTTCCCTGCAGCGCTGAAGAGAATGTTAGCAAAGAGGTAACCGGGACAGTGAAAACAGGACTCAAAGACAGGGAGAGCAAGCTCTCTCTTGGCACTTTGGATGTGGGACATACAGCGAGATGTTTGCTGCTTTTGCGTTTGGCTGTTGGGAGATTTACAGCACAAAGATATCTAGTTGATTTGAAGCAGTTCCGAGAAAGTCTAAACATAATCGCCACTTCTCCCTCCTGGCACTTTCCATGTGGGAGATATAGCAGGATGTATATTGGTTTTGAGGACAACTCAATGGAGAGTGTAGGGAGAAAAGTTCCTGGCTCCTTGAATGCCGTTCCTGGAGACACTGCGATCAATGTGGGAGATATGTCAAGATGTGTGTTTGTTTTGAGGACGGCTCTCTGGAGAGTCTTAGCAAAGAGGTCACAGGGATAATCAGAGCAATTCTCAGAGACACTGAGAACAAGCTCGACAGTTCCTCCTGGCACTTTCCCTGTAGGAGATACCGCAAGACGTTTCTGTAGATTGGGCACAGCGCTCTGCAGGGTGTTAGCAGAGACTTTCTTGGGACAGTGAAACCCTATGTCAGAGACACTGAGAAGAAGCCCCAGTGTTCCCTCCAGGCACTTTCAGTGTGGGTGCCTTCTCCACGTGGTTCCTGGTTTCCCTGCAGCGCTGAAGAGAATGTTAGCAAAGAGGTAACCGGGACAGTGAAAACAGTACTCAAAGACAGGGAGAGCAAGCTCTCTCTTGGCACTTTGGATGTGGGACATACAGCGAGATGTTTGCTGCTTTTGCGTTTGGCTGTTGGGAGATTTACAGCACAAAGATATCTAGTTGATTTGAAGCAGTTCCGAGAAAGTCTAAACATAATCGCCACTTCTCCCTCCTGGCACTTTCCATGTGGGAGATATAGCAGGATGTATATTGGTTTTGAGGACAACTCAATGGACAGTGTAGGGAGAAAAGTTCCTGGCTCCTTGAATGCCGTTCCTGGAGACACTGCGATCAATGTGGGAGATATGTCAAGATGTGTGTTGGTTTTGAGGACGGCTCTCTGGAGAGTCTTAGCAAAGAGGTCACAGGGATAATCAGAGCAATTCTCAGAGACACTGAGAACAAGCTCGACAGTTCCTCCCGGCACTTTCCCTGTAGGAGATACCGCAAGACGTTTCTGTAGATTGGGCACAGCGCTCTGCAGGGTGTTAGCAGAGACTTTCCCGGGACAGTGAAACCCTATGTCAGAGACACTGAGAAGAAGCCCCAGTGTTCCCTCCAGGCACTTTCAGTGTGGGTGCCTTCTCCACGTGGTTCCTGGTTTCCCTGCAGCGCTGAAGAGAATGTTAGCAAAGAGGTAACCGGGACAGTGAAAACAGTACTCAAAGACAGGGAGAGCAAGCTCTCTCTTGGCACTTTGGATGTGGGACATCCAGCGAGATGTTTGCTGCTTTTGCGTTTGGCTGTTGGGAGATTTACAGCACAAAGATATCTAGTTGATTTGAAGCAGTTCCGAGAAAGTCTAAACATAATCGCCACTTCTCCCTCCTGGCACTTTCCATGTGGGAGATATAGCAGGATGTATATTGGTTTTGAGGACAACTCAATGGAGAGTGTAGGGAGAAAAGTTCCTGGCTCCTTGAATGCCGTTCCTGGAGACACTGCGATCAATGTGGGAGATATGTCAAGATGTGTGTTTGTTTTGAGGACGGCTCTCTGGAGAGTCTTAGCAAAGAGGTCACAGGGATAATCAGAGCAATTCTCAGAGACACTGAGAACAAGCTCGACAGTTCCTCCTGGCACTTTCCCTGTAGGAGATACCGCAAGACGTTTCTGTAGATTGGGCACAGCGCTCTGCAGGGTGTTAGCAGAGACTTTCCCGGGACAGTGAAACCCTATGTCAGAGACACTGAGAAGAAGCCCCAGTGTTCCCTCCAGGCACTTTCAGTGTGGGTGCCTTCTCCACGTGGTTCCTGGTTTCCCTGCAGCGCTGAAGAGAATGTTAGCAAAGAGGTAACCGGGACAGCGAAAAGAGTACTCAAAGACAGGGAGAGCAAGCTCTCTCTTGGCACTTTGGATGTGGGACATCCAGCGAGATGTTTGCTGCTTTTGCGTTTGGCTGTTGGGAGATTTACAGCACAAAGATATCTAGTTGATTTGAAGCAGTTCCGAGAAAGTCTAAACATAATCGCCACTTCTCCCTCCTGGCACTTTCCATGTGGGAGATATAGCAGGATGTATATTGGTTTTGAGGACAACTCAATGGACAGTGTAGGGAGAAAAGTTCCTGGCTCCTTGAATGCCGTTCCTGGAGACACTGCGATCAATGTGGGAGATATGTCAAGATGTGTGTTTGTTTTGAGGACGGCTCTCTGGAGAGTCTTAGCAAAGAGGTCACAGGGATAATCAGAGCAATTCTCAGAGACACTGAGAACAAGCTCGACAATTCCCTCCTGGCACTTTCCCTGTAGGAGATACCGCAAGACGTTTCTGTAGATTGGGCACAGCGCTCTGCAGGGTGTTAGCAGAGACTTTCCCGGGACAGTGAAACCCTATGTCAGAGACACTGAGAAGAAGCCCCAGTGTTCCCTCCAGGCACTTTCAGTGTGGGTGCCTTCTCCACGTGGTTCCTGGTTTCCCTGCAGCGCTGAAGAGAATGTTAGCAAAGAGGTAACCGGGACAGTGAAAACAGTACTCAAAGAGAGGGAGAGCAAGCTCTCTCTTGGCACTTTGGATGTGGGACATCCAGCGAGATGTTTGCTGCTTTTGCGTTTGGCTGTTGGGAGATTTACAGCACAAAGATATCTAGTTGATTTGAAGCAGTTCCGAGAAAGTCTAAACATAATCGCCACTTCTCCCTCCTGGCACTTTCCATGTGGGAGATATAGCAGGATGTATATTGGTTTTGAGGACAACTCAATGGAGAGTGTAGGGAGAAAAGTTCCTGGCTCCTTGAATGCCGTTCCTGGAGACACTGCGATCAATGTGGGAGATATGTCAAGATGTGTGTTTGTTTTGAGGACGGCTCTCTGGAGAGTCTTAGCAAAGAGGTCACAGGGATAATCAGAGCAATTCTCAGAGACACTGAGAACAAGCTCGACAGTTCCCTCCTGGCACTTTCCCTGTAGGAGATACCGCAAGACGTTTCTGTAGATTGGGCACAGCGCTCTGCAGGGTGTTAGCAGAGACTTTCCCGGGACAGTGAAACCCTATGTCAGAGACACTGAGAAGAAGCCCCAGTGTTCCCTCCAGGCACTTTCAGTGTGGGTGCCTTCTCCACGTGGTTCCTGGTTTCCCTGCAGCGCTGAAGAGAATGTTAGCAAAGAGGTAACCGGGACAGTGAAAACAGGACTCAAAGACAGGGAGAGCAAGCTCTCTCTTGGCACTTTGGATGTGGGACATACAGCGAGATGTTTGCTGCTTTTGCGTTTGGCTGTTGGGAGATTTACAGCACAAAGATATCTAGTTGATTTGAAGCAGTTCCGAGAAAGTCTAAACATAATGGCCACTTCTCCCTCCTGGCACTTTCCATGTGGGAGATATAGCAGGATGTATATTGGTTTTGAGGACAACTCAATGGACAGTGTAGGGAGAAAAGTTCCTGGCTCCTTGAATGCCGTTCCTGGAGACACTGCGATCAATGTGGGAGATATGTCAAGATGTGTGTTTGTTTTGAGGACGGCTCTCTGGAGAGTCTTAGCAAAGAGGTCACAGGGATAATCAGAGCAATTCTCAGAGACACTGAGAACAAGCTCGACAGTTCCCTCCTGGCACTTTCCCTGTAGGAGATACCGCAAGACGTTTCTGTAGATTGGGCACAGCTCTCTGCAGGGTGTTAGCAGAGACTTTCCCGGGACAGTGAAACCCTATGTCAGAGACACTGAGAAGAAGCCCCAGTGTTCCCTCCAGGCACTTTCAGTGTGGGTGCCTTCTCCACGTGGTTCCTGGTTTCCCTGCAGCGCTGAAGAGAATGTTAGCAAAGAGGTAACCGGGACAGTGAAAACAGTACTCAAAGACAGGGAGAGCAAGCTCTCTCTTGGCACTTTGGATGTGGGACATCCAGCGAGATGTTTGCTGCTTTTGCGTTTGGCTGTTGGGAGATTTACAGCACAAAGATATCTAGTTGATTTGAAGCAGTTCCGAGAAAGTCTAAACATAATCGCCACTTCTCCCTCCTGGCACTTTCCATGTGGGAGATATAGCAGGATGTATATTGGTTTTGAGGACAACTCAATGGACAGTGTAGGGAGAAAAGTTCCTGGCTCCTTGAATGCCGTTCCTGGAGACACTGCGATCAATGTGGGAGATATGTCAAGATGTGTGTTTGTTTTGAGGACGGCTCTCTGGAGAGTCTTAGCAAAGAGGTCACAGGGATAATCAGAGCAATTCTCAGAGACACTGAGAACAAGCTCGACAGTTCCTCCTGGCACTTTCCCTGTAGGAGATACCGCAAGACGTTTCTGTAGATTGGGCACAGCGCTCTGCAGGGTGTTAGCAGAGACTTTCCCGGGACAGTGAAACCCTATGTCAGAGACACTGAGAAGAAGCCCCAGTGTTCCCTCCAGGCACTTTCAGTGTGGGTGCCTTCTCCACGTGGTTCCTGGTTTCCCTGCAGCGCTGAAGAGAATGTTAGCAAAGAGGTAACCGGGACAGTGAAAACAGTACTCAAAGAGAGGGAGAGCAAGCTCTCTCTTGGCACTTTGGATGTGGGACATCCAGCGAGATGTTTGCTGCTTTTGCGTTTGGCTGTTGGGAGATTTACAGCACAAAGATATCTAGTTGATTTGAAGCAGTTCCGAGAAAGTCTAAACATAATCGCCACTTCTCCCTCCTGGCACTTTCCATGTGGGAGATATAGCAGGATGTATATTGGTTTTGAGGACAACTCAATGGAGAGTGTAGGGAGAAAAGTTCCTGGCTCCTTGAATGCCGTTCCTGGAGACACTGCGATCAATGTGGGAGATATGTCAAGATGTGTGTTTGTTTTGAGGACGGCTCTCTGGAGAGTCTTAGCAAAGAGGTCACAGGGATAATCAGAGCAATTCTCAGAGACACTGAGAACAAGCTCGACAATTCCCTCCTGGCACTTTCCCTGTAGGAGATACCGCAAGACGTTTCTGTAGATTGGGCACAGCGCTCTGCAGGGTGTTAGCAGAGACTTTCCCGGGACAGTGAAACCCTATGTCAGAGACACTGAGAAGAAGCCCCAGTGTTCCCTCCAGGCACTTTCAGTGTGGGTGCCTTCTCCACGTGGTTCCTGGTTTCCCTGCAGCGCTGAAGAGAATGTTAGCAAAGAGGTAACCGGGACAGTGAAAACAGGACTCAAAGACAGGGAGAGCAAGCTCTCTCTTGGCACTTTGGATGTGGGACATCCAGCGAGATGTTTGCTGCTTTTGCGTTTGGCTGTTGGGAGATTTACAGCACAAAGATATCTAGTTGATTTGAAGCAGTTCCGAGAAAGTCTAAACATAATCGCCACTTCTCCCTCCTGGCACTTTCCATGTGGGAGATATAGCAGGATGTATATTGGTTTTGAGGACAACTCAATGGAGAGTGTAGGGAGAAAAGTTCCTGGCTCCTTGAATGCCGTTCCTGGAGACACTGCGATCAATGTGGGAGATATGTCAAGATGTGTGTTTGTTTTGAGGACGGCTCTCTGGAGAGTCTTAGCAAAGAGGTCACAGGGATAATCAGAGCAATTCTCAGAGACACTGAGAACAAGCTCGACAGTTCCTCCTGGCACTTTCCCTGTAGGAGATACCGCAAGACGTTTCTGTAGATTGGGCACAGCGCTCTGCAGGGTGTTAGCAGAGACTTTCCCGGGACAGTGAAACCCTATGTCAGAGACACTGAGAAGAAGCCCCAGTGTTCCCTCCAGGCACTTTCAGTGTGGGTGCCTTCTCCACGTGGTTCCTGGTTTCCCTGCAGCGCTGAAGAGAATGTTAGCAAAGAGGTAACCGGGACAGTGAAAACAGTACTCAAAGAGAGGGAGAGCAAGCTCTCTCTTGGCACTTTGGATGTGGGACATCCAGCGAGATGTTTGCTGCTTTTGCGTTTGGCTGTTGGGAGATTTACAGCACAAAGATATCTAGTTGATTTGAAGCAGTTCCGAGAAAGTCTAAACATAATCGCCACTTCTCCCTCCTGGCACTTTCCATGTGGGAGATATAGCAGGATGTATATTGGTTTTGAGGACAACTCAATGGAGAGTGTAGGGAGAAAAGTTCCTGGCTCCTTGAATGCCGTTCCTGGAGACACTGCGATCAATGTGGGAGATATGTCAAGATGTGTGTTGGTTTTGAGGACGGCTCTCTGGAGAGTCTTAGCAAAGAGGTCACAGGGATAATCAGAGCAATTCTCAGAGACACTGAGAACAAGCTCGACAGTTCCTCCCGGCACTTTCCCTGTAGGAGATACCGCAAGACGTTTCTGTAGATTGGGCACAGCGCTCTGCAGGGTGTTAGCAGAGACTTTCCCGGGACAGTGAAACCCTATGTCAGAGACACTGAGAAGAAGCCCCAGTGTTCCCTCCAGGCACTTTCAGTGTGGGTGCCTTCTCCACGTGGTTCCTGGTTTCCCTGCAGCGCTGAAGAGAATGTTAGCAAAGAGGTAACCGGGACAGTGAAAACAGTACTCAAAGACAGGGAGAGCAAGCTCTCTCTTGGCACTTTGGATGTGGGACATCCAGCGAGATGTTTGCTGCTTTTGCGTTTGGCTGTTGGGAGATTTACAGCACAAAGATATCTAGTTGATTTGAAGCAGTTCCGAGAAAGTCTAAACATAATCGCCACTTCTCCCTCCTGGCACTTTCCATGTGGGAGATATAGCAGGATGTATATTGGTTTTGAGGACAACTCAATGGAGAGTGTAGGGAGAAAAGTTCCTGGCTCCTTGAATGCCGTTCCTGGAGACACTGCGATCAATGTGGGAGATATGTCAAGATGTGTGTTTGTTTTGAGGACGGCTCTCTGGAGAGTCTTAGCAAAGAGGTCACAGGGATAATCAGAGCAATTCTCAGAGACACTGAGAACAAGCTCGACAGTTCCTCCTGGCACTTTCCCTGTAGGAGATACCGCAAGACGTTTCTGTAGATTGGGCACAGCGCTCTGCAGGGTGTTAGCAGAGACTTTCCCGGGACAGTGAAACCCTATGTCAGAGACACTGAGAAGAAGCCCCAGTGTTCCCTCCAGGCACTTTCAGTGTGGGTGCCTTCTCCACGTGGTTCCTGGTTTCCCTGCAGCGCTGAAGAGAATGTTAGCAAAGAGGTAACCGGGACAGCGAAAAGAGTACTCAAAGACAGGGAGAGCAAGCTCTCTCTTGGCACTTTGGATGTGGGACATCCAGCGAGATGTTTGCTGCTTTTGCGTTTGGCTGTTGGGAGATTTACAGCACAAAGATATCTAGTTGATTTGAAGCAGTTCCGAGAAAGTCTAAACATAATCGCCACTTCTCCCTCCTGGCACTTTCCATGTGGGAGATATAGCAGGATGTATATTGGTTTTGAGGACAACTCAATGGACAGTGTAGGGAGAAAAGTTCCTGGCTCCTTGAATGCCGTTCCTGGAGACACTGCGATCAATGTGGGAGATATGTCAAGATGTGTGTTTGTTTTGAGGACGGCTCTCTGGAGAGTCTTAGCAAAGAGGTCACAGGGATAATCAGAGCAATTCTCAGAGACACTGAGAACAAGCTCGACAATTCCCTCCTGGCACTTTCCCTGTAGGAGATACCGCAAGACGTTTCTGTAGATTGGGCACAGCGCTCTGCAGGGTGTTAGCAGAGACTTTCCCGGGACAGTGAAACCCTATGTCAGAGACACTGAGAAGAAGCCCCAGTGTTCCCTCCAGGCACTTTCAGTGTGGGTGCCTTCTCCACGTGGTTCCTGGTTTCCCTGCAGCGCTGAAGAGAATGTTAGCAAAGAGGTAACCGGGACAGTGAAAACAGTACTCAAAGACAGGGAGAGCAAGCTCTCTCTTGGCACTTTGGATGTGGGACATCCAGCGAGATGTTTGCTGCTTTTGCGTTTGGCTGTTGGGAGATTTACAGCACAAAGATATCTAGTTGATTTGAAGCAGTTCCGAGAAAGTCTAAACATAATCGCCACTTCTCCCTCCTGGCACTTTCCATGTGGGAGATATAGCAGGATGTATATTGGTTTTGAGGACAACTCAATGGAGAGTGTAGGGAGAAAAGTTCCTGGCTCCTTGAATGCCGTTCCTGGAGACACTGCGATCAATGTGGGAGATATGTCAAGATGTGTGTTTGTTTTGAGGACGGCTCTCTGGAGAGTCTTAGCAAAGAGGTCACAGGGATAATCAGAGCAATTCTCAGAGACACTGAGAACAAGCTCGACAGTTCCCTCCTGGCACTTTCCCTGTAGGAGATACCGCAAGACGTTTCTGTAGATTGGGCACAGCGCTCTGCAGGGTGTTAGCAGAGACTTTCCCGGGACAGTGAAACCCTATGTCAGAGACACTGAGAAGAAGCCCCAGTGTTCCCTCCAGGCACTTTCAGTGTGGGTGCCTTCTCCACGTGGTTCCTGGTTTCCCTGCAGCGCTGAAGAGAATGTTAGCAAAGAGGTAACCGGGACAGTGAAAACAGTACTCAAAGAGAGGGAGAGCAAGCTCTCTCTTGGCACTTTGGATGTGGGACATGCAGCGAGATGTTTGCTGCTTTTGCGTTTGGCTGTTGGGAGATTTACAGCACAAAGATATCTAGTTGATTTGAAGCAGTTCCGAGAAAGTCTAAACATAATCGCCACTTCTCCCTCCTGGCACTTTCCATGTGGGAGATATAGCAGGATGTATATTGGTTTTGAGGACAACTCAATGGAGAGTGTAGGGAGAAAAGTTCCTGGCTCCTTGAATGCCGTTCCTGGAGACACTGCGATCAATGTGGGAGATATGTCAAGATGTGTGTTTGTTTTGAGGACGGCTCTCTGGAGAGTCTTAGCAAAGAGGTCACAGGGATAATCAGAGCAATTCTCAGAGACACTGAGAACAAGCTCGACAATTCCCTCCTGGCACTTTCCCTGTAGGAGATACCGCAAGACGTTTCTGTAGATTGGGCACAGCGCTCTGCAGGGTGTTAGCAGAGACTTTCCCGGGACAGTGAAACCCTATGTCAGAGACACTGAGAAGAAGCCCCAGTGTTCCCTCCAGGCACTTTCAGTGTGGGTGCCTTCTCCACGTGGTTCCTGGTTTCCCTGCAGCGCTGAAGAGAATGTTAGCAAAGAGGTAACCGGGACAGTGAAAACAGGACTCAAAGACAGGGAGAGCAAGCTCTCTCTTGGCACTTTGGATGTGGGACATACAGCGAGATGTTTGCTGCTTTTGCGTTTGGCTGTTGGGAGATTTACAGCACAAAGATATCTAGTTGATTTGAAGCAGTTCCGAGAAAGTCTAAACATAATGGCCACTTCTCCCTCCTGGCACTTTCCATGTGGGAGATATAGCAGGATGTATATTGGTTTTGAGGACAACTCAATGGACAGTGTAGGGAGAAAAGTTCCTGGCTCCTTGAATGCCGTTCCTGGAGACACTGCGATCAATGTGGGAGATATGTCAAGATGTGTGTTTGTTTTGAGGACGGCTCTCTGGAGAGTCTTAGCAAAGAGGTCACAGGGATAATCAGAGCAATTCTCAGAGACACTGAGAACAAGCTCGACAGTTCCTCCTGGCACTTTCCCTGTAGGAGATACCGCAAGACGTTTCTGTAGATTGGGCACAGCGCTCTGCAGGGTGTTAGCAGAGACTTTCTTGGGACAGTGAAACCCTATGTCAGAGACACTGAGAAGAAGCCCCAGTGTTCCCTCCAGGCACTTTCAGTGTGGGTGCCTTCTCCACGTGGTTCCTGGTTTCCCTGCAGCGCTGAAGAGAATGTTAGCAAAGAGGTAACCGGGACAGTGAAAACAGTACTCAAAGACAGGGAGAGCAAGCTCTCTCTTGGCACTTTGGATGTGGGACATACAGCGAGATGTTTGCTGCTTTTGCGTTTGGCTGTTGGGAGATTTACAGCACAAAGATATCTAGTTGATTTGAAGCAGTTCCGAGAAAGTCTAAACATAATCGCCACTTCTCCCTCCTGGCACTTTCCATGTGGGAGATATAGCAGGATGTATATTGGTTTTGAGGACAACTCAATGGACAGTGTAGGGAGAAAAGTTCCTGGCTCCTTGAATGCCGTTCCTGGAGACACTGCGATCAATGTGGGAGATATGTCAAGATGTGTGTTGGTTTTGAGGACGGCTCTCTGGAGAGTCTTAGCAAAGAGGTCACAGGGATAATCAGAGCAATTCTCAGAGACACTGAGAACAAGCTCGACAGTTCCTCCCGGCACTTTCCCTGTAGGAGATACCGCAAGACGTTTCTGTAGATTGGGCACAGCGCTCTGCAGGGTGTTAGCAGAGACTTTCCCGGGACAGTGAAACCCTATGTCAGAGACACTGAGAAGAAGCCCCAGTGTTCCCTCCAGGCACTTTCAGTGTGGGTGCCTTCTCCACGTGGTTCCTGGTTTCCCTGCAGCGCTGAAGAGAATGTTAGCAAAGAGGTAACCAGGACAGTGAAAACAGTACTCAAAGACAGGGAGAGCAAGCTCTCTCTTGGCACTTTGGATGTGGGACATCCAGCGAGATGTTTGCTGCTTTTGCGTTTGGCTGTTGGGAGATTTACAGCACAAAGATATCTAGTTGATTTGAAGCAGTTCCGAGAAAGTCTAAACATAATCGCCACTTCTCCCTCCTGGCACTTTCCATGTGGGAGATATAGCAGGATGTATATTGGTTTTGAGGACAACTCAATGGAGAGTGTAGGGAGAAAAGTTCCTGGCTCCTTGAATGCCGTTCCTGGAGACACTGCGATCAATGTGGGAGATATGTCAAGATGTGTGTTTGTTTTGAGGACGGCTCTCTGGAGAGTCTTAGCAAAGAGGTCACAGGGATAATCAGAGCAATTCTCAGAGACACTGAGAACAAGCTCGACAGTTCCTCCTGGCACTTTCCCTGTAGGAGATACCGCAAGACGTTTCTGTAGATTGGGCACAGCGCTCTGCAGGGTGTTAGCAGAGACTTTCCCGGGACAGTGAAACCCTATGTCAGAGACACTGAGAAGAAGCCCCAGTGTTCCCTCCAGGCACTTTCAGTGTGGGTGCCTTCTCCACGTGGTTCCTGGTTTCCCTGCAGCGCTGAAGAGAATGTTAGCAAAGAGGTAACCGGGACAGTGAAAACAGTACTCAAAGACAGGGAGAGCAAGCTCTCTCTTGGCACTTTGGATGTGGGACATCCAGCGAGATGTTTGCTGCTTTTGCGTTTGGCTGTTGGGAGATTTACAGCACAAAGATATCTAGTTGATTTGAAGCAGTTCCGAGAAAGTCTAAACATAATCGCCACTTCTCCCTCCTGGCACTTTCCATGTGGGAGATATAGCAGGATGTATATTGGTTTTGAGGACAACTCAATGGACAGTGTAGGGAGAAAAGTTCCTGGCTCCTTGAATGCCGTTCCTGGAGACACTGCGATCAATGTGGGAGATATGTCAAGATGTGTGTTTGTTTTGAGGACGGCTCTCTGGAGAGTCTTAGCAAAGAGGTCACAGGGATAATCAGAGCAATTCTCAGAGACACTGAGAACAAGCTCGACAATTCCCTCCTGGCACTTTCCCTGTAGGAGATACCGCAAGACGTTTCTGTAGATTGGGCACAGCGCTCTGCAGGGTGTTAGCAGAGACTTTCCCGGGACAGTGAAACCCTATGTCAGAGACACTGAGAAGAAGCCCCAGTGTTCCCTCCAGGCACTTTCAGTGTGGGTGCCTTCTCCACGTGGTTCCTGGTTTCCCTGCAGCGCTGAAGAGAATGTTAGCAAAGAGGTAACCGGGACAGTGAAAACAGTACTCAAAGAGAGGGAGAGCAAGCTCTCTCTTGGCACTTTGGATGTGGGACATCCAGCGAGATGTTTGCTGCTTTTGCGTTTGGCTGTTGGGAGATTTACAGCACAAAGATATCTAGTTGATTTGAAGCAGTTCCGAGAAAGTCTAAACATAATCGCCACTTCTCCCTCCTGGCACTTTCCATGTGGGAGATATAGCAGGATGTATATTGGTTTTGAGGACAACTCAATGGAGAGTGTAGGGAGAAAAGTTCCTGGCTCCTTGAATGCCGTTCCTGGAGACACTGCGATCAATGTGGGAGATATGTCAAGATGTGTGTTTGTTTTGAGGACGGCTCTCTGGAGAGTCTTAGCAAAGAGGTCACAGGGATAATCAGAGCAATTCTCAGAGACACTGAGAACAAGCTCGACAGTTCCCTCCTGGCACTTTCCCTGTAGGAGATACCGCAAGACGTTTCTGTAGATTGGGCACAGCGCTCTGCAGGGTGTTAGCAGAGACTTTCCCGGGACAGTGAAACCCTATGTCAGAGACACTGAGAAGAAGCCCCAGTGTTCCCTCCAGGCACTTTCAGTGTGGGTGCCTTCTCCACGTGGTTCCTGGTTTCCCTGCAGCGCTGAAGAGAATGTTAGCAAAGAGGTAACCGGGACAGTGAAAACAGTACTCAAAGACAGGGAGAGCAAGCTCTCTCTTGGCACTTTGGATGTGGGACATCCAGCGAGATGTTTGCTGCTTTTGCGTTTGGCTGTTGGGAGATTTACAGCACAAAGATATCTAGTTGATTTGAAGCAGTTCCGAGAAAGTCTAAACATAATCGCCACTTCTCCCTCCTGGCACTTTCCATGTGGGAGATATAGCAGGATGTATATTGGTTTTGAGGACAACTCAATGGAGAGTGTAGGGAGAAAAGTTCCTGGCTCCTTGAATGCCGTTCCTGGAGACACTGCGATCAATGTGGGAGATATGTCAAGATGTGTGTTTGTTTTGAGGACGGCTCTCTGGAGAGTCTTAGCAAAGAGGTCACAGGGATAATCAGAGCAATTCTCAGAGACACTGAGAACAAGCTCGACAGTTCCCTCCTGGCACTTTCCCTGTAGGAGATACCGCAAGACGTTTCTGTAGATTGGGCACAGCGCTCTGCAGGGTGTTAGCAGAGACTTTCCCGGGACAGTGAAACCCTATGTCAGAGACACTGAGAAGAAGCCCCAGTGTTCCCTCCAGGCACTTTCAGTGTGGGTGCCTTCTCCACGTGGTTCCTGGTTTCCCTGCAGCGCTGAAGAGAATGTTAGCAAAGAGGTAACCGGGACAGTGAAAACAGGACTCAAAGACAGGGAGAGCAAGCTCTCTCTTGGCACTTTGGATGTGGGACATACAGCGAGATGTTTGCTGCTTTTGCGTTTGGCTGTTGGGAGATTTACAGCACAAAGATATCTAGTTGATTTGAAGCAGTTCCGAGAAAGTCTAAACATAATCGCCACTTCTCCCTCCTGGCACTTTCCATGTGGGAGATATAGCAGGATGTATATTGGTTTTGAGGACAACTCAATGGACAGTGTAGGGAGAAAAGTTCCTGGCTCCTTGAATGCCGTTCCTGGAGACACTGCGATCAATGTGGGAGATATGTCAAGATGTGTGTTTGTTTTGAGGACGGCTCTCTGGAGAGTCTTAGCAAAGAGGTCACAGGGATAATCAGAGCAATTCTCAGAGACACTGAGAACAAGCTCGACAGTTCCCTCCTGGCACTTTCCCTGTAGGAGATACCGCAAGACGTTTCTGTAGATTGGGCACAGCGCTCTGCAGGGTGTTAGCAGAGACTTTCCCGGGACAGTGAAACCCTATGTCAGAGACACTGAGAAGAAGCCCCAGTGTTCCCTCCAGGCACTTTCAGTGTGGGTGCCTTCTCCACGTGGTTCCTGGTTTCCCTGCAGCGCTGAAGAGAATGTTAGCAAAGAGGTAACCGGGACAGTGAAAACAGTACTCAAAGACAGGGAGAGCAAGCTCTCTCTTGGCACTTTGGATGTGGGACATCCAGCGAGATGTTTGCTGCTTTTGCGTTTGGCTGTTGGGAGATTTACAGCACAAAGATATCTAGTTGATTTGAAGCAGTTCCGAGAAAGTCTAAACATAATCGCCACTTCTCCCTCCTGGCACTTTCCATGTGGGAGATATAGCAGGATGTATATTGGTTTTGAGGACAACTCAATGGACAGTGTAGGGAGAAAAGTTCCTGGCTCCTTGAATGCCGTTCCTGGAGACACTGCGATCAATGTGGGAGATATGTCAAGATGTGTGTTTGTTTTGAGGACGGCTCTCTGGAGAGTCTTAGCAAAGAGGTCACAGGGATAATCAGAGCAATTCTCAGAGACACTGAGAACAAGCTCGACAGTTCCTCCTGGCACTTTCCCTGTAGGAGATACCGCAAGACGTTTCTGTAGATTGGGCACAGCGCTCTGCAGGGTGTTAGCAGAGACTTTCCCGGGACAGTGAAACCCTATGTCAGAGACACTGAGAAGAAGCCCCAGTGTTCCCTCCAGGCACTTTCAGTGTGGGTGCCTTCTCCACGTGGTTCCTGGTTTCCCTGCAGCGCTGAAGAGAATGTTAGCAAAGAGGTAACCGGGACAGTGAAAACAGGACTCAAAGACAGGGAGAGCAAGCTCTCTCTTGGCACTTTGGATGTGGGACATACAGCGAGATGTTTGCTGCTTTTGCGTTTGGCTGTTGGGAGATTTACAGCACAAAGATATCTAGTTGATTTGAAGCAGTTCCGAGAAAGTCTAAACATAATCGCCACTTCTCCCTCCTGGCACTTTCCATGTGGGAGATATAGCAGGATGTATATTGGTTTTGAGGACAACTCAATGGACAGTGTAGGGAGAAAAGTTCCTGGCTCCTTGAATGCCGTTCCTGGAGACACTGCGATCAATGTGGGAGATATGTCAAGATGTGTGTTTGTTTTGAGGACGGCTCTCTGGAGAGTCTTAGCAAAGAGGTCACAGGGATAATCAGAGCAATTCTCAGAGACACTGAGAACAAGCTCGACAGTTCCCTCCTGGCACTTTCCCTGTAGGAGATACCGCAAGACGTTTCTGTAGATTGGGCACAGCGCTCTGCAGGGTGTTAGCAGAGACTTTCCCGGGACAGTGAAACCCTATGTCAGAGACACTGAGAAGAAGCCCCAGTGTTCCCTCCAGGCACTTTCAGTGTGGGTGCCTTCTCCACGTGGTTCCTGGTTTCCCTGCAGCGCTGAAGAGAATGTTAGCAAAGAGGTAACCGGGACAGTGAAAACAGTACTCAAAGACAGGGAGAGCAAGCTCTCTCTTGGCACTTTGGATGTGGGACATCCAGCGAGATGTTTGCTGCTTTTGCGTTTGGCTGTTGGGAGATTTACAGCACAAAGATATCTAGTTGATTTGAAGCAGTTCCGAGAAAGTCTAAACATAATGGCCACTTCTCCCTCCTGGCACTTTCCATGTGGGAGATATAGCAGGATGTATATTGGTTTTGAGGACAACTCAATGGACAGTGTAGGGAGAAAAGTTCCTGGCTCCTTGAATGCCGTTCCTGGAGACACTGCGATCAATGTGGGAGATATGTCAAGATGTGTGTTTGTTTTGAGGACGGCTCTCTGGAGAGTCTTAGCAAAGAGGTCACAGGGATAATCAGAGCAATTCTCAGAGACACTGAGAACAAGCTCGACAGTTCCTCCTGGCACTTTCCCTGTAGGAGATACCGCAAGACGTTTCTGTAGATTGGGCACAGCGCTCTGCAGGGTGTTAGCAGAGACTTTCCCGGGACAGTGAAACCCTATGTCAGAGACACTGAGAAGAAGCCCCAGTGTTCCCTCCAGGCACTTTCAGTGTGGGTGCCTTCTCCACGTGGTTCCTGGTTTCCCTGCAGCGCTGAAGAGAATGTTAGCAAAGAGGTAACCGGGACAGTGAAAACAGTACTCAAAGACAGGGAGAGCAAGCTCTCTCTTGGCACTTTGGATGTGGGACATCCAGCGAGATGTTTGCTGCTTTTGCGTTTGGCTGTTGGGAGATTTACAGCACAAAGATATCTAGTTGATTTGAAGCAGTTCCGAGAAAGTCTAAACATAATCGCCACTTCTCCCTCCTGGCACTTTCCATGTGGGAGATATAGCAGGATGTATATTGGTTTTGAGGACAACTCAATGGAGAGTGTAGGGAGAAAAGTTCCTGGCTCCTTGAATGCCGTTCCTGGAGACACTGCGATCAATGTGGGAGATATGTCAAGATGTGTGTTTGTTTTGAGGACGGCTCTCTGGAGAGTCTTAGCAAAGAGGTCACAGGGATAATCAGAGCAATTCTCAGAGACACTGAGAACAAGCTCGACAATTCCCTCCTGGCACTTTCCCTGTAGGAGATACCGCAAGACGTTTCTGTAGATTGGGCACAGCGCTCTGCAGGGTGTTAGCAGAGACTTTCCCGGGACAGTGAAACCCTATGTCAGAGACACTGAGAAGAAGCCCCAGTGTTCCCTCCAGGCACTTTCAGTGTGGGTGCCTTCTCCACGTGGTTCCTGGTTTCCCTGCAGCGCTGAAGAGAATGTTAGCAAAGAGGTAACCGGGACAGTGAAAACAGTACTCAAAGACAGGGAGAGCAAGCTCTCTCTTGGCACTTTGGATGTGGGACATACAGCGAGATGTTTGCTGCTTTTGCGTTTGGCTGTTGGGAGATTTACAGCACAAAGATATCTAGTTGATTTGAAGCAGTTCCGAGAAAGTCTAAACATAATCGCCACTTCTCCCTCCTGGCACTTTCCATGTGGGAGATATAGCAGGATGTATATTGGTTTTGAGGACAACTCAATGGAGAGTGTAGGGAGAAAAGTTCCTGGCTCCTTGAATGCCGTTCCTGGAGACACTGCGATCAATGTGGGAGATATGTCAAGATGTGTGTTGGTTTTGAGGACGGCTCTCTGGAGAGTCTTAGCAAAGAGGTCACAGGGATAATCAGAGCAATTCTCAGAGACACTGAGAACAAGCTCGACAGTTCCCTCCTGGCACTTTCCCTGTAGGAGATACCGCAAGACGTTTCTGTAGATTGGGCACAGCGCTCTGCAGGGTGTTAGCAGAGACTTTCCCGGGACAGTGAAACCCTATGTCAGAGACACTGAGAAGAAGCCCCAGTGTTCCCTCCAGGCACTTTCAGTGTGGGTGCCTTCTCCACGTGGTTCCTGGTTTCCCTGCAGCGCTGAAGAGAATGTTAGCAAAGAGGTAACCGGGACAGTGAAAACAGGACTCAAAGACAGGGAGAGCAAGCTCTCTCTTGGCACTTTGGATGTGGGACATACAGCGAGATGTTTGCTGCTTTTGCGTTTGGCTGTTGGGAGATTTACAGCACAAAGATATCTAGTTGATTTGAAGCAGTTCCGAGAAAGTCTAAACATAATCGCCACTTCTCCCTCCTGGCACTTTCCATGTGGGAGATATAGCAGGATGTATATTGGTTTTGAGGACAACTCAATGGACAGTGTAGGGAGAAAAGTTCCTGGCTCCTTGAATGCCGTTCCTGGAGACACTGCGATCAATGTGGGAGATATGTCAAGATGTGTGTTTGTTTTGAGGACGGCTCTCTGGAGAGTCTTAGCAAAGAGGTCACAGGGATAATCAGAGCAATTCTCAGAGACACTGAGAACAAGCTCGACAGTTCCCTCCTGGCACTTTCCCTGTAGGAGATACCGCAAGACGTTTCTGTAGATTGGGCACAGCTCTCTGCAGGGTGTTAGCAGAGACTTTCCCGGGACAGTGAAACCCTATGTCAGAGACACTGAGAAGAAGCCCCAATGTTCCCTCCAGGCACTTTCAGTGTGGGTGCCTTCTCCACGTGGTTCCTGGTTTCCCTGCAGCGCTGAAGAGAATGTTAGCAAAGAGGTAACCGGGACAGTGAAAACAGTACTCAAAGAGAGGGAGAGCAAGCTCTCTCTTGGCACTTTGGATGTGGGACATCCAGCGAGATGTTTGCTGCTTTTGCGTTTGGCTGTTGGGAGATTTACAGCACAAAGATATCTAGTTGATTTGAAGCAGTTCCGAGAAAGTCTAAACATAATCGCCACTTCTCCCTCCTGGCACTTTCCATGTGGGAGATATAGCAGGATGTATATTGGTTTTGAGGACAACTCAATGGACAGTGTAGGGAGAAAAGTTCCTGGCTCCTTGAATGCCGTTCCTGGAGACACTGCGATCAATGTGGGAGATATGTCAAGATGTGTGTTTGTTTTGAGGACGGCTCTCTGGAGAGTCTTAGCAAAGAGGTCACAGGGATAATCAGAGCAATTCTCAGAGACACTGAGAACAAGCTCGACAATTCCCTCCTGGCACTTTCCCTGTAGGAGATACCGCAAGACGTTTCTGTAGATTGGGCACAGCGCTCTGCAGGGTGTTAGCAGAGACTTTCCCGGGACAGTGAAACCCTATGTCAGAGACACTGAGAAGAAGCCCCAGTGTTCCCTCCAGGCACTTTCAGTGTGGGTGCCTTCTCCACGTGGTTCCTGGTTTCCCTGCAGCGCTGAAGAGAATGTTAGCAAAGAGGTAACCGGGACAGTGAAAACAGTACTCAAAGAGAGGGAGAGCAAGCTCTCTCTTGGCACTTTGGATGTGGGACATCCAGCGAGATGTTTGCTGCTTTTGCGTTTGGCTGTTGGGAGATTTACAGCACAAAGATATCTAGTTGATTTGAAGCAGTTCCGAGAAAGTCTAAACATAATCGCCACTTCTCCCTCCTGGCACTTTCCATGTGGGAGATATAGCAGGATGTATATTGGTTTTGAGGAAAACTCAATGGACAGTGTAGGGAGAAAAGTTCCTGGCTCCTTGAATGCCGTTCCTGGAGACACTGCGATCAATGTGGGAGATATGTCAAGATGTGTGTTTGTTTTGAGGACGGCTCTCTGGAGAGTCTTAGCAAAGAGGTCACAGGGATAATCAGAGCAATTCTCAGAGACACTGAGAACAAGCTCGACAATTCCCTCCTGGCACTTTCCCTGTAGGAGATACCGCAAGACGTTTCTGTAGATTGGGCACAGCGCTCTGCAGGGTGTTAGCAGAGACTTTCCCGGGACAGTGAAACCCTATGTCAGAGACACTGAGAAGAAGCCCCAGTGTTCCCTCCAGGCACTTTCAGTGTGGGTGCCTTCTCCACGTGGTTCCTGGTTTCCCTGCAGCGCTGAAGAGAATGTTAGCAAAGAGGTAACCGGGACAGTGAAAACAGTACTCAAAGAGAGGGAGAGCAAGCTCTCTCTTGGCACTTTGGATGTGGGACATGCAGCGAGATGTTTGCTGCTTTTGCGTTTGGCTGTTGGGAGATTTACAGCACAAAGATATCTAGTTGATTTGAAGCAGTTCCGAGAAAGTCTAAACATAATCGCCACTTCTCCCTCCTGGCACTTTCCATGTGGGAGATATAGCAGGATGTATATTGGTTTTGAGGACAACTCAATGGACAGTGTAGGGAGAAAAGTTCCTGGCTCCTTGAATGCCGTTCCTGGAGACACTGCGATCAATGTGGGAGATATGTCAAGATGTGTGTTTGTTTTGAGGACGGCTCTCTGGAGAGTCTTAGCAAAGAGGTCACAGGGATAATCAGAGCAATTCTCAGAGACACTGAGAACAAGCTCGACAGTTCCTCCTGGCACTTTCCCTGTAGGAGATACCGCAAGACGTTTCTGTAGATTGGGCACAGCGCTCTGCAGGGTGTTAGCAGAGACTTTCCCGGGACAGTGAAACCCTATGTCAGAGACACTGAGAAGAAGCCCCAGTGTTCCCTCCAGGCACTTTCAGTGTGGGTGCCTTCTCCACGTGGTTCCTGGTTTCCCTGCAGCGCTGAAGAGAATGTTAGCAAAGAGGTAACCGGGACAGTGAAAACAGGACTCAAAGACAGGGAGAGCAAGCTCTCTCTTGGCACTTTGGATGTGGGACATCCAGCGAGATGTTTGCTGCTTTTGCGTTTGGCTGTTGGGAGATTTACAGCACAAAGATATCTAGTTGATTTGAAGCAGTTCCGAGAAAGTCTAAACATAATCGCCACTTCTCCCTCCTGGCACTTTCCATGTGGGAGATATAGCAGGATGTATATTGGTTTTGAGGACAACTCAATGGAGAGTGTAGGGAGAAAAGTTCCTGGCTCCTTGAATGCCGTTCCTGGAGACACTGCGATCAATGTGGGAGATATGTCAAGATGTGTGTTTGTTTTGAGGACGGCTCTCTGGAGAGTCTTAGCAAAGAGGTCACAGGGATAATCAGAGCAATTCTCAGAGACACTGAGAACAAGCTCGACAATTCCCTCCTGGCACTTTCCCTGTAGGAGATACCGCAAGACGTTTCTGTAGATTGGGCACAGCGCTCTGCAGGGTGTTAGCAGAGACTTTCCCGGGACAGTGAAACCCTATGTCAGAGACACTGAGAAGAAGCCCCAGTGTTCCCTCCAGGCACTTTCAGTGTGGGTGCCTTCTCCACGTGGTTCCTGGTTTCCCTGCAGCGCTGAAGAGAATGTTAGCAAAGAGGTAACCGGGACAGTGAAAACAGTACTCAAAGAGAGGGAGAGCAAGCTCTCTCTTGGCACTTTGGATGTGGGACATCCAGCGAGATGTTTGCTGCTTTTGCGTTTGGCTGTTGGGAGATTTACAGCACAAAGATATCTAGTTGATTTGAAGCAGTTCCGAGAAAGTCTAAACATAATCGCCACTTCTCCCTCCTGGCACTTTCCATGTGGGAGATATAGCAGGATGTATATTGGTTTTGAGGACAACTCAATGGAGAGTGTAGGGAGAAAAGTTCCTGGCTCCTTGAATGCCGTTCCTGGAGACACTGCGATCAATGTGGGAGATATGTCAAGATGTGTGTTGGTTTTGAGGACGGCTCTCTGGAGAGTCTTAGCAAAGAGGTCACAGGGATAATCAGAGCAATTCTCAGAGACACTGAGAACAAGCTCGACAGTTCCCTCCTGGCACTTTCCCTGTAGGAGATACCGCAAGACGTTTCTGTAGATTGGGCACAGCGCTCTGCAGGGTGTTAGCAGAGACTTTCCCGGGACAGTGAAACCCTATGTCAGAGACACTGAGAAGAAGCCCCAGTGTTCCCTCCAGGCACTTTCAGTGTGGGTGCCTTCTCCACGTGGTTCCTGGTTTCCCTGCAGCGCTGAAGAGAATGTTAGCAAAGAGGTAACCGGGACAGTGAAAACAGGACTCAAAGACAGGGAGAGCAAGCTCTCTCTTGGCACTTTGGATGTGGGACATGCAGCGAGATGTTTGCTGCTTTTGCGTTTGGCTGTTGGGAGATTTACAGCACAAAGATATCTAGTTGATTTGAAGCAGTTCCGAGAAAGTCTAAACATAATCGCCACTTCTCCCTCCTGGCACTTTCCATGTGGGAGATATAGCAGGATGTATATTGGTTTTGAGGACAACTCAATGGACAGTGTAGGGAGAAAAGTTCCTGGCTCCTTGAATGCCGTTCCTGGAGACACTGCGATCAATGTGGGAGATATGTCAAGATGTGTGTTTGTTTTGAGGACGGCTCTCTGGAGAGTCTTAGCAAAGAGGTCACAGGGATAATCAGAGCAATTCTCAGAGACACTGAGAACAAGCTCGACAATTCCCTCCTGGCACTTTCCCTGTAGGAGATACCGCAAGACGTTTCTGTAGATTGGGCACAGCGCTCTGCAGGGTGTTAGCAGAGACTTTCCCGGGACAGTGAAACCCTATGTCAGAGACACTGAGAAGAAGCCCCAGTGTTCCCTCCAGGCACTTTCAGTGTGGGTGCCTTCTCCACGTGGTTCCTGGTTTCCCTGCAGCGCTGAAGAGAATGTTAGCAAAGAGGTAACCGGGACAGTGAAAACAGTACTCAAAGACAGGGAGAGCAAGCTCTCTCTTGGCACTTTGGATGTGGGACATCCAGCGAGATGTTTGCTGCTTTTGCGTTTGGCTGTTGGGAGATTTACAGCACAAAGATATCTAGTTGATTTGAAGCAGTTCCGAGAAAGTCTAAACATAATCGCCACTTCTCCCTCCTGGCACTTTCCATGTGGGAGATATAGCAGGATGTATATTGGTTTTGAGGACAACTCAATGGACAGTGTAGGGAGAAAAGTTCCTGGCTCCTTGAATGCCGTTCCTGGAGACACTGCGATCAATGTGGGAGATATGTCAAGATGTGTGTTTGTTTTGAGGACGGCTCTCTGGAGAGTCTTAGCAAAGAGGTCACAGGGATAATCAGAGCAATTCTCAGAGACACTGAGAACAAGCTCGACAGTTCCTCCTGGCACTTTCCCTGTAGGAGATACCGCAAGACGTTTCTGTAGATTGGGCACAGCGCTCTGCAGGGTGTTAGCAGAGACTTTCCCGGGACAGTGAAACCCTATGTCAGAGACACTGAGAAGAAGCCCCAGTGTTCCCCCCAGGCACTTTCAGTGTGGGTGCCTTCTCCACGTGGTTCCTGGTTTCCCTGCAGCGCTGAAGAGAATGTTAGCAAAGAGGTAACCGGGACAGTGAAAACAGGACTCAAAGACAGGGAGAGCAAGCTCTCTCTTGGCACTTTGGATGTGGGACATACAGCGAGATGTTTGCTGCTTTTGCGTTTGGCTGTTGGGAGATTTACAGCACAAAGATATCTAGTTGATTTGAAGCAGTTCCGAGAAAGTCTAAACATAATCGCCACTTCTCCCTCCTGGCACTTTCCATGTGGGAGATATAGCAGGATGTATATTGGTTTTGAGGACAACTCAATGGACAGTGTAGGGAGAAAAGTTCCTGGCTCCTTGAATGCCGTTCCTGGAGACACTGCGATCAATGTGGGAGATATGTCAAGATGTGTGTTTGTTTTGAGGACGGCTCTCTGGAGAGTCTTAGCAAAGAGGTCACAGGGATAATCAGAGCAATTCTCAGAGACACTGAGAACAAGCTCGACAATTCCCTCCTGGCACTTTCCCTGTAGGAGATACCGCAAGACGTTTCTGTAGATTGGGCACAGCGCTCTGCAGGGTGTTAGCAGAGACTTTCCCGGGACAGTGAAACCCTATGTCAGAGACACTGAGAAGAAGCCCCAATGTTCCCTCCAGGCACTTTCAGTGTGGGTGCCTTCTCCACGTGGTTCCTGGTTTCCCTGCAGCGCTGAAGAGAATGTTAGCAAAGAGGTAACCGGGACAGTGAAAACAGTACTCAAAGAGAGGGAGAGCAAGCTCTCTCTTGGCACTTTGGATGTGGGACATGCAGCGAGATGTTTGCTGCTTTTGCGTTTGGCTGTTGGGAGATTTACAGCACAAAGATATCTAGTTGATTTGAAGCAGTTCCGAGAAAGTCTAAACATAATCGCCACTTCTCCCTCCTGGCACTTTCCATGTGGGAGATATAGCAGGATGTATATTGGTTTTGAGGACAACTCAATGGACAGTGTAGGGAGAAAAGTTCCTGGCTCCTTGAATGCCGTTCCTGGAGACACTGCGATCAATGTGGGAGATATGTCAAGATGTGTGTTTGTTTTGAGGACGGCTCTCTGGAGAGTCTTAGCAAAGAGGTCACAGGGATAATCAGAGCAATTCTCAGAGACACTGAGAACAAGCTCGACAATTCCCTCCTGGCACTTTCCCTGTAGGAGATACCGCAAGACGTTTCTGTAGATTGGGCACAGCGCTCTGCAGGGTGTTAGCAGAGACTTTCCCGGGACAGTGAAACCCTATGTCAGAGACACTGAGAAGAAGCCCCAGTGTTCCCTCCAGGCACTTTCAGTGTGGGTGCCTTCTCCACGTGGTTCCTGGTTTCCCTGCAGCGCTGAAGAGAATGTTAGCAAAGAGGTAACCGGGACAGTGAAAACAGGACTCAAAGACAGGGAGAGCAAGCTCTCTCTTGGCACTTTGGATGTGGGACATCCAGCGAGATGTTTGCTGCTTTTGCGTTTGGCTGTTGGGAGATTTACAGCACAAAGATATCTAGTTGATTTGAAGCAGTTCCGAGAAAGTCTAAACATAATCGCCACTTCTCCCTCCTGGCACTTTCCATGTGGGAGATATAGCAGGATGTATATTGGTTTTGAGGACAACTCAATGGACAGTGTAGGGAGAAAAGTTCCTGGCTCCTTGAATGCCGTTCCTGGAGACACTGCGATCAATGTGGGAGATATGTCAAGATGTGTGTTGGTTTTGAGGACGGCTCTCTGGAGAGTCTTAGCAAAGAGGTCACAGGGATAATCAGAGCAATTCTCAGAGACACTGAGAACAAGCTCGACAGTTCCCTCCTGGCACTTTCCCTGTAGGAGATACCGCAAGACGTTTCTGTAGATTGGGCACAGCGCTCTGCAGGGTGTTAGCAGAGACTTTCCCGGGACAGTGAAACCCTATGTCAGAGACACTGAGAAGAAGCCCCAGTGTTCCCTCCAGGCACTTTCAGTGTGGGTGCCTTCTCCACGTGGTTCCTGGTTTCCCTGCAGCGCTGAAGAGAATGTTAGCAAAGAGGTAACCGGGACAGTGAAAACAGTACTCAAAGAGAGGGAGAGCAAGCTCTCTCTTGGCACTTTGGATGTGGGACATCCAGCGAGATGTTTGCTGCTTTTGCGTTTGGCTGTTGGGAGATTTACAGCACAAAGATATCTAGTTGATTTGAAGCAGTTCCGAGAAAGTCTAAACATAATCGCCACTTCTCCCTCCTGGCACTTTCCATGTGGGAGATATAGCAGGATGTATATTGGTTTTGAGGACAACTCAATGGACAGTGTAGGGAGAAAAGTTCCTGGCTCCTTGAATGCCGTTCCTGGAGACACTGCGATCAATGTGGGAGATATGTCAAGATGTGTGTTTGTTTTGAGGACGGCTCTCTGGAGAGTCTTAGCAAAGAGGTCACAGGGATAATCAGAGCAATTCTCAGAGACACTGAGAACAAGCTCGACAATTCCCTCCTGGCACTTTCCCTGTAGGAGATACCGCAAGACGTTTCTGTAGATTGGGCACAGCGCTCTGCAGGGTGTTAGCAGAGACTTTCCCGGGACAGTGAAACCCTATGTCAGAGACACTGAGAAGAAGCCCCAGTGTTCCCTCCAGGCACTTTCAGTGTGGGTGCCTTCTCCACGTGGTTCCTGGTTTCCCTGCAGCGCTGAAGAGAATGTTAGCAAAGAGGTAACCGGGACAGTGAAAACAGGACTCAAAGACAGGGAGAGCAAGCTCTCTCTTGGCACTTTGGATGTGGGACATACAGCGAGATGTTTGCTGCTTTTGCGTTTGGCTGTTGGGAGATTTACAGCACAAAGATATCTAGTTGATTTGAAGCAGTTCCGAGAAAGTCTAAACATAATCGCCACTTCTCCCTCCTGGCACTTTCCATGTGGGAGATATAGCAGGATGTATATTGGTTTTGAGGACAACTCAATGGACAGTGTAGGGAGAAAAGTTCCTGGCTCCTTGAATGCCGTTCCTGGAGACACTGCGATCAATGTGGGAGATATGTCAAGATGTGTGTTTGTTTTGAGGACGGCTCTCTGGAGAGTCTTAGCAAAGAGGTCACAGGGATAATCAGAGCAATTCTCAGAGACACTGAGAACAAGCTCGACAGTTCCCTCCTGGCACTTTCCCTGTAGGAGATACCGCAAGACGTTTCTGTAGATTGGGCACAGCGCTCTGCAGGGTGTTAGCAGAGACTTTCCCGGGACAGTGAAACCCTATGTCAGAGACACTGAGAAGAAGCCCCAGTGTTCCCTCCAGGCACTTTCAGTGTGGGTGCCTTCTCCACGTGGTTCCTGGTTTCCCTGCAGCGCTGAAGAGAATGTTAGCAAAGAGGTAACCGGGACAGTGAAAACAGTACTCAAAGACAGGGAGAGCAAGCTCTCTCTTGGCACTTTGGATGTGGGACATGCAGCGAGATGTTTGCTGCTTTTGCGTTTGGCTGTTGGGAGATTTACAGCACAAAGATATCTAGTTGATTTGAAGCAGTTCCGAGAAAGTCTAAACATAATCGCCACTTCTCCCTCCTGGCACTTTCCATGTGGGAGATATAGCAGGATGTATATTGGTTTTGAGGACAACTCAATGGACAGTGTAGGGAGAAAAGTTCCTGGCTCCTTGAATGCCGTTCCTGGAGACACTGCGATCAATGTGGGAGATATGTCAAGATGTGTGTTTGTTTTGAGGACGGCTCTCTGGAGAGTCTTAGCAAAGAGGTCACAGGGATAATCAGAGCAATTCTCAGAGACACTGAGAACAAGCTCGACAGTTCCCTCCTGGCACTTTCCCTGTAGGAGATACCGCAAGACGTTTCTGTAGATTGGGCACAGCGCTCTGCAGGGTGTTAGCAGAGACTTTCCCGGGACAGTGAAACCCTATGTCAGAGACACTGAGAAGAAGCCCCAGTGTTCCCTCCAGGCACTTTCAGTGTGGGTGCCTTCTCCACGTGGTTCCTGGTTTCCCTGCAGCGCTGAAGAGAATGTTAGCAAAGAGGTAACCGGGACAGTGAAAACAGTACTCAAAGAGAGGGAGAGCAAGCTCTCTCTTGGCACTTTGGATGTGGGACATCCAGCGAGATGTTTGCTGCTTTTGCGTTTGGCTGTTGGGAGATTTACAGCACAAAGATATCTAGTTGATTTGAAGCAGTTCCGAGAAAGTCTAAACATAATCGCCACTTCTCCCTCCTGGCACTTTCCATGTGGGAGATATAGCAGGATGTATATTGGTTTTGAGGACAACTCAATGGACAGTGTAGGGAGAAAAGTTCCTGGCTCCTTGAATGCCGTTCCTGGAGACACTGCGATCAATGTGGGAGATATGTCAAGATGTGTGTTTGTTTTGAGGACGGCTCTCTGGAGAGTCTTAGCAAAGAGGTCACAGGGATAATCAGAGCAATTCTCAGAGACACTGAGAACAAGCTCGACAATTCCCTCCTGGCACTTTCCCTGTAGGAGATACCGCAAGACGTTTCTGTAGATTGGGCACAGCGCTCTGCAGGGTGTTAGCAGAGACTTTCCCGGGACAGTGAAACCCTATGTCAGAGACACTGAGAAGAAGCCCCAATGTTCCCTCCAGGCACTTTCAGTGTGGGTGCCTTCTCCACGTGGTTCCTGGTTTCCCTGCAGCGCTGAAGAGAATGTTAGCAAAGAGGTAACCGGGACAGTGAAAACAGTACTCAAAGACAGGGAGAGCAAGCTCTCTCTTGGCACTTTGGATGTGGGACATGCAGCGAGATGTTTGCTGCTTTTGCGTTTGGCTGTTGGGAGATTTACAGCACAAAGATATCTAGTTGATTTGAAGCAGTTCCGAGAAAGTCTAAACATAATCGCCACTTCTCCCTCCTGGCACTTTCCATGTGGGAGATATAGCAGGATGTATATTGGTTTTGAGGACAACTCAATGGACAGTGTAGGGAGAAAAGTTCCTGGCTCCTTGAATGCCGTTCCTGGAGACACTGCGATCAATGTGGGAGATATGTCAAGATGTGTGTTTGTTTTGAGGACGGCTCTCTGGAGAGTCTTAGCAAAGAGGTCACAGGGATAATCAGAGCAATTCTCAGAGACACTGAGAACAAGCTCGACAATTCCCTCCTGGCACTTTCCCTGTAGGAGATACCGCAAGACGTTTCTGTAGATTGGGCACAGCGCTCTGCAGGGTGTTAGCAGAGACTTTCCCGGGACAGTGAAACCCTATGTCAGAGACACTGAGAAGAAGCCCCAGTGTTCCCTCCAGGCACTTTCAGTGTGGGTGCCTTCTCCACGTGGTTCCTGGTTTCCCTGCAGCGCTGAAGAGAATGTTAGCAAAGAGGTAACCGGGACAGTGAAAACAGTACTCAAAGAGAGGGAGAGCAAGCTCTCTCTTGGCACTTTGGATGTGGGACATGCAGCGAGATGTTTGCTGCTTTTGCGTTTGGCTGTTGGGAGATTTACAGCACAAAGATATCTAGTTGATTTGAAGCAGTTCCGAGAAAGTCTAAACATAATCGCCACTTCTCCCTCCTGGCACTTTCCATGTGGGAGATATAGCAGGATGTATATTGGTTTTGAGGACAACTCAATGGACAGTGTAGGGAGAAAAGTTCCTGGCTCCTTGAATGCCGTTCCTGGAGACACTGCGATCAATGTGGGAGATATGTCAAGATGTGTGTTTGTTTTGAGGACGGCTCTCTGGAGAGTCTTAGCAAAGAGGTCACAGGGATAATCAGAGCAATTCTCAGAGACACTGAGAACAAGCTCGACAATTCCCTCCTGGCACTTTCCCTGTAGGAGATACCGCAAGACGTTTCTGTAGATTGGGCACAGCGCTCTGCAGGGTGTTAGCAGAGACTTTCCCGGGACAGTGAAACCCTATGTCAGAGACACTGAGAAGAAGCCCCAATGTTCCCTCCAGGCACTTTCAGTGTGGGTGCCTTCTCCACGTGGTTCCTGGTTTCCCTGCAGCGCTGAAGAGAATGTTAGCAAAGAGGTAACCGGGACAGTGAAAACAGGACTCAAAGAGAGGGAGAGCAAGCTCTCTCTTGGCACTTTGGATGTGGGACATCCAGCGAGATGTTTGCTGCTTTTGCGTTTGGCTGTTGGGAGATTTACAGCACAAAGATATCTAGTTGATTTGAAGCAGTTCCGAGAAAGTCTAAACATAATCGCCACTTCTCCCTCCTGGCACTTTCCATGTGGGAGATATAGCAGGATGTATATTGGTTTTGAGGACAACTCAATGGACAGTGTAGGGAGAAAAGTTCCTGGCTCCTTGAATGCCGTTCCTGGAGACACTGCGATCAATGTGGGAGATATGTCAAGATGTGTGTTTGTTTTGAGGACGGCTCTCTGGAGAGTCTTAGCAAAGAGGTCACAGGGATAATCAGAGCAATTCTCAGAGACACTGAGAACAAGCTCGACAGTTCCCTCCTGGCACTTTCCCTGTAGGAGATACCGCAAGACGTTTCTGTAGATTGGGCACAGCGCTCTGCAGGGTGTTAGCAGAGACTTTCCCGGGACAGTGAAACCCTATGTCAGAGACACTGAGAAGAAGCCCCAGTGTTCCCTCCAGGCACTTTCAGTGTGGGTGCCTTCTCCACGTGGTTCCTGGTTTCCCTGCAGCGCTGAAGAGAATGTTAGCAAAGAGGTAACCGGGACAGTGAAAACAGTACTCAAAGAGAGGGAGAGCAAGCTCTCTCTTGGCACTTTGGATGTGGGACATGCAGCGAGATGTTTGCTGCTTTTGCGTTTGGCTGTTGGGAGATTTACAGCACAAAGATATCTAGTTGATTTGAAGCAGTTCCGAGAAAGTCTAAACATAATCGCCACTTCTCCCTCCTGGCACTTTCCATGTGGGAGATATAGCAGGATGTATATTGGTTTTGAGGACAACTCAATGGACAGTGTAGGGAGAAAAGTTCCTGGCTCCTTGAATGCCGTTCCTGGAGACACTGCGATCAATGTGGGAGATATGTCAAGATGTGTGTTTGTTTTGAGGACGGCTCTCTGGAGAGTCTTAGCAAAGAGGTCACAGGGATAATCAGAGCAATTCTCAGAGACACTGAGAACAAGCTCGACAATTCCCTCCTGGCACTTTCCCTGTAGGAGATACCGCAAGACGTTTCTGTAGATTGGGCACAGCGCTCTGCAGGGTGTTAGCAGAGACTTTCCCGGGACAGTGAAACCCTATGTCAGAGACACTGAGAAGAAGCCCCAATGTTCCCTCCAGGCACTTTCAGTGTGGGTGCCTTCTCCACGTGGTTCCTGGTTTCCCTGCAGCGCTGAAGAGAATGTTAGCAAAGAGGTAACCGGGACAGTGAAAACAGTACTCAAAGAGAGGGAGAGCAAGCTCTCTCTTGGCACTTTGGATGTGGGACATGCAGCGAGATGTTTGCTGCTTTTGCGTTTGGCTGTTGGGAGATTTACAGCACAAAGATAGCTAGTTGATTTGAAGCAGTTCCGAGAAAGTCTAAACATAATCGCCACTTCTCCCTCCTGGCACTTTCCATGTGGGAGATATAGCAGGATGTATATTGGTTTTGAGGACAACTCAATGGAGAGTGTAGGGAGAAAAGTTCCTGGCTCCTTGAATGCCGTTCCTGGAGACACTGCGATCAATGTGGGAGATATGTCAAGATGTGTGTTTGTTTTGAGGACGGCTCTCTGGAGAGTCTTAGCAAAGAGGTCACAGGGATAATCAGAGCAATTCTCAGAGACACTGAGAACAAGCTCGACAATTCCCTCCTGGCACTTTCCCTGTAGGAGATACCGCAAGACGTTTCTGTAGATTGGGCACAGCGCTCTGCAGGGTGTTAGCAGAGACTTTCCCGGGACAGTGAAACCCTATGTCAGAGACACTGAGAAGAAGCCCCAGTGTTCCCTCCAGGCACTTTCAGTGTGGGTGCCTTCTCCACGTGGTTCCTGGTTTCCCTGCAGCGCTGAAGAGAATGTTAGCAAAGAGGTAACCGGGACAGTGAAAACAGTACTCAAAGAGAGGGAGAGCAAGCTCTCTCTTGGCACTTTGGATGTGGGACATCCAGCGAGATGTTTGCTGCTTTTGCGTTTGGCTGTTGGGAGATTTACAGCACAAAGATATCTAGTTGATTTGAAGCAGTTCCGAGAAAGTCTAAAGATAATGGCCACTTCTCCCTCCTGGCACTTTCCATGTGGGAGATATAGCAGGATGTATATTGGTTTTGAGGACAACTCAATGGACAGTGTAGGGAGAAAAGTTCCTGGCTCCTTGAATGCCGTTCCTGGAGACACTGCGATCAATGTGGGAGATATGTCAAGATGTGTGTTTGTTTTGAGGACGGCTCTCTGGAGAGTCTTAGCAAAGAGGTCACAGGGATAATCAGAGCAATTCTCAGAGACACTGAGAACAAGCTCGACAGTTCCCTCCTGGCACTTTCCCTGTAGGAGATACCGCAAGACGTTTCTGTAGATTGGGCACAGCGCTCTGCAGGGTGTTAGCAGAGACTTTCCCGGGACAGTGAAACCCTATGTCAGAGACACTGAGAAGAAGCCCCAGTGTTCCCTCCAGGCACTTTCAGTGTGGGTGCCTTCTCCACGTGGTTCCTGGTTTCCCTGCAGCGCTGAAGAGAATGTTAGCAAAGAGGTAACCGGGACAGTGAAAACAGTACTCAAAGAGAGGGAGAGCAAGCTCTCTCTTGGCACTTTGGATGTGGGACATCCAGCGAGATGTTTGCTGCTTTTGCGTTTGGCTGTTGGGAGATTTACAGCACAAAGATATCTAGTTGATTTGAAGCAGTTCCGAGAAAGTCTAAACATAATCGCCACTTCTCACTCCTGGCACTTTCCATGTGGGAGATATAGCAGGATGTATATTGGTTTTGAGGACAACTCAATGGACAGTGTAGGGAGAAAAGTTCCTGGCTCCTTGAATGCCGTTCCTGGAGACACTGCGATCAATGTGGGAGATATGTCAAGATGTGTGTTGGTTTTGAGGACGGCTCTCTGGAGAGTCTTAGCAAAGAGGTCACAGGGATAATCAGAGCAATTCTCAGAGACACTGAGAACAAGCTCGACAGTTCCCTCCTGGCACTTTCCCTGTAGGAGATACCGCAAGACGTTTCTGTAGATTGGGCACAGCGCTCTGCAGGGTGTTAGCAGAGACTTTCCCGGGACAGTGAAACCCTATGTCAGAGACACTGAGAAGAAGCCCCAGTGTTCCCTCCAGGCACTTTCAGTGTGGGTGCCTTCTCCACGTGGTTCCTGGTTTCCCTGCAGCGCTGAAGAGAATGTTAGCAAAGAGGTAACCGGGACAGTGAAAACAGTACTCAAAGAGAGGGAGAGCAAGCTCTCTCTTGGCACTTTGGATGTGGGACATCCAGCGAGATGTTTGCTGCTTTTGCGTTTGGCTGTTGGGAGATTTACAGCACAAAGATATCTAGTTGATTTGAAGCAGTTCCGAGAAAGTCTAAACATAATCGCCACTTCTCCCTCCTGGCACTTTCCATGTGGGAGATATAGCAGGATGTATATTGGTTTTGAGGACAACTCAATGGACAGTGTAGGGAGAAAAGTTCCTGGCTCCTTGAATGCCGTTCCTGGAGACACTGCGATCAATGTGGGAGATATGTCAAGATGTGTGTTTGTTTTGAGGACGGCTCTCTGGAGAGTCTTAGCAAAGAGGTCACAGGGATAATCAGAGCAATTCTCAGAGACACTGAGAACAAGCTCGACAATTCCCTCCTGGCACTTTCCCTGTAGGAGATACCGCAAGACGTTTCTGTAGATTGGGCACAGCGCTCTGCAGGGTGTTAGCAGAGACTTTCCCGGGACAGTGAAACCCTATGTCAGAGACACTGAGAAGAAGCCCCAATGTTCCCTCCAGGCACTTTCAGTGTGGGTGCCTTCTCCACGTGGTTCCTGGTTTCCCTGCAGCGCTGAAGAGAATGTTAGCAAAGAGGTAACCGGGACAGTGAAAACAGTACTCAAAGAGAGGGAGAGCAAGCTCTCTCTTGGCACTTTGGATGTGGGACATGCAGCGAGATGTTTGCTGCTTTTGCGTTTGGCTGTTGGGAGATTTACAGCACAAAGATATCTAGTTGATTTGAAGCAGTTCCGAGAAAGTCTAAACATAATCGCCACTTCTCCCTCCTGGCACTTTCCATGTGGGAGATATAGCAGGATGTATATTGGTTTTGAGGACAACTCAATGGACAGTGTAGGGAGAAAAGTTCCTGGCTCCTTGAATGCCGTTCCTGGAGACACTGCGATCAATGTGGGAGATATGTCAAGATGTGTGTTTGTTTTGAGGACGGCTCTCTGGAGAGTCTTAGCAAAGAGGTCACAGGGATAATCAGAGCAATTCTCAGAGACACTGAGAACAAGCTCGACAATTCCCTCCTGGCACTTTCCCTGTAGGAGATACCGCAAGACGTTTCTGTAGATTGGGCACAGCGCTCTGCAGGGTGTTAGCAGAGACTTTCCCGGGACAGTGAAACCCTATGTCAGAGACACTGAGAAGAAGCCCCAATGTTCCCTCCAGGCACTTTCAGTGTGGGTGCCTTCTCCACGTGGTTCCTGGTTTCCCTGCAGCGCTGAAGAGAATGTTAGCAAAGAGGTAACCGGGACAGTGAAAACAGTACTCAAAGAGAGGGAGAGCAAGCTCTCTCTTGGCACTTTGGATGTGGGACATCC